>NC_051250.2:38758396-39072742 GCF_015237465.2 Chelonia mydas | reverse complement strand
TTCATCAGCACTTTACAAAGGGAAGTCAGTATTATTAGCCCCATTCTTCAGATGGGGAAAAACTGAGGCACAGAGCAGGGAAGGGAATTACCAAGGCCACCCAGCAGGCCAGTGGCAGAGCTGAGAATACAACTCAGGTCTCCTGCATCCCAGTTCAGGGCTCTAGCTGCCTGATGTCACAGCCCTAATGCAACTCTGTAAGAAAAATCAAGTTACAATTCTTGCAAGTTGGAAACTCCTCCTTACCTAGGGTGACCATATGTCCCATTTTGGCTGGGACAGTCCCTTTTTCTAAGCCCTGTCCCAACCATCCCAACTTTATATATATTGACAACTTGATCACTTGGCAAGAGCAAATGGGACAAATGCCCACTTTTGTCAACAAAGTGGGGTGCAGTGCGGAGGAACATGCCGGGGGGGGGGGGGGGAGTGAAGATGCCAGCCCTGCACAGGCAGGGCGGCAGGGCTGGAGGGTAGTGTTCCAGTATGTGGGGGGTTGGCAGGGTTCCAGCAACAGCCTGGCATGGGGTGGGGGGAGCGCACTCAGGCAAGCGGCTGGGGGCATCCAGTTTTCCCTTTGGGAAATATGGTCACCCTATTCTTACCTGAAGTACCTTGCAGGGTTTATACGTCACCAGTGGTCAGGGTCTTGGCTTAATGTACAGTCTTGAACTACAGCAAGCAAACTCTAGAACCATGCAGCCACAGGGTCAGCACTGACCCAGAAGGCAGAGTTCCACCTATTGATCCCCAACAGCCCATCCTTTTAGGAGGTCTCCCATCCACGCACTGGCCAGCCCAAGCGTCTTTAGCTTTTGAAGGCTGGGGGCAAGGGGGAGGCCAGGGGAGGCTAGTTTTGTTCTGTATCATTGGCTGATTGGAGTCCCACATCTGTGACTAAGGAACAGCTGTTGAGGACAAGCAGGCAGGGGGAGCCTCAGAGACTTTCCAATGCTGTCATGGATTTGGCTGTTCAAGGCTCTTCTTCCAGGGCTAAGTACAATGATTCTTCAGCGCGCCCATCCTTAGCCAGACTACTGGGGTGAATCAGATATAGGATTCACTAGCTGACTAATCTACCAATGCAGTGCTGGCTCCCTGGGGTCATGCGCCCAGGAGAGAATCTTGCACTTACACCAGTTTGCCTCTGGAGAAGAGCCAGAAATGGGGGGATGGGGTCTGGTTTCTAAGGACAGTCTCTTCAGCACAGCTATCAATGGACGCTACATGCCTTAATGCTTGAGGACCTGGGGCATTAGGTGTTAGCAGTACACTGGTGGCATTGCCTTAAGGTGGGATAAAGTTTTGCACTGCTGTATGGCACCATGAGGATTAAAGAAATAACAGTGGGAATGGGGCTCACAAAACAGCCTGTCTGGGCCTGTGGCCTGCGGCCTGCAAAGCAGAGGCTATGCAAGAATGAGGGGATTATCAGGGCTTGGGTGTGAAGTTGCTGGACTAACAGTGTTCTGTTAGTCCAGCAACTAAAGAGTTAGCCTCTAGGTTGCATGCAGAGGGCCTGTTGCATTCAGGGCTCAACCCTGCAGGCCTGGCCAACTTCAACATGAATCTTGCTTAGTAAAGATTGCAGGATCAGGCCCATACCCGAATTGGAAATCCCAGTGAGCCCAATGCTAGTGAGAGTAGCTAGAGTGATTGAGCGACTCCAGTTGAGGATCAGGCTCAACATATGGAGACAATGTCTCCACACGGACCAATTTGTTTTGGAGCCCTGTCAAGCCTCCGCTGACCAATCCTGAGCCTGGACCTCTCCCTGGCTCCAGGCATTAGGAGTAAACATTACCCATCCCTCATTCCCCACTGAGCTTGGAACACAGAGATTCTTGTGCTCTCCCACCGCACAGAGCCCCACTCCACCCAGCCTTTAACCGAAACCTGATCGCTTTGCTCCTCTAGCTAACCTCTGCCTGGGAAGGCTGGGGCTTTGATCACAGCAACACCAGTGAGATTGATGGTCTCAATAAAGGCCCTTCATAGTCTTCATTTCCCACTATCTATCACTCCCTGGGGAGCTTTTGCATCTCACCACTATGAAGTGTGTGTATGGGGGGTGGGGGGGATGTGAGGCTGGGAGAGGTGGACTCCCCCCCTCCCCCCGCCCCCCGTGTAATGACAGCGTATTGTGCAGCTTTTAATAAAAATGATAAAGATCCATCTCCAGAACTGTTCTGGGAGCCTTTTTTATTTTTAAAAGGGATTTCGTTTAATTCAATTGAGCTTCGCACAGAGCTGAGGCAGGAATGAAACAAGACGGAGGGATCGGCTGTGGCTCATCCAGAACTCCCCACAGCGCCTGCCGCATTTGTCTGTGCTGGGTTTGCTTAGTCTGTTAGATTTATTTATTTGCACCAGGGAGGGGCAGCTTTTCACACACACTGTTTGCACAGGTGCCAGCTAAGCAAAACAGCTGTCAGCTTACCAACGGTTAAGCAAATCCATGAAGAAACCATTAGCCATTTGCTCTTAAATTCAATCATCCCCTACTGGCATCAAGATGCAACCTAATGATGTAGTGTAATAAATCTGTGGCTGCACAGGAATTCATGCTAATCACCATAGTGCCTGTGATATCACTGTGGTAGTGGCGGTAGAACTCAGAGCCTCCTGCTCCAAAATCACCAACCCCTCCCCACTTTTGCTAAAGGAGAATCTCCCCATTAGCTGTTAGCAGTATAGGGTCTATGATACAGCTGTGTAGCTCTGATTCCATGCAGTAGAGAGCAGAGGAATATCCAATAAGGCCAGTACAGGCCAAATCCTGAAAGGTATTTAGGTGAACAACTCATTGATTTCAAGACCTTTGAGGATCAGGGCCTATGTTATGTAACGTGGATATATTAGCATACTGCCTATTTTTTAAGAGGTGGGCCTCATCGGCCACTGCAGGGCAGCCCCTGCCACACCCCATGTGAGGGGAGAACAGGGGTGATTTCCTGGAGGGGGGACACAACTGGCTCTGTGCCTGAAGTAGAGGCCCCCTGCACTGAGGGCATTCTCCAAGACTGTCCTTATGCCTGCCCTATGGCCTCTGCTCCAACCTCGCTAGCACAATGGGCTTCATGGAAACACTGAATCAGGCCAAAGTGGCCAAGCATAGCTCCTATGAAGCCAGCCATCTCTGCACTAGTGCTTTAGGCCCAGATTTTTGAAGCTATGTAGACACTACTGCGCTTGGCATCACACCACCACACCAATTTAGGAGTATAAATCTCTCTTTCAAAATGGATTTAGACACCTAGGCATCTAAACCCCATCAACTAGAATTCTGGCTCCCCAGTTCCTAAGTCCCTTTTGAAAGGAGGAGTCAGGCGCCTCAATCAATTAGGCATTGCGATGCTGAGCGCAATGCCTACATAGCTTTACAGACCTGCGCCTTGGTGGCAAGGGGGCATGGAGACACCAGTGATCTCGGTAGCCCATGAAGTCCAGAGCCTTTGGAATTGCCCCAGTACAGCACTAGTGAGAGCGAGAAACACATTCATGGGGCAAGGGAAGTCCCAGAATATTCCATGCCCCTGTCACCCACATAGCATTCCCTTGCACACAGGAAGCCTCCTGGAGGTCAGCAGCACCCCCTACCCCCACTGCCTCCAGCCTGGTGGGAGTGGGAGACCCTGAAAGGACAAGCGCATTTACTGTTGTGGCAGTCTGGGCAAGAGGGCACTTCTCTGGCTGTTTGCAAGCAAGTTTGGTGTTCATAATGGAAGCACTCCTGGCTGGGGCCAGGCAGAGTGTGTTCAGGGGCTGTGCAAGCTTCCCACACTCATCTCTGCTGAGACACTTCACTGACTGCACCCCCTGCTATACCTGCCCTGTACCCTCAGCTTCCCCGCGGCTCTGCCAATCCTCCTCAAGCCAGGCCAGTAGCCAAGGCTGGATCCACCAACCAAGCAGCTGTATGCCAGTCCCCACCTGCGCTATTAACCCTTCAGCCCCTGACTCAACATTAAAGCAGCACATGGTGAAATGCTCAGAGACTGAAGGGAGACAATGGTGCCACCACTCCATGGAGCACTGAGCTGCAGTGCCTCTCCTAGGCTGCTCAGCACCAAACAGGCTGGTCAGCTATGGAGAATCTCCTCACCCCACCATCTGTCCTCACCACTGATCACCCAGCCTGCCAACAGTCCAAATAGCAGCCTGCAACAGTCACTGCACCCTAAGCCCCCCACTTCAGAAGCTAATTAGCTCACATGCCCCTGCTTGTAGCACATTTCCCCCTCCCCCACGCACCCTTGAGCACCGAACCCATCCAATGACTGAACTGCAAGGGAGTGGGGGTGCATGGCAAAGCATGAGCCCCCAGTCTGGACAGCCTCTGAATGTTAGAACAGCTGCAGCTGGACTGGGCAGCTCAGACTAGCGGTTCTCAAAGTGACACTTGAAAGCTTATAATGGTGATTAGAAATTATTAGCTAAGCAAACTCAAGGAGGGTTCTAAATGCCTTTTGCTCATGTGATATTTTGAGCATCAAGAACGGAATTAAGTGCCTCAAACAAACTCTCCCGCAGCCAGGAGCAGCAGATTAAAGTTTGCATTTATGAACTGGAGTAATAAATAGTGGAACGTCACTAGTCACATGCAGATTCAGTAGCCTGAATTTCCCTTATAGTTTGTCAGGCTAAAGTTTATAAACAAAGTCCCCCCTGCAGCAGGGAACAACAACTTAAGACAGCCCAACAAAGTAAAATGTTACCTTCTTCAGTCAACTCTTCTGAGAGGAGAGCAGATGCACAAAACTTCTCCTCTCCTCCGCAACAGTAGGAAGATGGTAATCCTGTTAAAAATACAGTCTCATTGAGAGAAACTTACAGATCAGCCACTTTCCTGCTTTCTCTCCCTGTATTTCAAAGTTACCTCAAGAGCTAGTTGTCTGGAGGCAAGTGCACTCAGCAACTGCTGCAGCTGCTCCTGTGTTTCCTAATCTGATCAGAGGATCCCAGCAGAGATGCAGCCATGCAAGCTTAAAGGCAAAGTTCAGCACACCGGAGAGAGGAGACTCTCTACTGCTGGGGAACTTTATCCCCTCCATTGCTAAGAGGGCTTGGCTCGGGGCCACCCCAGGGTTTAGAAAATTAAAAGCAACCAGTCAGTGCTTTGCTCACCCTTTTATTATCAACCACATTTCTGGAGAGTCTTCAGACAGCTCTCCGCCCCAGCACTTTGTCCACTCTGCAGTTCCCCCACCCCACGTAACACACACACAGACCACTAGGAGCTGTAGTGAACCCAGAGCCCTGAGGGACCAAACTCCAGCAAAATAGCCCCCACTTTCACCTGTGCTGGCCGACATGAAAGGCAGGAGAGCAGATCTCCAGCTGGGGTAAATCAGCATAGCTCCACTGGAGTCAATGGGCCAGCTCATCAGCTTGTGTAAATCAGAAAGACCCCCATTGATTTCAGTAGAGCTATGGCAATTTACATCAGCTGAGAATCTGGCCCAGGAGCTTCCCTCTCTTTCCTCTATGTCTGACTTGCTCTGTTCCTTTGCCCTGCTACCTCTAGTTGCTCCAAATATATGAGGAGGGCTTCTCTGGCCTAGCCCCAATTCAACACGGCTTGGGGACAGAGCTGAGTTAACTCAGTTTTTGGTTGTGTGTGACTATAGCAAGGGCGAAAGGGCCCGTTGACAGCCCTAGAGACTTAAGTCCTCTCTAGTCACAGGATAGGTACAGCTCAGCCAACAGCAGTGCAAGCTTCCTCACTGCCAGCGTAACTGTGCCCTGTCTGCTGTTAACTGACCTGATGGGAGGGCATTTGCAGTGCAGAGCACCCACATGAGTCATCCCACAACAAGTGCAAACCTGGTGCATTGCTACCCTGCATCCCCACTTGTACTGTTCCTCAGTCTTCCTCCTGTACCTAGCTATTGTAGAGATACCTATCTCTAGGTACCTAGCCCACAGAAGCAGTGGCTTCTGGGAGATTTCAGAAAGCCTTCTGGAATACTTCCGTGAACCCAGGAAATTTGTGTGGAAGAGGGCAGATTCCCCTAGTCTTTTGGGAAACTTGCATAATTCCCCACAGACCATGTGTGGAGACTGAGTCCAGCAGCCCATGCAGCTTCTCAGGAGGGCAGGTGACATTTGTTCACACAGAAAGGCCTTTTGACGAAACAAATCTTCATGAAAAGTGGTTGACGCAGTCGAACTTAGAGTCAAGCAAGCACAGGAAATGCAGGATATTCCAACATTGGCTTTTGTTCCAAATCAGGATGAAAAGTTGAAACATCTAATTTTCTCATGGAACAAAATGTTGATTTTGGAATTTTTCAATAGAAATTAAACATGTCAATATTCTCCAGTTAAAACATTTAATTTCAGTTTGTTGAACTGACCTGAAACATTTCATTTTGAGGCATTTCAATGTTAAATTGCATTTATTATTTCTCTTAGTATATAATTTATATATAGATAGATGTAATTTATTTATATGAACTAATGTTGCCAATTGTCTTGTGGTAGCTGTAGTTCAGAATGCCTGATGCCCCCATTCTCCTCTATGGACCAGTGTTCCCTGGACAGACTACATTTCCCATTATGCACTTGCAGCTGTATGACTCCCAAGATGCACTACATCAGAGGGAAGACTCTGTTGTATCATGGGAGATGTAGTCCAGCCAGGGAGCTCAGCCCATAAGAGAGAAAGGGGGCACCGAATCACATTCCCATGGGCAACATGTCACAATAGGGAACTGCAGATTAATGTTGAATGTTTCAGTTCAGTTCAACAAACCAAAATATTTCAGTTCAGGTTCCCCAGAAGAGCAGCCCACCCAGCAAATGAGGATCAGGCCAGGAGAGATGTCATTATGGATGAACTGAGCTGGGTGTGCCAAGGATGGACCCAGCGGCAGCTACTTGCACTGAGGAGGCAGGGTGATGTGGATCTCGTGACACTGGGAGGTGGGTGCCTCATGAGAGGCTACCTCTGTCCTTTTACAAACATGAGGGGTGGTATTTATAAGAACCCAGAAAACCCTTCTCCCATCTCCAGAACCTGCAAAATCAGTCCCCTTCTGTGCATATTAAAATAGCAACCTGCACATTGGCATATTAGCCCCCTTGTTTCCTACTTCCACCTCCCCATGCCAGCTGCCATCAGCACAGTTGTGTCAGGATCCTGGCTGTACCCCAGACAGATTCCAAAAATCCTGGTACAGTATCAGGCATGTCCCAGGCCCTTCCCTCACCCCCCTGCTCTGGAGGTAGTTTTCCTCCTCCCTGTCTTTTGTGATTATGCTGCAAAGAACTTCCATGTTGTGCTGGGTGTAATGCACAAAAGGCTGGACTGGGAATTGGGGTTCTGTTGTCAGGTCTGCCACTGATCTACTGTGTGACCTTGGACAAGTCACTTCCTCTCTTCCCCCTGCTTTGTCTGCCTGGTCTATTTCGACCAATCTCTTTAGGACAGGGACTGTCTCACGAAATGTGCCTACATCACCTAGCACAAGGAGGCCTGACTTCGGTTGGGGCCACTAGACCTTACTGCTGGGCAAAACCCTGCAGTCCTGACACAGGTTAAACTCCCTTTGAACTCAAAGGGCATTTTCCATGACTAAGGACTAGAGCAGGGATTGGCAACCTTTGGCACGCAGCCCACCAGGGAAAGCCCCTGGCAGGCCAGGTCAGTTTGTTTACCTGCCGCATCCGCAGGTTCGGGCAATCTCAGCTCTCACTGGCCACGGTTCGCTGTCCCAGGCCAATGGGGGCTGCGGGAAGGGCAGCCAGCAGATCCTTAGGCTCGCGCCGCTTCCCGCAGTCCCCATTGGCCTGGAGCGGCGAACCACGGCCAGTGGGAGCTGCGATCAGCCGAACCTGCGGACGCGGCAGGTAAACAAACCAGCCTGGCGCACCAGGGGCTTTCCCTGGTGGGCCGCATGCCAAAGGTTGCCGATCCCTGGACTAGAGAAATGCTACACGGTTTGGGATCATCAGATGTCTTTTATTAAAGTATCTGATCTTGCTTCCAGTTAAGTTTATGAGACGTCATTACATTACCGACCATGGGAGCCAGATAGGATCCACAGTGTTTGACAGAGATCCTAATGTTATGTAATTCTCCACCTCTAACTATCCCAAACTGTAATCATAGAATCATAGAATATCAGGGTTGGAAGGGACCTCGGGAGGTCATCTAGTCCAAACCCCTGCTCAAAGCAGGACCAATCCCCAACTAAATCATCCCAGCCAGGGCTTTGTCAAGCCTGACATTAAAAACCTCTAAGGAAGGAGATTCCACCACCTCCCTAGGTAACCCATTCCAGTGCTTCACCACCCTCCTAGTGAAAAAGTTTTTCCTAATATCCAACATAAACCTCCCCCTGCAACTTGAGACCATTACTCCTTGTTCTGTCATTTGCTACCACTGAGAACAGTCTAGATCCATCCTCTTTAGAACTCCCTTTCAGGCAGTTGAAAGCAGCTGTCAAATCTCCCCTCATTCTTCTCTTCCGCAGACTAAATAATCCCAGTTCCCCCAGCCTCTCCTCATAAACCATGTGCTCCAGCCCCCTAATCATTTTTGTTGCCCTCCACTGGACTCTTTCCAATTTTTCCACATCCTTCTTGTAGTGTGGGGCCCAAAACCGGACACAGTACTCCAGATGAGGCCTCACCAATGTCGAATAGAGGGGAATGATCACGTTCCTCGATCTGCTGGCAATGCTCCTACTAATGCAGCCCAATATGCCATTAGCCTTCTTGGCAACAAGGGCTCACTGCTGACTCATATCCAGGTTCTTGTCCACTGTCACCCCTAGGTCCTTTTCTGCAGAACTGCTGCCTAGCCACTCGGTCCTTAGTTCGTAGCAGTGCCTGAGATTCCTCCGTCCTAAGTGCAGGACTCTGCACTTGTCCTTGTTGAACCTCATCAGATTTGTTTTGGCCCAATCTTCTAATTTGTCTAGGGCCCTCTGTATCCTATCCCTACCCTCCAGCATATCTACCACTCCTCCCAGTTTAGTGTCATCTGCAAACTTGCTGAGGGTGAACTCCACACCATCCTCCAGATCATTTATGAAGATATTGAACAAAACCGGCCCCAGGACTGATCCTTGGGGCACTCCACTTGATACTGGCTGCCAACTAGACATGGAGCCATTGATCACTACCCGTTGAGCCCGACAATCTAGCCAACTTTCTACTCACCTTGTAGTGCATCCATCCAGCCCATACTTCTTTAACTTGCTGACAAGAATACTGTGGGAGACCGTGTCAAAAGCTTTGCTAAAGTCAAGGAATAACACGTCCACTGCTTTCCCTTCATCCACAGAACCAGTTATCTCATCATAGTAGGCAATTAGATTAGTCAGGCATGACTTTCCGTTGGTGAATCCATGCTGACTGTTCCTGATCACTTTCCTCTCCTCGAAGTGCTTCAGAATTGATTCCTTGAGGAAATGCTCCATGATTTTTCCGGGGACTGAGGTGAGGCTGACTGGCCTGTAGTTCCCAGGATCCTCCTTCTTCCCTTTTTTAAAGATTGGCACTACATTAGCCTTTTTCCAGTCTTCCGGGACTTCCCCCGATCGCCATGAGTTTTCAAAGGTAATGGCCAATGGCTCTGCAATCACATCCGCCAATTCCTTGAGCACTCTCGGATGCAACGCATCCGGCCCCATGGACTTGTGGACGTCCAGCTTTTGTGCACGTCCCTTCTTGTTACCCATCACATCCCTTGCTACCTGCAACTCCAGTTGAGTTTTGGCCTTCCTGATTACACCCCTGCATGCTCAAGCAATATTTTTATACTCCTCCCTAGTCATCTTTGTATATCTCATGAGATTAATTGAAAATTCATGTTTGATCACATAATTAATGACTGTATTCTAATGTATTTGCACAGTGGATTAAAGGAAATTAGCCAAGATGCTTAAGGAAATATAGGGGACAAGATTTTATATTTTCACACATTATAGCTTAATGGGGTTTCAATAACAGTTATGCACAACTTTCAGAGCAAATACCATTACAATCATGATCCCACACCAAAACTCTGGATCCTAACAATTTTGGCACTTGAAAGCAAGGATTATAATCCTCTAGTGATTTACTTAGATGGTATATTTCAGTCAAGCAGCAAGTACACCACAAACACAAACACACACACTACATACAACAAACTTATCCCAAAGGTCACGCAATCACTCCTCCTTCACCTGGAGAACTCCCTTGCAAAACTCCCCTGTTAGCCAGTCCTGTTCACTAGCTCCTCTCAAAAAATCTCTGGTTAAAAAAGGGAGATTCAATGTCTTGTCCAAGGTTACATGGAATCAGATTGGTTCTCTCATATCTTTGCTGTACTGAGGGCAGAAAGGGGGCAAATGTGGTTGTCATCTTGGCACCTCCATAATTCTGACACAGGGTTGGGGCCTGCCAGTGTCAGGGTTGTTCTTAATAGCAGCTATGTGTAATAGCCCCTGCCTATCCTCTATACTATCAGACAGGAAGCCATTCCTCCATGACTGTGGTATAGTGGTTAGAGAAGAGGACAGGGACTCAGGAGAGCTAGAGTGCCCTCTCAGTTCTGCCACTGACTTGCCACGTGTCCCCCAGCCTGCTAAAGTTAGCGTCAGCCATGGGAGCAGCAGCACCAGGGGTGAGCACAGCAAGCTAAGCTAGCAAGTGCAGGCAGGGTCAGACCTGCAGCTAGTGTGCGTCTGTAGCTCCACAGAGTTGGGGAGCTGGTCAGTACTCAGCATCTCTTCGCCCACCCCTGCTGTCAGCTGCAGGCTAATTTTCCAGCTCAGGCAAACCCTGTGAGTTACCTTCCAAGGAATGTGGGCATGGTTTGTTACCCTGTTTGAGCATAGGCACCGACTTCCTCTCTACCCGGGGGGTTGACCCCCCCTCCACCCTAGGCCTGCCCCAACTCCATCCCATCCTCCAAGCCCCCACCCATGCCTCACCTCTTTCCACCCCTGCTCCGCCCCCACCCCCACTCCACCCCTTCTCCAAGGCCCCACCCCCACCCTGCCTCTTCCTGCACCCGCTCCAACCTACCCCACCTCTTCCCACCCCTCCCCCGAGCAAGCCCCATCCCCCCTCCTCCCCCTCCCTCCCAGTGCCTCCTGCATGCCACTGAACAGCTGTTCTGTGGCATGCAAGAGGTGCTGAGAGGGAGGGGGAGGAGTTGATCAGTGGGGCCACCAGTGGGCAGGAGGTGCTGGGGGCAGGCGGGGAGCTTGGCTGCCAATGGGTGCTAAGCACCCCCAAATTTTTTTCCATGGGTGCTCCAGACCTGGAATACCCATGGGGTCGGTGCCTACGTGTCTGAGGGCCTTCCAGGAAAACCACGACACACTATTTAAATCCAAGGTTTCAGAGTAGCAGCCGTGTTAGTCTGTATTCGCAAAAAGAAAAGGAGTACTAGTGGCATCTTAGAGACTAACCAATTTATTTGAGCATAAGCTTTCGTGAGCTACAGCTCACTTCCAAGTGCCTTTTGGACATGGGCAGACAGATGATTAAAGGGTAGCAAGTAAATGGATCTATGGGCCAGGTCTTCAGCTGGTGTAAATCAGCACAGACCCACTGAAATCAAAGCAGCTATTAGGACTCTGCCCTATTGGGGTTTGTCAGATCTGTTTGAAAGCTTTGAATGATCCCCCTGAAAATCTGCCACTTTCATGTCTCCCTCAGTGATCAAGCTGTAACTCCACAGAAATTCCTTCTTACACCATGAAGGGTGAAATCCTGAGTTTTTACTCAAGCAAATCTCCCATTGAAGACAATGGCATTACTCCAGATTTACACCAGGGTATCTGAAATTGGAATATGGCCTTGTGTGAGTATTGCAGAATTTGGCATGTAGAAAATACTCTGGCCAACCCAGCTCCGGCTCAGTTTCATTGTAAAGGTACTTAAACCAATAGGAATAAACCATTCAAATTAGTAAGCAGGGAACAGGATCTAACTGAGGAAATAAAGTAATCTGGGTGAGGGCCAGACAGTGCCAATTGGTGGTTACATTAGCCCAATGCCCACATCATTACTGATCTTACAGCTGGTCTGTCCAGATCAATATCACAATCATTATTAAACACCACACAGGGAACCACTCCACCCTCCATCCCACCTCAGGAATGTTATTTCCCTTGATCTGGGTTATTACCCCATCAGTTTAGCGTCCATGGAGAGATTCTAGTGTCAGACATGGCCTCCGATAATGAGGCCTAGTGGTATGAGCATGGATCAAAGCTAGGTATAGGGTGGGCCTGGGCCAAGGGTGGTGTTGGAATCAAGATCTGGGGGTAGGCCAGGGTCACAACCAAGATCAGAGTCTGTAGACAAACCAGGGTCAGAACCGTAGCCAGAGTCCAGGTGCAGGCCGGAGGTTGAAGCGAGAGTCCAAAGACACACGAAGTCGATACCAGAGCCAGACTCCAGATACAAGCTGGAGGTCAAAACCAGACAGTCAGAGTTCAAGGGTTTTGGGAGGATTAGGAGGCTGAGGCTAGGCTGGAGTGAGGCTAGTACAGGGCAAAAACAAGACTCAGGCAAGGCTGGGGCAGGGGCAGAGGAAGGTGCAGGGGCTGTGGGAGAGGCAGAGGTAGGGGCTGTGACGGGGCAGTCTGGGAGTCTCTGGAGTCTGGTGCACTGCGTGGCACCAGGACAGTTCCTGACCCGGTAGTGCTGTTGCTCAGATGGATCTGCAGCTCTGCTGGGGTTGTGGAAATACTGGAGCCTGGGCTCATCTGACCCAGGCTCTGCTCAGTGACAGGTTGCTGTTCCATGCCTGAGGGCTCACTCACTGCAAATTCTGTTGAGTGCTGAGTCACCAGAGCACCTACTGAAGCACTGGGGATCTAAAGGCCCCTCCCCTGAGCCTAAGGGGAGAAGCCTCCAAACCCAGGCATCAAATGATAATGGGGGACAACAAAGGAGAAAACAGGGACGCGAGGGGGCTCAGAGGCTTAAAAGCAGGGAGCCAGAGGGGCACACTGAGCAGAGAACCCTGGCCAGTGCCCACTGCCAATTGAAGGCATCCAGGGAGCCAGTGGATGTGGCCCAAGGAACTCTACCTGGATACATGAACCAAGGGAGGAGACTGTCGCAGAGCACCTCCCCATCTAGCATCCTCTTCCTGGTATGGTGGATGGTCTTGTGACTTCATGGGGCCAGGGATAGGGTGTGCATAGAGCAGGAGGTGCAGGGAAAAGAGCAGCCAGAACATGAGGAGGAAGTTCTGGAGGAGCCAGAAAAGGGGCTGCAGCCTGCTGCACTCCAGGTAGATGTGCTCCCGGGTATCCCTCGTGCTGCAGAAAGGGCAGGTGTCAGGGGCAGGGGTCAACCTCATCAGGTACACACCCGTGCTCACGGCTCTGTGAAGGAGCTGCCAACTGATATCCCTGGCGGGCCACCAGATCAGGGTGGAATACAGACTGGCCCACTGGGGCTCCTCACTCTCCACAGTTGGTAGGAGGTCCCACCACTTGGTGTCAGGGTGGGACATGATAGTGTGGAAGTGAAGGGTGTGGAGCATGCAGCTGTGTCCTAGGCATGGTTTGGAAATGGACTGGCTGCAGGTCACACAGCCAGCTCGGGTGGTGTGGCGGGGGGTGGGGGAGAGAGCAGCTGCGGGGCTCACAGGACAGGAACCCGATGACAAGGTACAGAAGGCCAGGAGTGAGGGGTGGGCAAGGAGAACCCGCCTGCAGGGCCCACTCAAGGAAGGCCTGAGAGGTAGACAGGTAAGGTTGCCCTACCCTCCCGGAGTACACAGCAGGGACATGACGAGTGGAGAGCCCCGTGTACTGACTCACTGCAGCAGCTGTGCGAGCAGCCCTGGTTTGGATGAGAGTTTGCCTAACATCTAGGGCCTGACCCAAAGTCCAGCTGATTCCAGGGGGCTGTGAATCAGACCTTTACCCAACTGCCTTCAAAGCAGACTCTTGATTTACACCAGTGTAACTGAGAAGAGACTCATGCCCAACGGCTAGCAAGGCAGAGACCGTTGAAGGGATTTCAGCTGGGAAAAGTTTGCTAATGGAAAGGCCAATATGAAGGGAAGGGGAATGGAGAGTGAACCACCAGAAGGAAGCAGAAGAGAGGCTAGTAGCTGCGTGGCCCGTGATTTGACCTTCCTTGCCACACCTTGAAGCGATCCCTGCAGGGCTAACATTCAGCTGCTCCAGGGAATCTTGTGCTGTGTCTAGAGAGAGGACAACAGCCTCTGGGGCTCTAGCTGACATTAAACTCCCTTGGTAACTTAGGGTATGTCTTCACTAGCAAAGTTCTGTGTAGTCATGGCACCAGTGGTGGGAGATAGCTCTCCCAGTGCTGTAAAAAAGCCACCTCCACGAGGGGAATAGCTACCAGCAGTGGGAGCATGGCTCCCAGTGCAGGTGCACTGTCTACACTGGCACTTTACAGCGCTGAAACTTGCTGCGCTCAGGAGGGTGTTTTTTCACACCCCTGAGCGAGAAAGTTGCAGCACTGGAAAGTGCCAGTGTAGACAAACCCTGAGAGTTCACTCTGGTATTTGCTGATGATGCTGGAACCCCTGGGTAGAATTTCAGCCCCATCAGTGGTTGCTGGCTACCTTTGCTGTGTGTTGCTTAGACCCAGGGCATACTGCTGTCACTGACATGTCACGGCACAGCATGGTCCCTGTTTAAAGGCCTTTTAGAGGGCAGGCTTGGCTGTGTCTGAGTGCACCTGCTTGAACCTCGTGCTGAGGGACATCACCCGCCTTGCTGGGACCCCCACCTTCCTTTCTAAGGCCCATGCTGTGGTGAGGCTGAGGGCATGGGACATCCTCCAGCCTGCACCAGCGTCTGTCGGCTTCACCGATCCCAATCTGCACAAACTGCCCTTACACTGTTCCCAACAACTCCTTCCTGGCCAAGTCACGAGTCCACACTATCACCCTCATCCTCCTCAGCCAGGTCAGGCACCACCCCTTGCCGGGCTGCAGAGACTCAGCCTTCCTGGGGATGCCACCCTACCTCTCCATCTGCTCCTTCAGCTTATCCTATGGGGCTCTTCCTTCTCCCCTTGTGCTCTGTCTGACCCCTTAGGAGGGCCCTCTTTGCCTCAGCTGCAGCCACTCCCTGTGCGCTGAAGACTCTGCCTCTCCCACTGCAACCCCCTGTGTCAAGAATGTACAGACAAACCCAAGTGTGCCCCTGGCAGGTGTGAACTGGAGCCATATCTAAGGGAGAACCAATGACCAGAGATCAGCGAGATGTTGAGAGCCCTGCACACCCTTGACTCCCATTAGCACTTCCACAGGCAGGATCAGGCCCCAGCTCCTCAAGCCTGGCCTATACTGAGTATGTCCCTCAGATGCATACCTCCTCCAATATAGCACGCTGTGTGTTATAGCAAGGCATTGCCTTGGCTCGCTCCCTGGGGAAAGGCTTCCTCCCTCATTCAGCAGCAAGCTGTGTTTGCTGGAAGGCGGTGCCAGTTTGCATCTAGTTACCTGGTTTCATGGCAAACAAACTGAGTTCAAAGCACCGCTTCCTCCCCCTCCCCTTCTCCCTCCTGTGGAGCCCGGGAGACAGGAGGTCATGCTGTGGATCGCTCTGTGCAACACACTCAGCTTGGCTGCTCTCCTGGAATCACCAAAGGACGCCCCACTACCCCCACCCGCCCCGGGGCTGATATGGTTTGTGAATGCCCACTATGACTGAAAAGATGTGACAGGGACATGCCACCGACAGGTAGCTCCAGGCACTTTGCCACTACAAAGGAAAGCAACCATTTTAAAGAAAATCCAGGTTTGGAGGGGAGAAACGAGAGCTCGGCTGTTGGCCCGTGCATGGAAGTGATGCCTGAAACCGTGGGCTCCTCTCTAGAGGGCTGTCTGCTGTGGCAAAAGGAGGGACTCACTGCAGACTGGGGCACAGATCTGCTAGATCTCAGGGCATTTTAGGGGGATCACAGAGCAATCAGTGGCTGCCTGTTGTCCATGGTTCCCTGCCCCCATTCCCTGGGAAAGGCTCTCCCCATGGCTTACAGGGCGGCAGAACCCCGCATCCCCATGACCCTGCAAAGGGCACAACTGAAGGCTGAGGAGAAGACCCTCGACTTTGAGTTTGAGGTGGTGAATGTGCAGTTCAATGAAAAGGGCCGATATGCCCTGAGGCTGACAGTGGAAAACCCACTGCTGGAGGGGTCCGGGGCTGGGGTGTGCCTGCGGGTGAATGAGGGAGATGTACTCTATACCAGCTCGGGGACCACTGACGTCATTGAGCAAAGCAATCTCAGCGAGATCTACGCCTTTGAGAGGAAGAGGTTCCTCTTCACCTTGCCCAAAGGTAAGAGGCTGGCTGTGAGGGGCCAGGGAGGAGTGAGAGGCCCACCCCTGAGCCTTTCATTGAATTCAGAGCTCACCAGCTCAGGATCGACATAGGGACCGATTCGTCACCGATACCTGGAATCCAAGGGCTTGAGTCCCGCTTGAGCTGTGGCCCTTAGACTGGCATTAAAGGGTCATAGACCAGGCCTAAACCTAGGCATACCCCAGTGCCAGCTCTGAAGCAGGCCATGGGCAGGCTGGTCATGGAGTGTGGATGGGCTGGGGCAGAAGGGAGCATCAGATGCAGGGGAGCACATGACTGGGGCAGGAGTGGGCATCAAACCCAGAGGAGCTCAGGGCTGAGGCGGGTGGGGGTGTCAGACCCAGGGGAGTGCGGGGCTGAGGCAAGAGGGGGCGTCAGACCCAGGGGAGTGTGCGGCTGGGGCAGGAAGGGATGGTGAGACCCAGGGAAGCACGAGGCTGGGATAGGAGGGGGCGTCAGACCCACGGGAACATGGGGCTTGGGCAGGAGGGGGCATCAGACCCAGGGGAGCGCGGGGCTTGGGCAGGAGCGGGGGGTCAGACACAGGGAAGGATGGGGCTGGGGCTGGGGCAGGCAGAGGCGTCAGACCCAGGGGAACACGGGGCTGCGGCAGGAGGGGGTGACAGACCCAGGGGAGTGCAGGGCTGGGGCAGGAGGGGGCGTCAGACGCAGGGGAGCCCAGGGCTGGGGAAAGTGGAAGCCACTTTCCTGAGATAATTCAGCCATTGAGCTCCAAACTTGGCTTTTGTAACATCTGCTTGTGGGGTTTTTGGGACCCAGGATTCTGCAAGAATGACAAGAACCATGATGTGCGACTCCGGATCGAGGCCCTGCAGCTCCGTGGGCCCTCACTGAAGAGCAGCCTCCGGGCCGGGGAAGCCTTCTTCGCCATCTACCCCCGCACCAACCAGCCAAGGATGAACCTCTTCGCTGGGAAAGATGAGGACCTGTACCACTACAGCAACATCATGGCACTGCTGCGGGTGGGCGAGGATGAGCTGGCAATGCATTGTGGGAGGCTGGCCTACGCCGTGTCCTTCCATGAGCACCGACTGCCTGCGAGGAAGGAGACACCAGTGTCTTCCTACCAGTTTTCACCCTGGCTGTCTGCAAGGAAGGATGGGGAACAAGATGGGGTGTATACCCCAAGAGTGCCCTTCCCAGCACCCCTCCTGTCTCTGGATGGTCCCCTTCACAGCTACCCCTGCTCTACTCCAGAAGCATTGACATCATCTGCTTATCATTTGCCACCGATAGAGTCCCTCACCCTCTCTGCTGAGGTAGGGAATGCAGGGTTGCCAAGGTGTGCAGGGAAAAGCCTGCTGTGCTGCAATAGACAGGAATCCTGGTGAGACAGGCAGGAGCTGGAGGGGTGACTCAGGGGGCCAACCTTCAGGTTTAAGTGCAAGATGCCAATGCTGCCACACTGAAATCATAGACTATCAGGGTTGGAAGGGACCTCAGGAGGTCATCTAGTCCAACCCCCTCCTCAGAGCAGGACCAAGCCCCATTTCCTCCCTAAATGGCCCCCTCAAGGATTGAACTCACAACCCTGGGTTTAGCAGGCTAATGCTCAAACCACTGAGCTATCCCTCCCCCCAGGGTTGTCAGGTGTCTGGTTTTTGACTTCAATGGCCAGTCAAAAAGGGACTGTGACAGCTCCACAGTCGGAGGCACAGAGGGACTAAGGCAGGGTTCCTGCCTGCCCTGGCTCTGTGCAGCTCCCAGAAGCAGCCGGGATGTCCCTGCAGCCCCTACACGCAGGGATGGCCATGGGGGCACTGCACATTGCCCCCACCCTGAGCACTGGTTCCACAGCTCACATTGGCCAGGAACTGCAGCCAATGAGAGCTGTGGGGGTGGTGCCTGCGGGCGGAGGCTGTGCGCACAGCCCCCTGGCCTCTCTGCCTAGGAGCCGGACATGCCGGCTGCTTCTGGGAGCCGCCTGAAGTAAGCGCTGCCTAGCCAGATCCTGCACCTCAACTCCCTGCCCCAGCCCTAAGCCCCCTCACAGACCCTGAACCCCTCATTTCTGGCCTCACCCCACCCCTGCCAGAGCCCATACCCCGACCTCCTGCCCAAGCTCTGAGCTCCCTCCCACACTCCAAACCCTCAGCTCCAGCACAGCGCCCACTCCCCCTCCCGCATCCCAATCCCCCACCCCAGCCCTGAGTCCCCTCCTGTACTCCGAACCCTTCCACCCCCTCCTGCACCCCAAATCCCTCATCCCTACCCCCACCCCAGAGCCCACACCCCCAGCCGGAGCCCTCACCCCTCAAGTACCCCGACCACCTGCCCCAGCCCGGTGAAAGTGAGTGAAGGTGGGGAGAGTAAGCGACGGAGGGAGAGGGATGGAGTGAGCGAGGGTGGGTCCTCAGAGAAGGGGCAGGGCAGGGTGGGTCCTCGGGGCAGGGGCAGGGCAAGGGTGTTCCATTTTGTGTGATTAGAAAGTAGGCAACCCTACGATGAAATCCCAGTAGGATCCACACAGCTTACTGCCCTTCGAAGCCTCGGGAATCTGGCACTAGTGGAACTATGACCATGTAGCTGTGGCATTGGTACAAACCCCAGTGCAGTTGCAGCTACACTGGTGTTTGCCGGCAAACCTATATCGACAGGGATGTCCCAGGGGGCTGGCCCTTTAAGAGGAGATGAGTAGGAAAATGATTGTGGTCAGATGACAGGAAGGTCATGTGACTAAGGCAAGGCCTAGGGATATGTGGAAGTGTGCTGGGTGAGAAGCTGGGGAGCTATAGCTGGTTTGCAATACGACCTAGTATTCTTTAAGCAATGTATGACCCAATGTAGTTCCCTTTTCAACCAGTTCCTTATCCCCTTTCAATTCTCATATTAATTCCCATCTTCTCTAATTTAACTAATAATTTCTCATGTGGAACTATATCAAATGCCTTACTGACATCCAGGCAGATTAGATCTACTGCATCTCCTTTGTCTAAAAAATCAGTTATCTTCTCAAAAGAGATATTAGTAACTTTGTTACTACCTCTTGAATCCAACAAGGCTACTTACTTTTTGCAGTTCACCAAGCTTGGAACAGATCATTTGACTTTAGGAAACATCCTAACAGCCCTTTCTTATCTTAATCACCTGTTAATCACTCTGTTTATAAAAAAGTTCTGACTCCCTGCCTCAGGGGCCCAAGCTGGGAGATGTCTCCTGTCTCCTCTGCAGAACTCATTACATTGCACACTCAGGCTGCCTGCCTGAAGCCTGCAGTTTGGGGAGTGCAAATGCCCCTCCAAACTCCATCCATAGTACAGAGTCTGGGCATGATCCAGAGCCTGGAGAAGGTGAGGCCTTCCCCTGGATCCCGAGGAGATGAGCTGCTGTGTGGACAGCTGCCTCCTCGTGTGGCTTTCCTGGCAGCATGGCTCCAGCCAGAACCATGCTCTTATTGGCAGGATGTATTTGTAGCTGAGCAGCAGAGGCCTCAGATGGGTCCCAGAAGGAGGCAGAGTTGTATTGGCACCCGACCTGATCACTGCATGGCAATCCAGTGGGTCTGCATAAGACAGCACCATGGAGGATGGCCAGTTCCCTAGCTCTTCCAGCTCTCACTAAGCCCCACGGAGCCTGACCCTGCTTGGAGAAGTTTCTGGGGGTTCCAGGGAAAGGTGCCATAGAGGCAGTATTCTTCCCTGTGGAGCCCAGGGCAGAGAGGAACCCCTCCACCACCTTGGCAGAGAGGGGTGGTCTGGTGCATTTTGGGTAAGAGCAGGTCTGCTTTGGGAGACCATGAGGCTACTGGGGACTGGAAGGGAGCAGACAGGCCAAGATGTGCTGAATTTCTGACAGCACCTCGGCCTGCATCATGGCTGGCTCCTTCTGAAATATTGCTTGTTGTCTTCTCTTTAGCAGGTGCATGAGCTGCCTGGTGAGCCTGACCAAAGAGCCTTCCCAGAGCTAAGGAATGACTCTGCAGATGAAGTCTGCTCCTCCTCCTCTCCCCCTTCCTCACCAGCTGTGCCAAGGCGATTGCTGAGCAATGCCAGTTTCCACCTCTCTTCACCAGGACACAGCCCCGAGCTGGGATCCCAGGACCCCTTCGCTGGGGTGCAGGTAAGTGAAGGGGTTTGCCTCATTGTCTCATCCACTGGATGCGAGGCTCTGGCAGCAGATGGTGTTCTTTGCTGGAGACTTGCTGGGGAAATGAGGCATCATGCCATTTCCTGGGCTGCTTTGGTTGTGGGTTCCAAGTTATCTAGACTGGAACTGGACCAGGTCTATTTAGACTATCCTATCCAGTCCATCCCTCAGGCTCTGAGTGAGGATGCCCCAGGTCACGTATTATCCAGTGGTTTTTGAAATGACCCATGGGATTTGACTTCCATCACCCCCCTTGGGAGATCCTTCCAGTCTCCTGGGCCTCACTGCGGGAAATGCTTACCCAGGCTACATGTATCTAACTTGAAGCCAGTGGAGTTCCCCAGAATGAATTTGATCAGTTTGACTCTTCATATCTTGTCCTAGCCCAGTCCCGCCCGTCCCCTGCCATTGCATTGCTTCCCTCCTGCCATATGGTGCTCCAGTGAGGTTGAGAGAGAGAAAAAAAATGGGGCCTTGGAAACACAAGATCTGAATCCAGTGTGGGAAGCAAGCCAAAGCATTCCAGCTGATTCATTCCTGCTGCCTGGTGATTCAATTATGAGGGGAGGCCAGGGGGAATTGCTCAGCCTCTTGCTAATCTCCCTATTCTTAGTGCTCTGTTCCTACACTCTGTCTATGCTACACTAGTGTGAGCGCTTCACAGACACTAGTGAATTTATCCTCCCAGCCCCTCTGGGAGGTAGAGGTGGCTGAAGCCTTTGATCCTGCCTTTGTATTGTTGGTAGCTGGAGCAGTATTAATATATGGAGCTGCGGCTGCTGATTGTGCAGATTCCAGGAAGGAGAGCTCCCAGGAGCCTGTGACATCACTCTGCAAAAACTGCAGTCACTGGGGTTTGTGATTCCGGTGCTTATAGAGTGGCTGGACTGCACTGTACTGGAAGAGGGGGAGGGAGCATGTCCCTGACTGACTATGAATGAACATACTGGTCAGGCCACACCGAGCTCTTGCCGGTTCCATCTCTTGCTTTGGATCCGAGCTGATAAGGAGGCCTCACCTTCTGGTCTCAAGGGGGTGTTGCATGGTGGTTGCAATCTAGATCATCGCCAGGGATTGAACCGGGCACCTCTGGGGTAAAATCACAAGCCCCTATGTCTTGAGTTGAAGGATTAAAGCCCAGCTTCTCCTAGGTATTTAGATACCTAGTGCTTAAGGATCTGGGTCTAACCCCCCTCCTCTCCCCGCAGCTGGGAGCTGTAGCAGAGTCCTACCTTCTTTGGATCAGACTCGGGGGGGGGCTCATGATGATGACGACACACCATGCACAGAGGGTTATAATTATCCAGTCCATGACATGCCCAGTGCACAGGCCCTGAGCACCCCCTCCCCTGAAGTACAGGAGAACTCACACCATTCCCACCCCATCTGGGATGTCCTACCTCCCCAGAGGGGACAAGATTTCACCTGATAGGACCAGCTTTGTTGTCGTCATGCTCAGGGGGGCTTTTAATTATTTTTTTAAGAAACCACAGGTTTGGGAGATGTTTTCACCCTTTCCCATGATCATTGTGACCCCAGATGCCAGAGAATGAAACTGACTAAAAGCAAAAGTGAAACCGATCAGTTTGTTTTCACTGCCCAGATGTGGAAGAAACCACCTGCAGGAAGTGGTGGATGAATGTTTTAAACATTGATTCAGTTTCTCTAATCTCAGGAGTTATAGTTGCAAACACAGGGAGACGCCTAATCAGTGTTGCCAACTCTGGCAATATTGAGTGGGTTGCTTAAAGCCTCAGCTCCTTGAGACCAGTGATTATGGGAGGATTTCAGTTGTTGTTTTCTTTCAAGTAAGCTTTTTAGCCCTCAGGGAGAGAAGCTGGAAAAAATGAGACTTCTAAAGTTTCGAACTAAAAGGCAAAAAAACAGGGTAAACGTATTATTTTTGTAACATCTCATGATTTTGGGGGCCTGACTTGTGACTTTGGAAGTGCTTTGGGGTGGCAATACCACATCTTTATTTTACTGCATCGTTATCGCTTGTATTAAGGCCCCAGTCAGGAATCGGGGCCCCAGTGTACTCGGTGTTATGCAAACATGTCATAAATTGGCAGCCCCAACTATCCTGTCCTCTGTGGGGTTTTTTGTTTTGTTTGTTTGGGTTTTTTAATGATAATAAACACTCAGGCAGAGTCTTTGGGCCTGATTCTCATTTACACATGGGCTCCCTTACACTGATCTGGTTGTGTAAAGGGGCCTTGTAGTGGGGTAAATATAATTTAGGTTCAGAGGGGTGCAAAGGGACTGTCGTGAACATGTGAACCTTTGCCTTTCTTAATCCTTGTTGCATGGAGAACCAACAGTTCCTTTTCACTGATACTAGCGAAGCCCTAGGCTTTATGGGCCAGCTCCTGTGAGGTGCTGAGCACCTTGTCCCATTGAAGACCGAGAGAGTGGAAGGTGCTGAGCATCTTGGAGGAAGCCTTCAGCATCTTGAAGCTAGAGCTCATCGGCATACAGCCAGCGCTGCTGAAAGTGGAGACATTTGTCAATGGCAAGAAGAGAGGGAGCCTCTCCCCCCACCCCGCATAATAAGCAGAACATTCACTGGGTGGAGAGGATTATTGGTGAGCCTGGATTGAGTTTGCCCAGCAACTGTGTAGGTGCAAGCCCTTTGGAACAGGGGGCGAAGGAAATCAATAGCAATCAACATGAGCTGGAGTGATTGCAAGGTAAAGTTAAGGTAGCAGCCTCAGCATGAGCTGGGGGTGGCAGAGAAGGCATTAGCAAATGCAGTTTATAACCTCAGTTCTCAGGTCCCCAGGGGGAGTGTGACAAGCTAACGCAGCAATAAATCGTGCTGCACTGATGTAACTCTGGAATGACTTTATTTAAAAATTGAAAACCAGGAAGGAGGCAAGTGTTAACTCTGCATTCTCCTGGTTAAGGGGGAGATTAATGCACCTGTGCACTCTGGTGACAGAAGATCCGATGGTGACTGGATGTTTCTGTTGCTCTGTGTGGGGAGGAAAACACACTTATTTATATATTTGTCATCAAAATACATTACCTGGCATCTAGGGCTGGATCCTCAGCCCCTGCAGCTGGAGGGCTTCCCTCAAAGGTCTGGCTTAAGATTCCCCTGAAGCAGAGGATACTGTGAGGGTGCGTGGGGAGTGCAGCTGGCCTAGCTAGCTCAGTGGCATACACAGCTCACTCCCTTTTTACGCCAAGGGAGCTTGTTGGGGGTGGCGCAGGTGGGGGGAGCATATCACACGCAGAGGGAGGAGTACAGTCTAGAGTACACTGATCATAGAACAGTTCATATGGGACTATGGCGCAGCATAAAGACTAAAGGCTGCTCTAAGTTACACCTGGAAGCATTTTGGTTCGTAGCGTCCCCCTGGGTCTGCTTAGGGTCACCTTTCCACTCCCACTCTTCAGTTTAGTCACAGTGCAGCTATGGAGTCTGTCCCTGCTGTATCGGGCAACATACAAAAGCCACACCAGTGGAAGATGTGTTACTGGAACATGCTGGACACTACAAAACTGACCAGCTCTGCAATGTACTATCATGTAGCTATAATAGTTAAGATTTCAAACAAGTCTAAGGCCACTTGGGAATCTCCTGGTTTTCCCTGTGAGAGGCAGGATGAATCATGATTATGTAATTGGCCAGAGACCTGGCTGCAAGTATTTGCTCTTCTACCATTGATTTCTTGTTTGACATGGACAAGTCAGTGCATCTCTCTGTGCTTTAGTTCCCCATCTGCGCATTGGAGATAATAGCACTTCCTGACCTTAGGGGTGGGGTGGGGTTGTGAGGTTAGATACTTTAGAGTGTGAGGTGCTCACATACTATGGTAATGTGGGCTATAAAGGTACTTAAGATAGGTAGACTGTGCTGCATATCATAGCAATTACAGGGTTAGAACTCCTGCTCCATGTGTGCCTGGCATGTGAGCTAAAGGGGACTTGCTGTTAGTGCTATAGGGTCTATGACACACACTCTCAAGACTGGAAGTTTTCTGGAAACCAATGGCTTGCTGTTTGATGTCTGTGAGGTGCCTAGTCCACATGGGGATGTTTTATTAATAATAATGCTTAGAACACAAGCACAAGGCCAGGCTGGCAGCGTGCCTTACACGTACCCTTTTGCACTGGTTATTTCATCCCCACTGCTGCTCGGCTCCCACCATACACCCTCCCTCACAGTCAGGACAGCATCTGGTCCTGTGCCAGCATTGAACTGCAGATCGCTGCACTGGCAATCATCACCATAGTCTCCTCTCCTTGCTCTCCTCTCACGGCTTTTCCCCTGCATTAGCTGTCCAGTTGTATGCAATTCTGTACATCATAGGCATGGCTCAACCCATGACATAAATCATCAGAGGCCTATGGCAGTCGATGGAGCTACACCAATTTACATCAGCTGAAGATCTGGCTCCATGTTCTTTACTATGTTGAACAACTGCTGTTCATGGATCTCCTTCTCTCTTCCCTGTCTCTGCTTCCCTCCTGTGCCTCCCCTCCACGTGGACCTGCTCCTCCTATCCAGCCCCTGCCAATGAGGCTGGATTCAGGATTATCCATAACCCCCCTTGGAAGTGCTGGATGGGCAGGGATGATTGCTGAGAATATGCAGGCTCTGACCAAAGGCTGAAGGAAGGAACCTAAGGGAATACCCAGCAGAAAAATCCCACAGCCTCCTAACACACAGACTAGGGGGCTTGTTTAATAGACCACAGGTTTGCTGCCTTGTTTCTCAAGTATTGTTAAATCAATGCATAGAATCCCCTTTGCCCGAGTAGAATACACAGCGCACCTACCGAATTCTATTATTTTTTTGGCCAAGAGATCTGGTTTCCAACTTATTGGGTTCTGATCAATCATGCAGGCCCAATGGCTTCAATGGAAACAGGATCGGGCCCTTGATTGCTGCTGAGTACCATTGGATGTCATTTCATGTGCATCACCGACTGGCTAAGTAAACCTCTATTGCATTCTTCTTGTTTCCCTTAGTGGGGGTTAAAGCTTCAGCTTGGAGACCTGGACTCCAATGTGGCTTGGGTCACAAGTGAAATGAGTTTGAGGATCTCAGGCTAGGCCAGAGGTGGGCAAACTATGGCCCGTGGGCCACATCCAGCCTATGGGACCGTCCTGCCCAGTCCTTGAGCTCCCAGCTGGGGAGGCTAGCCTCCAGCCTCTCCCCTGCTTTTCCTCCTCCTCCACAGCCTCAGCTCGCAGTGTCGCCAGTGCTCTGGATGGCAGGGCTGCGAGCTCCTGCTGGGCAGTGCGGCGGCATGGCTGGCTCCGGTTGGGTGGGATGGCTGCCAGTCCTGGTGCTCTGAGCGGCATGGTAAAGGGGCGGGGGAGTTGGATAAGGGGCAGGAGATCCCGGGGGCAGTTAGGGGACGGGGGGCGGTTAGGGGCGGAGGTTCTGGGGGCAGGGGCGGTCGGGTATGGGGAACAGGGTGGATTGGATAGGCATGGGAGTCCTGGGGGGCCTGTCAGGGTGTGGGGATGTGGATAGGGGTCAGGGGACAGGGAGCAGGGGGGGTTGGATAGGGGTTGGGGTCCTGTGGAGCCTGTCTGGGGGGGTGTGTGGATAAGGGTCAGGGGTTTCAGGGGACAAGGAGCAGGGGGGTTGGATGGGTGGGGAGTTCTGAGGGGGGCAGTCAAGGGGCAGGAAGTGGGAGGGGGCAGATAGGGGGCGGGGCCAGGCTGTTTTGGGAGGCACAGCCTTCCCTACCTGGCCCTCCATACAGTTTCGGAACCCCAATGTGGCCCTCAGGCCAAAAAATTTGCCCACCCCTGGCCTAGGCCCTATGCTGGGGATCACAATTCTGCATAGTTGGCAGTGTCTGCTCACAACAGGGCTAGGAGCAGGATAGCAAGGGGTTGTGGCAGGCCAGGATTAGTTTGGCTAGAGCTGGCAGGGGAGCCTGTACAGTACCTATGCACATCGACTTCAAGAGGCTTTGGATCAGGCCCATTATGCCTTGCCCTAGAGCTAACAGAGCCTTCCTTTCAGGCCTTCTGAATCTTGTTGCAATGGGGGTTAGTGCTAGTTCCAGTCTGAAATGTGTGGGCGGAGGTGAGGCGCACATAAACCACAGGGTTGGCACTCTGGTTTTGCTTACACAGAGGCAGCGGAGCTCACACAATTTCTCATTTGAGCTGGCGGTAATTAAAACTGGGTTGGATGCAACTGGGGCATATACAGTAAGGGACAATATTGCATTAGCTGGGTGAAGGCCGCCAAGATGCTTTGCCATGGTGGCAGTGTGGCCTAGTGGACCTGATTTCTAGTCCCAGCTCTGCTACTGACTAAGTGTGTGACCTTAGGCAAGTCACTTCACCCTTCTGTGCCTCAGTTTCTACATCTGTACAAATAATAAAACCCAGCCCTTATATAGCATTCTTCATTAGTAGAGCTACTGAGATCAGTGGAAATAAGGCTAATAGAGGTCCATGGATGAGAAGGACTGACTGTTATCATTAAGCCGATCTGTTTCATCTTGAGTCTCTCTGATCCTCTTTTCCCATTGATGGTAAATTCTGTTCACTGTGTGGCATAGGGACTCAGCTGGGTTAATGCTGAGTGCTGGCAAAAGGCAGACTGTCAGTGACTGAGCAAGGCTTTTCCTCCTCCATGGGACAGAGGTGGACAAAGCTCAGCAGAGTCAGGCTGGTGGCGGTGATTGATGGAGAGTTTATGGGCACAGCTCTACCAGCAATAATCTAATTCCTGAGCAGCACAGGAGGGGTCAAATGTGGGGTGAATGGGTCCATAGCTCAGTGAACAGTCATAGGTGACTTGATCCGTGCTGGAGCGAAGCAGAGGGAATGAGCGATATGGTGCTTACATGGATTCATCAGAATGCTTGGTCTGGCAGTGCAATTTACATTAGGAGACTCCTGTAGCTCTCTAGCCTCCGTGCTCTGTCTGCTTCACTGGAGGGCTATGGTGTGTTGCCCAGATCTACAAATGGCTGGGCTGGGCTGTGACTTCATGCAACCATAGAATCATAGAATCATAGAATATCAGGGTTGGAAGGGACCCCAGAAGGTCATCTAGTCCAACCCCCTGCTCGAAGCAGGACCAAGTCCCAGTTAAATCATCCCAGCCAGGGCTTTGTCAAGCCTGACCTTAAAAACGCCTAAGGAAGGAGATTCTACCACCTCCCTAGGTAACGCATTCCAGTGTTTCACCACCCTCTTAGTGAAAAAGTTTTTCCTAATATCCAATCTAAACCTCCCCCATTGCAACTTGAACCCTTGGCTTCTGCACAGAGCACATCTCTCATTAGCTGAGGGGCTGGCTGGGCATGTGAAGAAGAGGGTAATTATAGCTAGGAAACAGAGATCCGCTAGGAAAGCCAAGCCAGGGATAATGATTTTTGCGTTCTGCAGTAGCCTGTGTGTAATATATTCCTAGGCACAGGCAGGGAGGCTCTGCTGGCTATGCAAGTGCCTCTCATGTATTCCAGGGCAAGCTGACGGTAATGATTTCAATTTGTAATCATATCAGTGAGCGTTAGGATCTGCATGTAAACTCTGCTGCTTAGTTCAGTGCTTGGCAAAGAGTTGGCCTCCAACCCCCTCCAATAGAGCTTTGTGTTTGAGGGGTTGCACTTTTGTGACCGTCAGCCTGGGAAGACAGCAGAGCTCCTTCCATCCAGACAAGCCCTGGGTCTCTTTGGAGCCATTTAAGGAAAGAAGAGGGTGGGGGCAGGGAGTCACAGTGTAACAAATTCAAGTGCTGTGGATGAAATCAGTTCATCAAGCTGTCTCTGATTTCCCCCGTCTGGGGAAAAGAACACGTCCTTTGTCTTGTCTAGTTAGCTTTTAAGCTCTTTGGGGCAGGCACCATCTCTTCCTGTGTCTGTACAGTGCCTAGCTCAGTGGGCCTGTGATGGGGTGTACCATGCCCTGTGAAGCCCTCCGGGAGGCACTGCGGTCCTACCACACCTCACCCCAGAAAAAAGGCAGTAGAGTGGAGTCCTTCAAGTCTCCTAGACGGCTCCTATAAAAGGAGTTGCAGAGCCTGCTGTGACGTTATGAGTGTAATTTAATATCTCATTGAAAGGTGACAGGGCCATAAAGAGTTAATTAACTCACAGACTGACTTGAACCATGGCCGAACTTTAGAGACTGGTTAGGAAGATATGTAAATGAATAGAGCTTTGAAATGCAAGCCTGTATTGTTAGAGATAGAAGGGTAGATGTTTGTTCAGGTCTTGTGATGTCAGCAAACAAGTCCTATTGCTATAGCTTTGATTCAAAGATCAAAAAGGAGTATTAACGTTTAGGAAGACACTTGCATGAAACAGTATTATTGTCAATATGTCTCTTTGAATGTTGTGGTAACCTGGAGCTGAACTGTTTAATGGATAAATTACCCTGTACTAATTGCCATGATGTTTAGAAGAAGGAAAGTTAAGCCTATTGTTTTCTCAGGCCGAAAGGCTGCTGGAAATGTATAAAAACCTTGGGACACGATCCTTCTTCATCTCAGCTCAGCTTTGGGTTTCAAGAGGGGGAAACCTTAAGCCATAAGGATTAAGATCCCCAGTCACTGACTGGAATCACCCTGAATATGGACATTGGACTATAACCTATGGACTATTTCTAAAAGGACTTTTGGCAACTACAAGCTCATCTCTGATGTGTATCTGAAGCTCAAGAATTGAATTCAAGTCTGTATGTATATTGATCTTTTTACCAACACTCACTCTTTTCTCTTTTTTAATAAATTTTAGTTTAGTTAATAAGAATTTACTATTAGCATGTATTTTGGGTAAGATCTAAGTTATCATTTGACCTGGGTCTAGTGCTTGGTCCTTTGGGATCAGGAGAACCTTTTTCTTTTATATGATAAGATTTTCAGTAATCATCGTCATATCTGACATGTGTGTCTGGATGGAGGTGTGAGGCTGGGCACTTTAAGGGAACTGTGTTGTTTGGATTTCTGAGTTACCAGTGAGGTAATACAGAAGCTGTTTTGTGCTGGCTTGGTAAATCTAAGTATTAGAATATCCACTAGCATTTGGGGTTTGTTTGCCCCGTTCTGTTTGCAGTTCACCCTGATTGAGTGACGTCAGCTGGCTCCCACGGGCAGCATCATCACACCTAGACAGATCATTTGCTGGCTGGAGCCAGAGGAGGAAGGAAGCTGTTACTGGCTGGCTGAGAAAGCTGCAGCAGCTGGACAGAGCAGTCACTGGCTGGGACTCCACAGGGACAGAGACTGCGGAGAACCCTGTGACGCTCTCCAGGCCTGGGAGAGAGAGGCTTGACAAGAAGGGCCAGAGACTGTTATATGCTCATCATGTGAAGGGGCCTGAGAGAACAGGGCAGAGACTGTTACAGACTCTCTAGTCAAGGAGGCTGGGGGTGACAGACTGAGGACCCAAGAAGCCGACAGGACAGAGTGGGAAGCAGCTCTGGGAATGCAACAACAGACACTACTGAAGGAAACAACAGGTGGCTGCTACTCATAGGGTCCCTGGGTTGGGACCCAGAATAGTGGGCAGGCCTGGGTCCCTCCCCAGCCATGGCAGAGTGGCCAAGGGCCGAGAAGGCAACAAATTTCATTTGGAGCCTGAGAAGGGGGCATGTGCTTAAACAGGCCCAGAGATGGGACTGAGGACCTTGGGGAGAGGCCAACCATTCATTGGATTGGGTTACCCTGGAAGGGGTTTGTTTTCTGTTTGTTTGACATACAGACTGCACGTGACTTGTCTAGAGGGCTGAGTCACTGAAAATCCATCTGAAAAGAGAAACTGCTGGCAGAGGGCACTGCAAAAAACGGAAGAGTGCAGACACACAGCCGGCCAGCAGTAAGTGCTTGAGAGAGTCGAGTGGCCACACCTTCACAGGGCTCCTAATTGCAGTCAGAGCCTCTAGTTGCTACCTTAATGCAAACACAAAATAAGAAGAATGCAGACAGCAAACCCAATTGTTATAGAATCACACGTGTGCCTGGGACTAGACCCTAGCCCTTCAGCTCCAAGGATCTGAACCTTAGCTCACTGGAGTCAGTGGCAAAGCTTTATTAACTTTAGTGGTGCAGACTTATGCCTTAACAGTGCTGGCATCTGTCACTTGAGCTGAAGAACATGTTCCCTAGCTGTTAGCAGTGGCACGTCCCTTATCTTCTCTGTGTGCTTGCCACTACCAGGCAGCATCCCTCACATGGTTGGAGCCCATGGAAATAGCAGCCAGTTTTCAAGGATCCATGCAGCACATTGACTTTTGTAACAAACCTACAGAGGATGGTTTTGTTTCCAACCCTTCTAGAGCAGTTTGCTCTGTATGGCTCAAGTATTTATACAACTGTCTGTTGCTGTCATGATAGAGGGTATCACAAGCTTCCTTAAGCAAGAGGGGTTGGTTAAAGAATACAGCTGCAGCTACAGTCAAACAGACAGGATTCCTCACAGCTCGTAGTCCTGCTCTGTCTCCTTTGTTTACCAGGGACCAGAACCTGTGTGTAATGCTATGGCACACAGAAACATCTAGTGGCTGAGTAATATACTGCAAATAAATGCATTAAAAGAAGCCCCAGTTCCTACTTGGTAAATGTGGTACCTCATTTTTCCCCTATACAAACAGGAAATGCCTCTGGTAGGTAGACAGCAGGCCTTGGCAAATATTGACTTTCTAATGGAGACCATAACACCAAGTTACCTTTCACTTCCCCTTTCCTCCTCCCCCACTCCCTCCCAAAAAAGGGTTTGAAAACCATCTCTGATGAGTTTTGCTCTTCTTTGCAAAGTGTCACAGGGTGACTAGTCCTTTAAGGCAGATGGGTCCAGCTCTACCTGTAACACATTTGGCTTGCCTCCTCAGATGGAGAAAATGAGCAAAGTCACATGCTAGGCAGATCATGTGGCTAAATCAGGCCTTCTGGGATGGAAATAGGACAGTAGCCCTTGGAGAGATAGATGGGAGAAAAGGGAGACTCCAACTAGGAGGCTCTCAGTGTTGCTGCTTGGTGGAGACACAGAGAAGGCCAGAATGGATAAGAGGAGAGAGGACAGACCCTTAGAAAGGAGGGGCTGGCTGGAGGTTGGGGTGAAGGACTCCTCTGTTTGACTTTGGTCCTGGCTGCCCTGGAAAGCTTTTTTGCTTTAAGGACTTAGCCGGAGGGTTGAGTCATGGCAGCAACTGAAGCAGGCATGAAGGTCAGGAGATCAGCCTGAGTGAGGGAAACTGAGGCAGTGGTTAGCCCAAAGCCACAAGGGGTAGGTGATGCTGCTACACAAAATGTAGCCCACTCAATGCATGTCAGATCTGCTCAGTGGATCCCTTATTATTTATTTGTATGGTGGTAGTGCCTAACAGCTGCAGTCATGGACCAGCACCTTGTTGTGCTAAGTGCTGTAGAAACAGAACAAAAAACATGTCCCATACACACAAAGTAAGACAAGAGACATCAGGTGGATATGGACAGGAGAGCACAAGAAACAATCCTGAGGTGGTTCTTCCTTCAGGTCCTATTTACCCTATTTAATTTACCATGTTAGGAGACCTGGTTAGAACATGATTAAAACAGACGTGTTTTTAAGGGTGTTCCCAAATGGTGCTGCAGCCATAGATTGTTGCAGGGTTGTAGCACATTTTGAAAATGGGATTAAAACAAGTTCTAGTCATAGCTACATTGTAAGACTCAACCATGTGTTAGCTGTGTCACAGGACTGAAGTGATGTGGCTGGGTCTGCTAATGCAGAAGGTTCGAGTGTAAAGTGATTTATAGCGTAACATAGACTTTATAGTGAAAAGAGTGGGTGGTCCTTAGAGTCAACAGCAATTCTTTTATTTTTCAAGCTGAATACGTAAAACAGAAGCAGCAGCTATAAATAGTAGTTAAATTGCAGCCTAAAGGGGCTGATCTACACTGGGAGAATTTTCTAACCAGGTTAAAAACAATTCAGCAAAACTGATTCTGAAACCAAGACAGAGCCACAGGCTGGGACTTTCTAATCCAGAAATCTATTATCCCAGAAAAGAAATCCAAACCCCCATTGATCCAGCAGAGACATGTTTTAATGCAGGATTTAGGCACCCAACTTTCAACGGGAATTGGATACCTAACTCCCTCGGAGATCCCAGCCATGGAGCAGGCCTGGTTTAAAGACAGTCTGACCTGTTTTGGTTGTTTTACTCAATGTGTTGCATTCAGCCACCTAACATTGGGTCTAGGCTATGACTTGACCTGCCTTGAAACCTGGTTGAGCTGAGCTGGTCAGCTGTGAGATGCAGAAGCAGATCAAGATCCAAACTTCTACAGACTGTGGATCCATCTCTAGTGTCTGTTGCTTTGCTGCATGAGATTATGTTGGGGGATACGGGTGTTTGTGGGACAAACAGGTCTCCTTTAGTTAAGTGGCAGAGCAATGGGGTAAATGCCCTGGAAGGATGGGAGATGGATTGAGTCACATCTGATGTCTCAGTGCTGCTAACTTGTTTTGTGTGTCCAGCAGCTTCTCTTCATGTCACTGGGGTTGGGTGTGTGACAGGGTGATTAGAGCTGCTCACTGCAGAGAATTCTCTGTTAGCCTATGATGAATGGATTGTCATCTCTCCCTGCCCAGAGTCGGGCTGGTGACTGATTCCCCCCAGCCAGCGCTCCATTGTTCCTCAGTGTCATCGTGCCTGCTACATAATGAGCCTTGTGGGAGGCCTGAGCCCTTTCTAGCGCCTGCCTGTCAGTGGTGTTATTAAAACACTGGCAGAGCGTTGGAGGGAGGCAGGGTGAATAGGCGCCAGAGACAAATCGATTAATTGAGAAACCTGGTGAGGCTGAAAAACAAACTTCCCCAGCAGGTCCTGCCAGAGGCTTCTGGTGCCCTTGAGCTAAATAAACACTGTGCAGCAGAGCGTGCGGCCACCAATTTGTAGGGCTTTGAATGGCTGTTGGCTGGGCAAGGAGAGTGTCACGATAGATTCATCAGGAACTGCTGGCACATAGAGATGTGCCCTGAGAGTACCACAGAGAAAGGCCCACTACGCTGGAGTCCTGGATGCTCTGAGGGGCACCAGAGTCACAAAGGTTGAAGGCCTGACTTTCTGAGGTGCCCAGCCTTCACAGCTCCTGGTCACTGCTCCGGGGGTGCTCAGCTCCTCTGGACTTAGCACCCTCATGGCTGGGAGCTTGTGCAGTGCCTGGAATCTAGTGGATAAACTTGGCTTCTGGTACTGATCCTAAAACTGACCTGCCGTGTCAGTCATTTCAGCTCCACCACCACCTGTGGAATAGGGGTAATAATATTTGCGCACATCCTGTGAGTGTCCTAGGTCATGGGTAGCACTTTTCATCCACAGCCCTCAGAATACTATATAAGGCGAAGCCTTATCCCTCTTTTACAGAAGGGGGACCTGAGGCACAGAGAAACTGATGGACATTGAGGTCTGAAGGGATTGGTATGATCAGCTAGTCTGAAGTGACCTGTCCAAGGAAAGTGATGGAGCCAGGAATTGAACCCTGGCCAGATGTCATAACGACTGAACCATGCTGCCTTTTTAAGGGCAAAGTGTTAGTAAGGGCAGTATATGGCAGGAGCAGGGATAGCATTCCCGAGATCCAGGCATCCAGACCTCTGCTCACTTCACTAGGCCAGGCTGCCTCTAGGCCACATCTCTAACAACTAGAAGCTTTCACCTTTCGCTGCACAGGACTCTTCAACGTTTCATCACTTCCATACCAAGAGGTTCCCAACCCCCACTGATATTTTGCAAAATAATTGAAATTCCTGGGGTGCAGATGGCAAAGGCACTAATTTCAGCCAGGCCTGCTATAAGCCCTGAAAGCAAAGGGGAAACCTCTCAAAATCCCAGTCCCACAGCAGGGGCACAGCACGGCCTCTTTATGCATGTATACTCTAATATGGTACAGGAATGTGCACCACCCTCTGTAGACTGGAGCAATTGGGATCTGGGGTCCTTGGATAGGTCCAGCTCTAAGAATGGTCCCAAACACTGTGGTAAGATGGTATGGGAAACTCAGCAGCATCTACCAGTGTTTTCAGTGCCTAGCAGAGATCACCAGCAGGAGGAACAGCTGTCTCAGACTAAAGGGGTATTGCTAGGAAGAAAGAAGCACTTTGACAGACTAGCCTCCTCTAGCGTTCCCCACTGCTGAGGGCATCTGCCTTCTGATTGCTAATTTGCAGTGGAGGTGTAGCTGCGTTGGTCCTAGGATATTGGAGAGACAAGGTGGGTGAAGTAAATTATTTTTATTTATTAAACCATCTTCCGTTGGTGAGAGAGACAAGTTTTCACACTTACCCAGACTTTTTCTTCAGAAGCTGATCCAATAAAAGATCTTCCCTCACTTACCTTGTCCCTTGATTTACTGATGCAGCAATCAGCCTTGGGTCCTTCTGGACTCCCTCACTCAGCTAGAAGTACAAGCTGCCATGGGGGTAAGAGGCACACACTTCCAGCTGCAGCTACACTGTATCAGATACAAACCCGGCCCCATGACTAATACATTTATAACCTCCAGGCTTGCATACTGCAGCGTGTGCTACCTGGGAATAAAGATAACATTCCTTAAAAATCTCCAGCTGATTTTAATAACACCACAGCATCTTGTTGGCTTAAAACCATAGGCCACCGTACATGTATCAATCAAGTACTCCTCTCCATACACTGGGCCCTGTAGCTCTATCCTGATATTGCACAACATAGCCACCCAAGAGATGCTCTTTCTCCCTTCGTGCCTGTGATACCCCATGAGAGCTGTGACATTGTCGGCCAATAGTCTTAAAACAGGGGGATGTTAGCAAAGGTAAATACTTCTAGGCTGGTGAGGGGGAAGACAGAAATGTCATTGGCACTGGATCTACTAAACTATGCAATTCACTCTTGCAAGGGATAAGAATGATCATGGATGTCACAGCTTTCAGAACTACATGCAAAACTGAATTCTTCTACTTAGGGTTCTTATTTTTAACACCTATTGAAACACTGGTTGTGGGGCACTACTAGAAGAAAGTACTGACTTAAAAGTTTGTTTGGTAGAAAAAAGCACTTTCTTTTCAATTTTTCCCACTGGAGAAAGCAGGAGGGGAGTAAAAAATAGGAGAAATGGTGGGTTGGTTCTTTTGTTTTGTTTTTTTTACTGCACCAAGAAAAAGGTCAGGGAAAGTGTGGGACCCTTAATGAATGAGGGAGGCAACCTAGTGACAGATTATGTGGAAAAAGATGAAGTACACAGTATGGGAAGGAGGTGAGCAGCCCTCAGTGGTGAAAGAACAGATTAAGGACTATTTAGAAAAGTTGGACATGCACAAGTCCACGGATCCAGATCTAATGCATCCAAGGGTGCTGAGGGAATTGGCTGATGTGATTGCAGAGCCATTGGCCATTATCTTTTGAACACTCGTGGCGATTGGGGGAGGTCCCAGTGATTGGAAAAAGGCAAATATAGTGCCCATCTTTAAAAAGGGAAGAAGGACCGATAAGCCTCACCTCAGTCCCTGGAAATATCATGGAGCAGGTCCTCAAGGAAACCATTTTGAAACATTTGGAGGAGAGGAAGGTGATCAGGAACATGGATTCACCAAGGGCAAGTCATGCTGGACCAAAATGATTGCCTTCTGTGATGAGATAACTGACTGTGGATATGGGGAAAGCAATGGATGTGATATAGCTTGACTTTAGCAAAGCTTTTGATACAGTCTCCCATAGTGTTCTTGCCAGCAAGTCACAGTATGGATTGGATGAATAGACTGTAAGGTGGATAGAAATCTGGCTAGATTGTCGGGCTCAACGGGTAGTGATCAATGGCTCGATGTCTAGTTGGCAGCCGGTATCAAGTGGAGTGCCTCAGGATCCTGGGGCTGGTTTTGTTCAGCATCTTTATTAATGATCTGGATTTCTGCAGAAAGGGACCTGGGGATTTCAGTGGACGAGAAGCTGGATATGAGTCAGCAGTGTGCCCTTGTTGTCAAGAAGGCCAATAGCATATTGGGCTGTATTAATAGGAGCATTGCCAGCAGATCGAGGGAAGTGATCATTCCCCTCTATTCGGCATTGGTGAGGACTCATTTGGAGTACTGTGTCCAGTTTTGGTTCCCCACTACAGAAGGGATGTGGACAAATTGGAGAGAGTCCAGCGAAGGGCAATGAAAATGATTAGGGGGTTGGAGCACATGTTACGAGGAGAGGCGGGAACTGGAGTTATTTAGTCTGCAGGAGAGAAGAGTGAGGGAGGATTTGATAGCAGCCTTCAACTACCTGAACGGGGGTTCCAAAAAGGATGAAGCTCGGCTGTTCTCAGTGGTGGCAGATGACAGAACAAAAAGCAATGGTCTCATGTTGTAGTGGGGGAGGTTTAGGTTGGATATTAGGAAACACTATTTCACTAGGAGGGTGGTGAAGCACTGGAATGTGTTACCTAGGGAGGCAGTGGAATCTCCATCCTTAGAGGTTTTTAAGGTCAGGCTTGACAAAGTCCTGGCTGGGATGATTTAGTTGGGGATTGGTCCTGCTTTGAGCAGGGGATTGGACTAGATGACCTCCTGAGGTCCCTTCCAACCCTGATATTCTATGGATTGCACCCTCAGCAGATTCACAGATGACACCAAACTCGGGGGAGAGGTAGATATGCTGGAGGGTAGGGATAGGGTCCAGAGTGACCTAGACCCAGAGCTGCCCGGGAGGGGGGAGGCAAGTTGGGCAATTTGCCCCAGGCCCCCACGAGAATGTCTGAGGTCTGAGACAGGGAAGGGGCCAGTAGCGTAGCTAGGGGGGGAGCGGGGCAGCGGCTGCTCTCCCACTGTGCACAAGTGGCGCCTTTTTAATTTTTACTCACCCGGCGGCGCTCCCGGTGTTCGGCGGTGGGTCCTTCAGTGCCGCCGAAGATCCAGAGCGAGTGAAGGACCCGCCACTGAAGTGCCACCGAAGACTCAGAGCGCCGCAGGGTGAGCACAAGCGGCTGGCACCATTTTTTATGTCCACTCTCCCTGTTCACTCCACCTGGCTACGCCACTGGAAGGGGCCCCTGAAATTGCTTTGCCCCAGGCCCCCTGAATCCTCTGGGCAGCCCTGCCTACACAAATTGGAGGATTAGGCCAAAAGAGATCTGATGAGGTTCAACAAGGACATTTAAGACTGGAATGGTCAAAATACTGGAGAACATACTGAGAAGCACAACCCTGCATGCAACTGGAAGAACAAACACGCAGTTGCTCTTCCTTATTCCTACAATGTATGTAATGATCTCTCTTTAAGTGTCAAACGTCTGCTTTCATGAGACAAGCAAATGGGATTAAAAAGAGAAAATCACTTTCTTTTATACAGATGAGGGGGGAAAAGAAGAAGAAAATTATACCAGCGTCACTGACAAATATAGAAAGTGTAAAACTCTCCTAATGGAGCAGACAATGGGAGTGCGAGGCAGTGAGTCGACTTAATTATTCGACAGGTGAAGTGGGATTTTTCTGCATAAATGGACAATGAATTCAGCAAATTTTAGCGCAAAGGGATTCTGGGATTATGGCAACTGCATTCTCTGGAGAAATTGGCTTGACATTCTCCCTGAAAATTCCACTTCTCTCAGCATGCTGATAAGGGGTGGAGGGAATGGGGAGGAGGGGGAAGAGAATAAATAGTCATCCCCTCCCTCCCCTCCCTCCACTACAAAAAAACTCATGTGATCTCTAATGAGCTCCCGCAGGGCCCCCTCAAGGAAACAACTCAGATGATAAAGCCCCACCAAATCCAAACCCCACTATATGCTGTAACCCAGTTCTGCAAATGTCATTTACATGGCACGAAAGCTACATTTCTTCCCTGTAGCAATTACTCTGTTAATATAGCAACAAGGGGTGGGGCTGGGGGGGGGGGGGGAACTACAGGATCAGTGACTGGGCTGAGATAAAATAATAAATAAAACAGGGTTAGTTTCAGTTTCCTTCCTTTCTCTTTGCATTGGTTGCTTTTATTTAACTAGGTTGGGGATCTATTTATGTGGTTGGGTTTTTTTAATGCTGATTTGTCATTTGCTGTGAATGGTTTTAACGTAGCATATGGGAGCTGCAGAAAATACAATGCTTATTATGTTGTGTTTCTTTTTTTTTAAAGATTCTTTTAAATTGTCTTGGTCCATCAGTAAACTTGGTGCTCTCCAAGTGTGAGTGTGCATGTGTGTATATTATCTTGTATCCTTTAGCCTTAGTGGTTAGCCAAAATTTGGAGCTTGCAGAGTTGATTCTGTTAGGATAAGAAATCAGTGATATGAGTATTCTTTGTGGTTTATCTGCAAAAAATGTACACACAGTCGCGTTTCCCTGAGCACAACAGAAACAAACAGCAAGCAGTTTCGTTGCTCAGAAATCCACAGGTCTGCCATCCCAGCAAGTTCTGTGCCCAAGAAGTCCCATCCTGTTGTTTCTTCTCAGGGTCACACTTACCATTGCTTCTCTTGGTTTTCTGCCTCCATCGTCTGATGCAACCAATCTCCTAGCCCCTGTGCTTGCAACCAGGTAAACTCCTGAAAATCTCACTGAGTTAGCTCATGCCTGGCCATGCTGTTTATTGCCTTAGGGATCACCTCCCTATCTGCAGCTGTTAGTACAGAAAGTGGGTCGATTGCTCCTTTTGATGAGGCTGAAAGAGAGTGCTTGCACCTGTTGGGTTTCATAAGGTCTGTGATTGTTTTGGGGTCCAACGCTCACCTGCTAGCAGCCATTAGCATCTTTCAGCATAGCATTACATTGGCACCCATCACCATAATATCTGGGTGCCTACATCTCCAGCTTCCAGTCTGCAACCATTTGGCATCCCAGCATGTCAGTGCATGCTGACTGTGATGCTCTCTTCCCTTCTGAATGAGCCTGCTGTGCCAGTTGTGACACAAGCTGTCTGCACATGAAAGAGGGAGAATTGCCTAGGGGTTTATGTGGTGAACAGGGACCCCAGGAATCCTCGAGTCTGTTGCAGACTCTTCCACTGACTTAAGCCCTGATTCAGTTAAGCACATGCCTAACTTTAAACACATGAATAGTTCCATTGGAGCCGAGTCTCATGGACTCGAGAGCAGGACTGGACCCAGAATGTAGTATGCTGCCATTAAGAAAACACTGCCCTGGAGGTTTGGCCCTTTCGTACATGTCTCATGTGTCTGTACTGTATCAGCCCTGTCTGGATTTAGACTGGGCGCTGTATGAGGCAGAATCCACATCTTTGCATCCAGCACTTTGTTAAAGCTCACTTAAAAAACCCCTGTCTCTCTTTCTATCAGAGTCACTGCATTCTTTTCAGTCTGGGTGACTCTTATTTCAGAGCAAAGAAAACAAGAAAGAACAAAAGTGAAGTCTTCACAAGAAAGTGCAGCGTGTGTCTCTCCAACATGCGTGTTTCCTTGTGTGCCCCTGGTCTGCCTGTATATGCCTTTGTCTCATCTTATAGACCATAGGCTTTCTGGGGTAGGGACCATCTTTTTGTTCTGGGTCTGGCACAATGGGGGTCCCAGTCCATGATGCTGCAATAGAAATAATAATAAATAATGCTGCAGCAACTTTCAGAATGAAATGATACCTGTCCCAGCTGAGGGGAGACTCCTTTGATATTTAAAGGCATATTTTGGAGAAAACAGTCCTAAGAGTTACATAGCTACACCCAACACAATCATAATGTCTAAAGCTTTCACCCTGATGTCTTTGGTAGCACTAATCTCCATGCTGTGGGATCTGCTTTTCAAGTACACTCCTGGCTGTTCTGTTTATCTGTTGTTTTAACAACATTGTGATTGAAATGCCTTTGCTTTGAATAGCCAGCAAATGGGAATGAGTGCGTCAGCTCCTTAATTATATTCTGCAAGCAGCTGCCTTTAAGTCATGGTTTAAAGGCCGAATCCTCAGGAAGCTGTTTTGTGTAGCTCAGCGCTTTCCTCCTGCAGCTGGGAGATGGGGTCAGAGGAAGAATAGTGCAGATATTGTTTTAATCTTCCTCTTAACCGTAATTGCTTTCGACGCCTTCCCCCCTCCGTCTCCCCCGAAGCCTGTTCCAGGAGATGGATTTCCTGGATAGATTGCTTTCTGTGTTTCACTCATTGGAGACAGGATGGGGCCTGTGTCATCCCAGCCATGCATTAATACATCTGCAAATGAGATTTTGCAGCCTCAAATCAGATTATTTCCAAGGCTCCAGTTGTTCTTGAGAGCAGAGAAGACAGACAGACAGACAAGGAATCACTGATCCACAAAGAAGAGTGTGGCAAAAAGAACTGAATGCTGCTGTAAGTCCGAGAGGTGAGCTTGAACCAGCGCCTGGGATCTGAAAAGCCCCTGCCCCTGTTTAGAGGTGCTGGGAATCCAGACCAGGATCCAGCAGTCCATTTTGCAAGCAGCCTGTGTTTTTGCAATGAGCTTGAAGTAAAGCTCCAGAACTGAATGTCCCCAATTGTTCAAGGTGCAAATTCTACCTCTGACTGGAGCCCATCTCTGGTACCTAGAAATGGGGGAATAGTGAAGGGTGATTGTGACCCAAACCTCTAGGGTCTGGGGCTCTTGTAGATGCCGGGTCTGATTCTGCACTGCAAGGTAGGTGTACAATGCTGCCATTCTGATTTGCTAGAATTTTACACTGCTTTACATGGGTGTAAATGATCAGACAAAGTGCAGGTCATCAGAGAATCTGGCCCATAGTCTGATTTTCCTCTCGCTCACCCCACTTTTACACTGGAAAAGAACTGCCCTGATTTCAAGGGAATTGTTCCTGATTCACACGAGAGTGAGACAGATCAGCATCAGGCCTTCAGCTCTTCTGTAGCTGCTTTGAGTCAGGTTTTAAGGAGTATCAACAAGGAGAAGAACAGCCCTAGAGCCTGGATCACTTCCCAGCCTCTAATGGTGGGTCCCTGCAGGACAGGAGTGGGGCAGGTGGCCAGGAGGTTTTGTGTGGGGGAAGCTGACCCTGTACCTGCCCCAGTCTCCAGCACTGTTACCTGCACTAGATTCATACACATTTTTGTTTTGTAAGAAGGAAAGAAACAACAGTCCTGTTTCTATGCAGCTGCTCCTATTAAATAAGGAGTAAAGGGAATGCAAGGCAGGAAGCATACGAACTGAGAGCAGCAGCAGCTCAGCCATTGTCTAATGGCAACCTGCAGCAGTCAAGCTGAAAGCTCTGAATCCATCACATGGAAGTAACATTGCACCCTGGGCCAGCCACACCCTGGGCTCTCCACTGGCGCAGACTCTGGCAGTGCAACTGTGAGAGCCAGCGTCTTGGCTGACACCCCAGGCATTTGAACTGGAGACCTCCAGAGCTAAAAGCATGAGTTGAAGAGCCAGGGCTGCCTATATGGAGCCATGACAACTCCTAACCTGTGGGGATTGACACAGGCAGGGACCTGTAACACACACTCTCCAGTTGATGCAGCTCATGTGTGGCCAGTACAAACCAAAATGTGGGTGATGCTAAGATGGGGAGGGGGTGTGGCCAGGGAGCGAGAGGATGATCTGATCAGCATGGACCCTAACTTCTGCCATATGGATCATATGGAGTCCTTGATGCAATTTAAAGCTGCCCTCAACTGGTAGACAGCTGAGAGGAAGATCTGGTCCTCTAAGAACTGGGGCCTGATCTCCTACTGCCTTACACTTTGTGCTGTCATGTAAACTTGTGCAAAGCAGGTGTGAAAAGCTACCAGAGCAGCAGAGTAGAGTGTTATGCCTGAGCCAAGACACTGTAACTGACCACACAAGGTGCAAGGCAGGGGTGAATCAGGTTCTTGCTTTGGATGTTCGCCCCTAAAGCTAGAAGTTTAACTGATCTCCTCTGGTCTGGAAACTCCATGAGAACAGCTTTTCTCATGGAGCTAGTGATGGCAGGGTCCTGGGGCAGTGAGCGCTAGGTGAGGTGGGAGAGCTGTTATTGGGGCCAATTCATGCTTTATCCCCAGCCCTTTGCCCATCCTGCCATCTTGGTAGCACACAGCCTTCCCCTTCTGAACACTGCAATCCAAGCCTGCCAGCCCGATGGGACGGAGACTCACTGGTGGGAATAAGCATCACTCCATCAGCTCCAATAGAGTGATGCCAGTTGACACCAGCTGGGGATCTTAGGAAAAACTTTTTCACTAGGAGGGTGGTGAAACACTGGAATGCATTACCTAGGGAGGTGGTGGAATCTCCTTCCTTCCTTCCTTTTTAAGGTCAGGCTTGACAAAGCCCTGGCTGGGATGATTTAGTTGGGGATTGGTCTTGCTTTGAGCAGGGGGTTGGACTAGATGACCTCCTGAGGTCCCTTCCAACCCTGATATTCTATGATTCTATGATCTCTCTGGCCCAGCATCTTTCCAGGGAGATGACCTTGTTTTCCAGATCCTCATTTCCCCATGGGATTTGCTGCTCAGCCCAGTTACTGATTAACTCCTTGGCTCTTGTTATGCAGCTGTTTCAGCGTGTAATGTCTGTGTTTAACCCGTTTGCTGCCTAATGCTTTGTAATAGAAGATCCCAATCTACCAATCCCCCTTCCAGGCCAATGTTTTACCATTGCACACCAGATCAATCATTAAACAGGCAGAAGTGAGAAGGGGAGAAACACAATTTATGTTCTTGGGAAGCCCCAGGATTGACCCTTGGACTCTGGAGAGAGCAGGAACCCAGCCTCTCCTCCCTAAACCTTAACCCCAGCCAGCCTGCATTCCTGTGGGGATTAAGGGGCATGGGGTCAGACTTAAAGGCCTAATCCAAAGCATATCAAAGTGAATGGAAAGTCTCCTGTTGCCTTTGAGGGTTTTGAATCAGGCTCCAGTTGCTGTGGGCTCCCATTGCAAGCTGGCAGAGCTACTCAGGAGGGGCCAGAAAGAGCCATACACAGGCAAGGAGGCATTGGCAGTCAAGGGTAATGGGGACGAAGGATGGCCCATGAATTAGCATGCTAGCCTGGGACTCGGGAAAATCAGGTCCAGTTCCCTGCTTCTACTTCAGATTCCTGTGTGACCTTAGGCGCAGAGAGACTAAGCAACTTGCCTCAGTCCCCATCCGGAATAGCCCTGCCCTACCTCTTGGAGCCATTGGGAGGATAAATACATTAAGGACTGCGTGGTGTTCAGATACTGGAGTGATGGGAGATCCTCAGTAGAGGGGAGCCCACGGAGCAGCATAAATATCTCAGATCTGTGTGGTTTTTTTACTTGTATGCCTCTGGCTGGAGGGCAGGGCCTCAGGGGGAAGAGGAGGGGCAGGGGGCCAGGCCCATGGTGAAAAGTGGATGGGCCAGGCATGTTCACTTTAAAAAATGGGAGAGCCATGGCCCCTTGGCCCTCCCTGTTCCAGTGCCCCTTGGGTCAGACTTTCAAGGGTTCAGCAGCCACTGTTGGGGCCAGATTTCTAAAAGATCTTTGCTCCCATATGGGCACCTAAATACCAATCAGATTTTCTCCCAAGGCTCAGCCCCCAACATGCCAGGTGAAAAATCTGGCTTTTTGTTTTGGTGCCCATATGGGAGTGGCACATTGCTGGAAATTGTGCCCCAGTTGTGGGCCCTTTCTGAAAATCTGGCCTTAAATTCTCCAGGGGGAGAGAGGTGAGAAATTGGTACAGACTTATGGCTCAGTATTCATCTGCAGAGAGGAGTAGATTGAAGCCTGCATCTCCCATACACACTAACTACTGCTAACTGTTTACATACCGGGAGTGTATGTGCTATTTCTGTTTTATTGGCAGCTGGAGCAGCATAAATTCTGCCCTGCCAGACTCCATTTCTTCGCCAGGGAAGGGTTGTGGGATTTTTAGGGGCTGCTCTTGTTCTCTGCTGCCACAAATGTGCTGCTTGTGCAATTCGCCAATCTATAATGAGCCTCAATAAGGAGGTCTGCATTTGCGTTTAATGGAGCCTGGGGAAACATTGAGTTAGGGAAGCTTACACTATGCTCAGTCCATCTTGATTCACGAAGCCCATTGTTATTTTATGAGGTCTCGAGAGAAGGATAAAACTGCCTTGTTCCAAACAGCCACTTGTAAATTCTTGTCAGGGAAAGCTATGGCCATGGGACGAGCTGTGTGAGAAGTCCTCTTTTAAATAAGCAGATAGTGTTGTGGGGGCTTGTTATCTGGCATGGGGAAGGGCCTGATCCTACACCATTGAGGTCAATAGGAATTTTCCTGTTGCCTTCCATGGGAGCAGGATCATGGCCATAATGAGCCCGATGTCAGTGAGGAGTGAACTTGTAGCCTTTCACCAAGTGATACCCACTGTGGATTGTCATCAGGGTTTGAACCTGGGCCTTCCACACCACAGACTGCTTGAGCTAAAGGAGTAACTCTCCAGGTAGACAGCAGTAGAAGGCTGGTATCCTCTATGCAAACCAGCCACTAGAGGAGGAGGTGAGACACACTTTGCAAGCAAGCGTGTTACACCTTCACAAGTTCTTGTACAAATAGCTTGGCATAAGTAGTGTGGGGAGCAGTGGCTTGCCACTAAAAACTCAAGCCCCATTGCTGGGGCCGAAGTGTGATGGGGTTTGACTGCAAAGGTTTTCTTCAACTGTGGGCATGTTTATTTTTCATGAGCTCTTGCACAGCATGCTGAGGAGTGATAATGAGCACCCATTCTGTAGTCCCCTTCATCCCAGTGGGACTCCCACACTCTTCACTTACATGCACATTGTAGCCTAGCACATGCCCATCCAGGGGTGGCTGCACAAGCTGGGGGAAGGTACAAGGAACCTCTCCACCCCATCGCCACTCAGGACCCCTGCACTGGGGTTAGGCACAGCCCCAGGCCTTGTGCTCCCAGTGCACAAAGTCCACAGTTCTGACAGCAGGATGGGACCACGGAGTCAGGGGCTGGGCCCACGGCACCATTTCCCCTCCACACTGGCTAGTAAAGCTGAGCAGAGTGTATGCGGGGTTCACTAGGTTCACTATTAGCTGAGAAATGGGGGGGTCAGATTCACAAACAAGGTCCAGTTGTTCCAGGCGCTGTGCAAAGACCAGGGAGTACCTGTTCGAAAGAGCTTATGAAATCAGCACTTTTGATTTAATTAACTTTCTGCAGTGTCTGCAACCTAAATACTGCAGCACTGGACTAGTGTGTGCCTGTGAAACTGAACAGGGAGTGATTGTAACCCAAAAAGAAACTGAGTACATGGAAATGATTAAAAAGAAAAGTGAAACTGATTCACCAGTTTGTGTCCAAATGTGGAATGCAAAAATTAAACAAACAGCATGGATGGGGACAGCTAAATAACTCTGACTGGTCATGTCCTGTCAAGAGAATTTATATAAAATTTTGTAATTCCCTTTGAATCACAAAAAATGAAAGTATGTGATGGATTTAGAAGCCCCGTGACCAGGGTTCCTAGGCGCTCCACAGGACAAAGAATAGTAATAACGCTGTAATTCTGGTGCCTGCCTCCAGAGCTGCACTGGTGTAAACTAGTGTAAGGGAGGCAAGAATCAGGCCCTTACTGTCTGTCTCTTTATTAATACAATAAAGGGACCTGACGCTTTAACAAGAGATGGGCGTAGGCTGCAAAGTTCGGATCTGTCTCCAAATGGCCCCAACGTTCAGAGATGCTGGTTTCAGGGGTTTGGTTGGGGCCCATCGTTGTTGTTAACCATTTTCTCAAGCTGATCTGAGATGTTTCCTGAGGGGTTTGTCCCGGATCATCCCCAAGGGGTGGTGCTGCCAGGGCTGAAAAGGGACTATGTTAGTATGCAGTTTACCTCTGGAACAGGGCTGCTGGGCTCACCTTGAACAATGCCCAGGCTGGAATAAAGTGAGGGGGTCTGCAAGGGTTTTGTAAAAGAACCAGGAAGTAAGTTCAGGCTCTAAATGTCACCAGCCAGGCTGATTAAGGGGAGCTGCAGAAGAAATGTGGAACCTCCATTTTTGGATGGCTGCTGTTTGCTCAAGGCTCATAGCCAGTGAGCTCAGCAGTGCAGTGACTGATAGTCTGTTTGATGCCTCGTCTGACACAGCTAGAGTTTTAATTAAGGGGGGGAAAATGATAAATTAGCGTGAATAACTGTGGCAGCAAGGAGACTGTAGTCATTCCCATATGCTCCCTCTTACCCTTGTCATCTGCAAGAGTGAGCTCATTTTGACCTCCCACCTGTGGTACTGATGACTTCACAATGGGCTGTCATGAAAGCTGTTTAGGATTAAGGTGTTTAGGCCATGTCTACACATACAGCACTGCAGTGTGCCGCTGCACTGATGCAGCACGTCTGGTGAGGATGCTTTATGCCGACGGAAAAGAGATCTCCTGTCAGCATAATAAAACCACCTCCATGAGTGGCAGAAGCTCTCCCGCCGACATAGCGCTGTCCACACTGGTCCTTAGGTCATGGTAACTTACCTCGCTCAGTGGGGTGGTTTATTCACACCCCGGAGCGACATAAGTTCTTCTTCGTGTGCTTATTCATGTCCATTTCAATGCAGGTGTGTGCTCGCCCTGAGCACTATCACCCAAAAGTTTTCCCTCAGTGGTATCCTTTGGGTCGGCTGTGGTGCCCCCGGGAGTTGTGCCCTCATAGCGCCAGTACGTAGGGCCCCACTGCCCCTTCAGTTCCTTCTTACTGCCTGTAATGGTTGCTGTAACTTCTGCTCATTCTTGTGTTTTTCCCACAAGTATATTTTCTCAGTGGACTTGTTTTGTAGACTGTAAATAGTTACCTTTTTAGAGTTAAGTTTTAATTAGTTAATTAGCTAGTTAGTAGTATAGTCAGTAGCAAACCCCGCTTAACGGGGCTAGCCCTTCCCCGGCACTGGGGTGTACCTTAGTCCCTGGGGTTCAAACCATGTGTGTCCTACCATAAACTGATGTAGGTTAGTGACCCACACACTAGCTGCATTAAGTGCCTGGGCAAGGCCCTCGTGCAGGAGCATTGCAGGATCTGCAGGGGCTTTAGACCCAGAACAAAAAAGGACAGGGACACAGACTTAAGTTCCTCCTCATGGAGGCTGCACTCCATCCGCCTTTGGAGCCAAGTCATGGGAACTCGGCACTGAGCACTTTGACTTCAGTGATAAGTGCCTGGGCATCTCTGAGCAAGGTGCAATGCCGTTCAGCCTCCTTGGCACGGAGAAAGAACTCCGTGCCAACACCCCGGGACTCCTGGCACCAACACACATCCCCAGCACTAAGGAAGTCAACTCTTGCACGGGACTCTCAGCATCGCTCTTCATCACCGCTATCAAGAAAGAAGCAGAGAAAGATTGACTGGGGGCATTCTCCAACCCCAAAATCTGTGGGCCATAGAGATGCTGATTCAGTGCAACCAGTGCCGGGCCACTCGGAAATGCCAGGGGGGTGAGTGGTACCATTGACTCTGGCCCCAGGAAGAGCACCAGTGAGTCTGGTACCATTGGACTCTCCACCAAGTGAGAGCCATCGGTGTTCGACAGCCCTAGCACTACTATCTACACCGAGGGAATTTGAGGCAGCGAGGGACTTACTTACAAAACCGGTCCCAGGACCGACCCTTGGGGCACTCCACTAGATACCAGCTGCCAACTAGACATGGAGCCATTGATCACTACCCGTTGAGCCCGACAATCTAGCCAACTTTCTACCCACCTTGTAGTGCATCCATCCAGCCCATACTTCGTTAACTTGCTGACAAGAATACTGTGGGAGACCATGTCAAAAGCTTTGCTAAAGTCAAGGAATAACACGTCCACTGCTTTCCCTTCATCCACAGAACCAGTTATCTCATCATAGTAGGCAATTAGATTAGTCAGGCATGACTTTCCCTTGGTGAATCCATGCTGACTGTTCCTGATCACTTTCCTCTCGTGTAAGTGCTTCAGAATTGATTCCTTGAGGACCTGCTCCATGATTTTTCCAGGGACTGAGGTGAGGCTGACTGGCCTGTAGTTCCCAGGATCCTCCTTCTTCCCTTTTTTAAAGGTACTCAGAGAGAGTCTGAGGAATTACCCCATCACCACAGCAAGAAACTGCTTAAAGCTCCTGGGGAATATGGCATCTTGCACCTATGTGGTACAACATGAGAGACTATGGCTCAGCCTCGCCAGACTTGGCTGGCATCAGAACACAAACCAGGCCGACACCATCTGGACAAGGTGGTCTCATTTCCCCGACAGTGATTTTCACCCTCCTTTGGTGGCTGGATCCGGGGACAGTATGCACAAGAGTCCTATCCTTGTGATCCCAACCGTCAATGTCTCTCATCACAGATGTATTGGTGATGGGATGGGGGGCTCTCTTGGGGACCCTCAGGACTCAGGGCCTCTGGTCTCCAGACAAGCTCTTGTTACACATCAATGTGAGGGAACTGAAGGTAGTGCACCTAGTTTGTCAGGTGTTCTAACTCTACCTGGAGGGCTGCATGTCAGTCCTCACAGAGAACACAACAGCAATGTTTTACATAAACAAGCAGGGTAGGGCATGCTCCTCTCCCATGTGCCAGGAGGCTCTTTGCCTGTGGGAATTCTGCATAGCCCACTCAATCTATCTCGAAGCCTCATACCTACCAGGGTCGCAGACTGAGTTAGTGGATCATCTCCACAGATCATTTTCTGACCATCACGAGTGGTCCTTTCGCCCAGACGTCATGAACACACTGTTCCAGAAGTGGGGAACTCCCCAGGTAGAACTGTTTGCAATGAAGTACAAGAGGAAGTGTCTTCAGTTCTGCTCCTTTCAAGGCCACAGCCCAGGTTCGCCTTTCTCCTCCCTATGCATTTCCCTCCCATCCCTCTCATATACAGGGTCCTGCTGAAGGTCAGAAGGGACAGGTGCATCTTATCCTGATAGTGCTGGCCTGGCCATGTCAGCACTTGTTCACCACCCTCCTAGAACTCTCGGTGGACATGCCAGTCAGCCTGCCTCCGTTTTTGGACTTGATCTCCCAGGATCACAGCCATCTACATCATCCTCGAGTCTCTTCATCTCACAGCATGGAAGCTCCATGGCTGAGCCCCACAGAACTGGTATGCTCTGGGACTGTTCACAAGGTGCTTTTAGGGAGCAGAAAGCTATCTACTAGAACCACTGGCAAAGTGGAAGAGATTCTCAATCTGGTCACTACAAAAGGGTGTTTCACCTACTGAGTCACCACTGCCCTTTATTCTAGATTACCTACTCCACTTAAAGCAGCAAAGCTTAAAAGTGTCATCTATAAGAGTCCATATAGATGCAATCTTAGCTTTTCACTCATGGATGAACAGTCAGTTGATCTTCTCAAACTCACCCTGTGCACATTTCCTTAAGGGGTTGGAACAGCTGTACCCCCAGATATGCCAGCCACTACCTCCCTGAGACATCAATTTGGTGCTGGCAAGGCTAACAGGACCCCCATTTGAACCACTGGTTCAAATCTGCTGTACTTGTCTTGGAAACTGGCTTCCTAGCCGCCATTACCTCTTACCTCTGACTGTACACGGTCTTCTTCAAGGACAAGGTACAGCTGCGGCCACACCCATCCTTCCTGCCAAAGGTGGTCTCACAATTCCATAGTAACCAGGATGTCTTTCTGCCAGTCTTCTAGCCTAAGCCAGATGCTAACAGGGAGGAACCAGAGACTCCATTTGCTGGATATGAGGGGTACACTAGTGTTTTACATATAAAGGACTAAACCCTTTTGGAAGTTCACCCAGCTGTTCATAGCCATCACAGACAGAATGAAAGGCCATCCAGTCTTGACCCAGAGAATCTCATCATGGATCTCATCCTGTATCTGCACATGGTATGACTTGGTGAAGATCCCAGCTCCTCGGTTGACAGCCCATTTTACAAGAGCTCCAGTGTCGTCGTTGGCAGTGTAGGTTCCAATCCAGGACATCTGTAGAGCATCGACGCGGTTGTCAGTCCACACATTTGCATCGTACTGCGCCATCACCCAGCAAGCTAGAGATGATGCAGGTTTCGGCTGGGCAGTGCTACAGTCAGTACGCCAATGAACTTTGAACCCTCCACTTGCACAACTGCTTGGGAATCACCTACGTTGGAATGTAGCAAGCACTCAAAGAAGAAAAAATGGTTACTGACTTCCGTAACTGTTGTTCTTCAAGATGTGTTGTTCATGTCCATTCCACTCACCTTCCCCTCTGTTGGAGTTAGATGGCAAGAAAGAACTGAAGGTGCGTCGGGGCCCTATATACCATGAGGGGTGCAGCTCCATGGGGTACCAGAGATGACCTGACGGATACCACTCTGAGATACTCACAAAGGTGAGAGGGAGGTGGAGTGTGAATGTCTAGGCTCCTCAGGAAATCAAAGATTATCAGATACCAGAGAATTTCTGTACAACAGTCCCCTCCAGCCACTTGCAGGCAAATAGCCAAACTAGCCAGCCCTGGGGAAGCACCATGGAGAGGCCACTGAGACTGCTTCAGAGAAACGTTACTGCCCCAATAGCAGGAATCATCAAGGGCACAGCTGAAAACACACCCAGCTCAGGCTGTGGCAGACAGACCACCCACTCCCAGGCTGCAGTGGCAGCTTGCCAGGTATCTGAAGACATGCACCTAATTTGTTTATTTAAAAAAAGGAACAGGTGGGAGTTGCCTTAATCTTCAATAGAGTGGAGTAGAGAGACTACAGGGCTCAGCTTCACCCCTTCCTCTGCTCTCCAGTTCAGATGTGCATGAAGTATGTCAGAAGTGCTCCCCTTCTTCCATCTGTGTGCACTGCTCCTTGGCTTACATCTGCATTGCATTGTTACCATTGCTCCTTGCTGACCTGGGCTGCTGCATTACAGGATCGCCCACCCCTGCTTTCCTGGGTGCTTTGCTGTCCAGCTGTGACCTGCACTGCAGTATTGCAGGGTATAGGCACCCAATCTTCCCCACACTCTCCTCACCCATGTCAGGCTCCTAGTAGAACACAAAATGGGTTGGGGGTTTTATCTTGCGAACCCCAGACCAAGGCAGGTCTGCCTTCCGTTTCATAAGAAGCACTGATTATTGCAGAGGCTTGGCCAAAAAGGCTTGGGATCAGTCCATCCAGCATGCTAGGTTCACATTCCAACTGGAGGAGAGAAGAAGGGGATGGAGAAAAGAGAGAATTCAGAGTCTCCCCTTAAACTAGCCCCATTATTAGCCTTAGACCCCCGCATGGTTCAGTATGTGCTGCTATCACATGCTTTATTGGGAGGCTTTCTATACTGGGGGTGTTCGTACTGATTTAGCTGCACCAGTGTAAACCCCAGTATAGAAGTACTGCGTCAGTGTAAGAGTGGATTTGCATAGCTGTGATTTACCCCAATTTGAAACCAGGATAAGCTGCACCAGGCAAGCCCCATTTTACACCAGGGAAGAGCATTCACCATGTGGATTTGAGGCAGTGAAACTATGTCAGTGTAGTATGCTGATACAATTCTCTCCAGTAGAGGAGGAGCTAAGTGAACCCATCTCCAGTCCCTCTTTCCCAAGCAGAAATCCTGCATCCAACCCCCATTTTCCCTCCCTTCAACCAGACTAGCCTTCCCAGCTCTCTAACCCCACTCTGATTAGGGAGGCCCACCAGCCCTGCCAGTCGCATCTCTGTGTACAGAGTCACTGCCAGTTCCCTACCTTATCCATGTCTTCGGCTCACAATGTTACCTGCCTCCTTGCTATTCCTAGCTGGAGGCAGCAGGCAGCAGCAAGAGGTGGGCTGTTGGGCTTGGAGCTCAAACTGAGAGCGGATTCCCCCTGCACGGGTGAACCTTACTTCTCGAAAGAGACCCGGCCTCTCAGGGTATATCTGCACTGCACACTCAAACTGGCTCCATGGGACCCAGGGTTGTGGAACTGATGTTTCGAGTCTGCACTTGAGTGTCCACACAGCAATGTAAACTTGGGTTTACCATTGCTGGATCCGTGTCTCACAGCCATGCTAACATGTATAAACTGCACCACACAGACCTTCTGACGTGGGTCTACAGCTCGACCTATGTCCACATTGCGAAATGACAGGGCTTGGACCCAAGTCTCAGCAGGACACTGGTGCTGACCCACCCTCTTAGCAGGGTCCTGAGACCCGAGTCCTGCATGCTTGCTGACCCAACTCAGACTGATCTGTATGTGGATGGAAGGGCTCAAACTTGAGTCAGAGTCCATGCTTAGCCTGGTGTGTAGACATACTGGGTATGTCTCCACTGCGATAAAAAACCCACAGCTCCAAGTCTCAGAGCCCAGGTCAGCTGGTTGCGGCTTGTGGGGCTGGGACTGAAATGTAGGCAAAAAAATAGCAATGTAGGCATTTGGGGGCTGGAGCCCTGGCTCTGAGCCTCTCCCTCACAGAACACAAGCTCTAACCTGAGCCCAATGTCTACACTGCAATTTTATAGCCCCGCAGCCTGAGCCAGCTGACCTGGGCTAGCAGCTCTTTAATTGCAGTGTAGACAGAACCACCTAGAGTGGCTAGAAAGCCTCTTTTCCTGCTGGCATGGAACCCTGTGGGGCTCAGGTCACCACCACACTCAGCTGCTGCACATCTGGGGCATAGGAAGCATCCTAAGGGCAACACATGGGAATTGCAGAGCAATTCCCAAGATTGAAAATTACAACAGCCAAGGTTTTCCAATCTGGAAAGTGGAGTGGGGGAGCCCAGTTGTCTCCACGACAGACATTCTCACTAGGGCAATCTGCTGCAGCATGGCCAATAAGGGAAATTCCAGAGCCTTTGGAAGCCCCTGTGGCCAATTGTAAAGATGGAGTGTGAAGTCCTGAATGTGTGCATCCCTGCATAGAGACAGAGTTCTCCGGGGGGATGCTCTTACCTCGCTGCTCACGCAGCCCTGGGTTCCTAATACTAACATACTGAGCTCTTACGTGGCACGTCACATCTTCAAAGCGCTCTGCAGGCCTGGATGCGTCCTCACTACACCCCCTTGTGAGGCAGCTACATAGTAATATGGCCTAAGTGTCTCATGGCTGGGTCCATGCTGCCTTACCCATCCTCCCCCCTAGTTCTGCTGTACAGTTTGCTGTGGTTTTAGGCAGGGTGGTTGGAAGAATTTCACAGGCTTTTGCACTGGCATTCACAGGCCCCACCCCCCGATCTAGTGGTGAAACACTCTGAGCTTGGAAAGGCCCCAAGAAGATCTCCCTCTGAGAACCAGGGTCACAGTAGAAGGAGCCAGCTACTACTGTGTCCTCACATATTTAGCAAGTGGTAGTGAGAAACAGACAGAGAAGGGGGGAAATGCATTCCCTGGTTAAGAAGGTAATGGCTTGATCCAAAGCCCATTGAAGTCCATGGGAAGATTCCTGCTGATTTCAGTGGGCTTTGGATCAGGCCCTTGAGGAAAGTTTAGAGCCAGGGGAAGGGACGGGGTGTGCAAATTTCCTCCTTACTCTACAGATATATTCCCCGTGATGAAATTCACTCCAGTTTGGTGTCAGCACGGAGACAAATCCTTCAGGATTTAAGTGTAGGATTGCCAATTTGGGTTGGATGTATTCCTAGAAGTTTCATCACATGACATAGTCTTTAATTAAAGCAGTGGTTCTTAACCTGGGGTGCATGCACCCCCTGGGGGTGCGAGATGCCTTTTCTGGGGGTGCGAGACATGCCAGATTTTTTTAGAAGGTAAATCATCGAAAACACAAATTAAGCACAGGCACGCAAGTACAACTACTTTGTTTAATCAAACCTATGTATTTATTAACATACATTTTTTAACGATTTCTGTAATATACAAACAAAAAATATATCTAGGTTTAAAGAACTGACCTACTTCAATGATTTTTTATAAGGGGTGCAAGAAGAATTATTTAAGCTCAGTACCAATGTGGACACAAGAACAAATGGATATAAACTGGCCATTAGGAAGTTTAGACTTGAAATTAGATGAAGGTTTCTAACCATCAGAGGAGTGAAGTTCTGGAACAGCCTTCCAAGGGGAGCAGTGGGGGCAAAAGACGTATCTGGCTTCATGACTAAGCTTGATAAGTTTATGGAAGGGATGATATGATGGGATAGCCTAATTTTGGCAATTAATTGATCTTCAACTATTAGCGTTGGCCTGTGATGGGATGTTAAATGGGGTGGGATCTGAGTTACTAAAAGAATTCTTTCCTGGGTGTCTGGCTGGTGAGTCTTGCCCACATGCTCAGGGTTTAGCTGATCGCCATATTTGGGGTCGGGAAGGAATTTTCCCCCAGGGCAGATTGGCATGGGGGTTTTTCACCTTCCTCTGCAGCGTGAGGCACCAGTCACTCGCTGGAGGATTCTCTGCACCTTGAAGTCTTTAAACCATGATTTGAGGACTTCAATAGCTCAGACATAGGTTAGGGGTTTGTTACAGGAGTGGGTGGGTGAGATTCTGTGGCCTGCATTGTGCAGGAGATCAGACTACACAATCATAATGGTCCCTTCTGACCTTAAAGTCTATGATTCTGTAACATATTTTGAGAACCAAAAGGGTGCAGGCTGCAGTAAAGGTTAAGAACCACTGAATTAAAGATTCATCTTTAATTCCTGGAGACTCCAGGACAATCCTGGAGTAAGCTTTATTAATGCACAGCACTTATCAGCTGGTGCCCCTTCCATCTATTTTGTTTGCAGAGCATCTGTTTGCTAGTGTTTTCCCACGTTCTTTCTCTACAAGTTATTGTGCTCAGTGCAGGAACAGCTGGATGAAATTCTCTGGCCTATGTTATACAGGAAGTAAGACAAGATGATCATAATCATTCCTCATGGATTTAAAATCTGTGAACCTATGAAAATATGTTTATTATAAATGTTAACATTCTCAGAGAAGCAACAGTTAAGATTCATAGAATTAAGGAGGCATATGGTTTCTGTTTTCAGCTGCTTGTACCTATCTGAAACATTTATCTCTTGGGTGGAAATTCTCTAGGTCTGGTCCCTGGAATGTTTGAGCAAAAATAGCTTAAAGGTTTTTGAGCATGAGGACAATGAGCAAAATAGACTTTTGCAATTATATTGAAGAAAATAAATCTTTAGACTTTTTTTTAACAGCTCTCCATTCCAAGTGGCTGGGCGTGAACAGCTGAAATCTGGCACATGAGTAGTCCTCCTAGAGGAGAAATGTCTTTTATTGTGTGAAGGCTGGTCTTTATCTGTGCTATGAGACAAACAGGTTGAATTAATAATCTTTGAACCAAAGATTTATTTTAGTAACATTGCACCCGTCACTATGGGGTCCGAGTGTGTTTATAGGGCCGTTTTTCCAGAACGCATAATAAGGCAGTTGGTTTGGGATCCTGCCATGGGATCCAGGCGGGCGTATCTGTGCCCCATGCAGCCCCACTGAGTTTGGTGGATGTCTGGGGCTCCCCCATGCGGATCCAACTGCAGTATCAGGCCCATTGTGTGTGTACTTCTGTCCCCTTGGGAAGAGCTCTTGGCTCTTTACTTACTTTCATTCTGCACAGAATTTAAGAAAGTGACTCTTGGTGCCTGGCTCTGGGGATAATTCCCAGGATCCATGGAAAGCTGCCCTTTCTGTGTCCTGCACAGGCTGTTGTGTAATGGAGGCGGCTGCCTGGATAGGCATCCTCGCCCGGATCTCTGCTTGGCACTGCTGTGGGTGAGTGGGCGTGCGGCCTATTCTTCTTCACTGTCTCTTCATTCTGCAGCCGCAGGCCTGTTAGTCACAGTTTGTTGCATCCTGTGATTACCTTCCCTTTTATTCCAATCGCTAGCTGCTTGCAGCTGTCATCTCTCTTTGGGGGCTGAAGGGAGAAGGCAGGAGAGTAGTCCTGCGTTTAACCTTTCTCTTTCTTCCTCAGCCATCAATAGTCCTTCTCAGATTGGGGCGCCGACCCGGGGTCAGCTTAGCCTAAATAAAGCTGACCATTTTCCATCTGCCTGGGATGATGCTTGTGTGCATGCAACTATCTGTGGTGGTGGTTTTGTGTGTGTGTGTGTGTGTGAAAGAGAGAGAGAGAGAGAGAGACTGACTCTCCGGGGTGGCTTGAGGGGCTTGTGCATGTCTTTCTATACCTATTTGTGGTGGTGCATGCGTGGTTTGTCTGTGGTGGACCTTGTGTGTCCGTGTCTGTCACTGTGTTGGCATGGGTATGTGGCTCTGTGGAGGGGGGTATGGTCTGTATGTTTTTCGATCTCTGGTGGTGTATATGGTTTGTGTGTGGGTATTGTTTTCTGGGGTGGTAGGCGTGTGGGCCTCAATCAGGGTATGACTGCCTGGGATGGTTTCCATCTGGGATGGTTCTCTGGTGGCATGTGTGTGTGTGTATGGCTGTCTGGGAGTTGCCGGGTGGTGATGGGGGCAGCTCTCCTGCATAGTGTGTAGGTAGGTGGTACACCTCTCTGTGGTGAGAGGTATGTGTGTGTGTGTAGCTCTCTGGAGTGAGGAGTGTGTGTACAGCATTCTGGGATGAAGGGTATTTGTGTGTGTGTGTACATCTCCCTGGGGTGAGGGGTGTGTGTGTGTGTACAGTTCTCTGGGGTGAGGGGCGTGTGTGTGTGTACTGCTCTCCGGAGTCAGGGGTGTGTGTGTGTGTGTGTGTACAGCTATGGGGGGAGGAGTGTGTGTAAAGGTCTCTGGGGGGAAAGAGGGTGTGTGTGTGTGTACACCTCTCTCGAGTGGTGATGGGGTGTAGCTGTCTGGGTCAGTGGCTATGTGAAGGAGGAAGGTTAGGGCTGCCTGCAGCAGTGTGAGGAGGAGTATGGCTGTCTGAGGTAATGTGTATGTATGGCTGTGGTGTGCTGAAGAGGGTACAGCTGTCTTGGGTATTTTGTGGGTGATAACAGTTGTGTGGGGTATGGTATGGGGAGTGTGACTGGTCGGGTCACAGAAATCCCCTTGGGACTGCCACCTGATGTGGTGAGACTACCTCTAAGCCCGTTTTCCCTGGCAGCTTGGGACTTCAGTACCGTGTCTGGTTGTGCCAGACACACTAGCCTGCTATAAACACAGAGCCAGGTCTGAACCACATCCCCCAAAAGCTGCAGGCTTAACTGAAAACAGCTTAAGAAGTTCTCCTGTCTCCAACACCCAGATACCCAGTTCCCAAGGGGATCCAAACCCCAAATAAATCCGTTTTACTCTGTATAAAGCTTATACAGATTAAACTCATAAACTGTTCGCCCTCTACAACACTGCTGGAGAGATATGCACAGCTGTTTGCTCCCCCAAGAATTAATGATTTGCTCTGGGTTAATTAATAAGTAAAAAGTGATTTTATTAAATATAAAACGTAGTATTTAAGTGGTTCCAAGTAATAACAGACAGAATGAAGTAAGTTACCAAGCAAAATAAAATAAAACATGCAAGTCTAAGCCTAATACAGTAAGAAACTAAATGCAGGTAAATCTCACCCTCAGAGATGTTCCAATAAGTTTCTTTGACAGACTAGACTTCCTCCTAGTCTGGGTCCAGCAATCACTCACACCCCTGTAGTTACTGTCCTTTGTTCCAGTTTCTTTCAGGCATCTCTTTGGGGTGGAGAGGCTATCTTCTGAGCCAGCTGAAGACAAAATGGAGGGGTTTCCCAGGGCCTTATATAGTCTTTCTCTTGTGGGTAGAAACCCCTTGTGTTCTCCTGTGCAGAATCACAGCTACAAGATGGAGTTTTGGAATCACATGGGCAAGTCACATGTCCATGCATGACTCAGTTCTTTACAGGCCAACGCCACTGTTTACATGTTAGTTTAAACGTTTCCAGGAAACCTCAGATGTGGATTGGTGTCTCTCAAGGTCCATTGTTAGCTAAGTACTTCCAATTACTTGAATAACACCTTCACACTATGTTGACCAAATCTGCCTTATGTGCTTCCTACAGCAAACACTTTAAATACAAGCATAGAGCCAATGCTCATAACTTCAGATATAAAAATGGTACATGCATACGAATAGGATGAATACATTCAGTTGAACATAACCTTTGCAAAGATATGTTACATGGCATATCTAACATAAAACATATTCAAGTTATGTCATATTTACACTTATAGGAATATTTCTATAAAGCATTATAGGGTGCAACGTCACATGGGGTTGGGGTAGGCTGTCTGGAGTATGGTGTATGGGGGCAGGGTAGGCTGTCGGGGGTATGGAGTGCAGGGCTGGGGTAAACTGTCTGGGGTATAGTGTCTAATGACAGGTAGGCTGTCTAGGGTATGGTGTGTGGGGGTGGGGTAGGCTGTCTGGGGTATGGTATGTGGGGGCAGGGTAGGCTGTCTGGGTTGTGGTGTGTGGGGGTGGATAGGCTGTCTGGGGTTTGGTGTGTCAGGCTGGGGTAGGCTGTTTGGGATATGGCATGTGGAGGTGGTGTGTGGAGGTGGGTAGACTCTCTGGGGTATGATGTGTGGGGACATGGTAGGGTGTCAGGGGTATGGTGTGTGGGAGTGGGGTAGGCTATCTAGGATATGGTATGTGGGGGCAGTTAGTCTCTTTGGGGTATGTTGTCGGGGGCAGAGTAGACTAGGATATCATGTGTAGGAGCACAGTAGGCTCTCTGGGGTATGGTGTCTGAAGGCATGTAGGCTGTCTAGGGAATGGTGTGTGGGGGGCGGGGTAGTCTGTCTCGGTTATGGTGTGTGGGGGCAGGGTAGGCTGTCGGGGTTATTGTGGGTGGCAGTGGGATAGGATGTCGGGGTATGGTACTTGGGGGCAGGGAGTGCTATCTGGGTTGTGGTGTGTGGGGACAGGGTAGGCTGGCTGGGGTATGGTGTGTAATGGCAGGAAGGCTGTCTAGGGTATAGTATGTGGAGGAGTGGTAAGATCTCTGGGGTATTGTGTGTAGGGGTAGAGTAAGCTGTCTGGCATGTGGTGTGTGAGAACAGGGTAGACTGTCTGGGTTGTGTTGTGTGGTACAGGGTAGACTGTCTAGGATATGGTGTGTTGGGGCAGGGTAGACTGTCTGGGTTTTGGTGTGAGGGAGCGGGGTAAGATCTCTGGGGTATGGTGTCTGTGGGCGGAGTAAACTGTCTAGCATATGGTGTGTGAGAAGGGTGTAGGCTGTCTGGATAGTGTTGTGTTGGGGCAGGGTAGTCTGTCTGGGTTGTGGTGTGTGGGTTTGTGGTAGGCTGGGGTATAGTGTATGGGGGTGAGGTAAGATCTCTTGGGTATGGTGTGTGGGAACAGGGTAGGCTGTCTGTGGTGTGTTGTGTGAGGGCTGGGTAGGCTGTCTGGGTTGTGGTGTGTGTGGGGTGGGTTAGGCTGGGGTATGTTGTGTGGACGCAGGGTAAACTGTCTGGGGTATGATGGGAGTGGGAGTGCCTGTGGGAGTGGGGCTGTCTGTCTGGGGTATGATGTGTGGGGTTGGGGTAGGCTCTCTTGGATATTGCATGTGGAGGTGATGTGTGGGGGCATGTAAGTTGTCTGGATATGGAGTGTGGGGGCAGGTAGGCTGCCTGGGTTGTGGTTTTTGAGTTTGGTAAGCTGTCTGGGGTGCCGTGTATGGGAGTGGGGAAGGCTGTCTGGGGAATGGCATGTGGAGGTGGTGTGTGGGCAGGGTAAGCTGTCTGGTGTAGTGGCATGGTGTGTGGGGTAGGCTGTCTGGGGTATGGTGTGTGGGGATGGAGTAGGCTGTTAGTTGTATGGTGTGTGGGAGCAGGATAGGCTGTCTGGGATATGGGTGTGGGGTGGGGAGGCTGGGTCATGGTGTGTCGGAGAAAGGTAGGCTGTCTAGGGTATGGTGTGTGTGAGCGGGCTAGGCTGTCGGGGTATGGTGTGGGGGGGCAGGATAGGCTGTCAGGGCTATGGCGTGTGGGAGCAGGATAGGCTGTCTGGTATATTGGTGTGGGGGGTAAGGTAGGCTGTCCACTGTATGGTGTGTGGGGGTAGTCTGTCTGGCGTATGATGTGTGGGGGCAGAGTAGCCTGTCAGGGGTATGGTATGTGGGAGCAGGATAGGCTGTCTGGGATATGGTGTATGGTGTGGGTAGGTTGGGTCATGGTGTGTCGGAGAAAGGTAGGCTGTCTGGGGTATGGTTTGTAGGGTGGATAAGGGTGTCTGGGGTATGGTGTATGATTGTAAGGTAGGCTATCTGGAGTACTGTGGGGTGGGGGTAGGGTGGGCTGTCTGGGGTCTGGTGTGTGGGGATGGAGTAGGCTGTCTGGGGTATGGCATATGGAGGTGGTGTGTGGGGGTGGGTAGGCTGTCCGGGGTATGGTGTGTGGGTGGGTTAGGCTGTCTGGGATATGTTGTGTGGGAACAGGGTAAACTGTCTGTGGTATAGCCTGTGGGAGTGGGGTTGGCTGTCTGGGGTATGGTTTGTGGGGCCAGGGAAGACTGTTTGGTTTTTGGTGTGTGTGTGTGGGTAGGCTATCTGGGGTATTGCATCTCAGTGTGGGGTAATCTTTGTCTGAACTGTTCCCTGTCATTGACATGCCCTAGCTGGAATGTCGGGGTGTTGGTGATTGTCTGTGGGAGGTGGGGGCTGGGGTTGAGATGGAATTGAGACCCCCCTCTGTCCGAGACGAACATCAATCAGCCTTGTTTGATCCATACAAGGGCCCCCTTCTCTTTTTATTTCTCTTTATACCCTTCGATCTGCCTCACCCTTCATTTCAAAAGCTTTGAATTGCAGTCCTGCAGCATAATGCTCCCAAGGATGTTAGGGAAGACAGGTACTCTACATCTGTATGCTCTAACTATTAACCCTTTCACCACTGTCCCTGAGGCACTGGAATGCTGGAAGCTTCCTGGGAAGTGTCAGGGCTATTTGAGCTGCTCTTATTATTATAGCTACTACAGTATTTATTATTGCAGTTGTGCCCAGAAGTCCTTACTGAGATAAGGGCCCTGTGACAGGTTCGGTCACAAGAGATCCCCTTGGAATTGTCACCTGATGTGCTGAAATGACCTCTGAGCCCGTTTTCCCTGCCAGCTTGGAACTCCAGAATCCTGTCTTGTTAAGCCAGACATGCGAGCCTTCTGCAACACAGACTCAGGGTCTGGGCCACGCCCCCAAAGCTGCAGACTTTAACCAAAAACAGCTCAGCAGGTTACCTCTCCAGCAGCCGGACACCCAGTTCCCTATTACTGTATGTAATTGATTCCATTTAACCAGACAGACAGAGAGGACTTTGGTTTTACCCCACTGGTTAATCACAAGTCATACAAGCAATTCCTTTAGACACTCCAGTTTCCCAGTATCACCACCAGTGCCACTCATTATGGGGACAAATAGTTATGAAAACCAATACACCAGTAAAAGAAAAAAGGTTCTCTCGATCCCAAAGGACCAAGCCCCAGACCCAAGTCAATATACAAATCAGATCTTACCCACAAATCACGCTGTTGCCAATCCTTTAGAATCGAAAATCTCAAGGTTTATTCATAAAAGGAAAAAGATATAGATGAGAGATAGAATTGGTTAAATGGAATCAATTACATACAGGTAAAGTTCTTGGTTCAGGCTTCTAGCAGTGATGGAATAAACTGCAGATTCAAATCAAGTCTCTGGAGTACGTCCACAGCTGGGATGGGTCATCAGCTGTCATAACTGGAATGTGTTACCTAGGGAGGTGGTGGAATCTCCTTCCTTAGAAGTTTTTAAGGTCAGGCTTGACAAAGCCCTGGCTGGGATGATTTAATTGGGGATTGGTCCTGCTTTGAGCAAGGGGTTGGACTAGATGACCTCCTGAGGTCCCTTCCAACCCTGATATTCTATGATTCTATGATCAGTCCTTTGTTCAAAGCTTCAGTGTAGCAAAGTTCTTCCAGAGGTAAGAAGCAGGACTGAAGACAAGATGAAGATGAGGCACCAGCCTTTTATAGTCTTTTCCAGGTGTAAGAACACCTCTTTGTTCTTACTGTGGAAAATTACAGCAAAATGTAGTTTGGAGTCATTTGGGCAAGTCCCTGCATACTTTGCTGAGTCACAGGGTGTATCTGCCCTCTCTCAATGGGTCACTTGTATAGCTGGTGGTCCTTAATGGGCCACCAAGCAGGTTAGGCAGAGCTGACACCAACTTGTCTGGGCTGTCACCCAGAAGCATAGCATAAGTTTGAACTACAGACAGTATAGAGCCAATATTCATAGCTTCAACTACAAAAATGAGACACACATATAGACAGCATAATCATAACCAGCAACCCATAACCTCTCCATAGACCACTTACACAACAACCTTTATACAATATTTGCTGCAAATATATAACAGTGGTTGCAACAGCGATCTATACGGTTACAGATTCTGTCAATAATGTCACAACCAGATTTAAGATGGATTCCACTATCATGTGACGTGGTCACATGTCCTGTGAGACCACAGACTCCATTCTTCCTGGGCTGGCCCAGCAGTATACAGGAAAGTTTGCAAGTAAACAGAGCCATTTACAGTTCATTGATCCTGAAGCACCCTTAATGGCTTCCACTTAACATGTTTACATTAGTAATACAAGTTTATATCTTATTCTCCTAACTCCAGACATGGAAATAATACATGCAAACAAATAGGATGAACATACTCAGTAGATTATAAGCTTTGTAATGATACCTTACAAGAGACCTTTTGCATAAAGCATATTCCAGTTACATCATATTCACATTTATAATCATATTTTCTTAAAGCATATGGAGTGCAATGTCACAGGCCCCATTGTGCTAGATGCAACTGTGCAGACACAGTATGACAGACAGTCCCAGTCCCAAAGAGTTTACAGGAAGAGTGGGCTGAAACCTGGAGTTTTCATTCTGCAGGAAATTCTGACCTTCTGAAATTGGATTTTGTCCTGACTCAGAATGAAAAGCAAAAATTTCAAAACTTCCCCTGGAACAAAAATACTAACAAAACTTTATTTGGAATTATCAAAACATTTAATTTTCATAATGTCAAAACATTATAATACAAGGTATCATATTTAATATTAAATATAATCACTATAATATGTATATTAATAGAATTAATATTTTAATACACTACAAATATTTGACAGTATTGAATCAAAATGAGGATTGAAACAAGTTATTGAGACTCTGCCGTCAGAAATGTCATTGATCTTGTAACGTTCCTGCAAAACGTTTTGGTTTTGACAAAACTGCATTTTCCACCTCGAGACTGTTTTGGTGAGCATGTTCTGTGAAGTAGGGACATATTCTCCGCTTTTTACAGATGGTGAGCTGAGTCACAGAGAGGTCCAATGATCATTCAGGGTCTCAGGGGAAGTCCATGGCAGAGCTAGGAATAGAACCCAGCGGCCAGAGTCTCTGTTGCCCAGTTTTCAGAGTAGCAGCCGTGTTAGTCTGTATCCACAAAAAGAACAGGAGTACTTGTGGCACCTTAGGGTATGTCTACACTACAAACTTAGGTCGAATGTATAGAAGTCAGTTTTTTAGAAATCGTTTTTATATAGTTGATTGTGTGTGTCCCCACACAAAATGCTCTAAGTGCATTAAGTACATTAACTCAGCGGAGTGCTTCCACAGTACCGAGGCTAGCATCAACCTCCGGAGCATTGCACTGTGGGTAGCTGTCCCACAGTTTCCGCAGTCTCCACTGCCCATTGGAATTCTGGGTTGAGATCCCAATGCCTAATGGGGCAAAAACATTGTCGTGGGTGGTTCTGGGTATATGTCGTCAGGCCCTCCCTCCCTCCATGAAAACAATGGCAGACAATCGTTTTGTGCCTTTTTTCCTGGGTTACCTGTGCAGACGCCATACCACAGCAAGCATGGAGCTCGCTCAGCTCACTGTCACCGTACGTCTCCTGGGTGCTGGCAGACGCAGTACTGCATTGCTACACAGTAGCAGCTCATTGTCTTGTGGCAGAAGATGGTGCAATAGGCCTGATAACCATCGTCATCATGTCCTAGGTGCTCTTGGCCGCCTCGGTGAGGTCGGTCAGGAGCGTCTGGGCAGACATGGGCACCGGGACATAAATAGGAGTGAATCGACCAGGTCATTCTCTTTAGTCCTGCCGGCAATCGTATTGCACCAACTTCTACTGAGCAGCCAGGAGATGAAGAGGGCTAGCAGTCCTACTGCACCGTCTGCTGCCAGCCTAAGATGTAAGAGATAGATGGAGTGGATCAAAACAAAAAATAGACCAGATTTGTTTTGTATTCATTTGCTCCCCCCTCCCTCCCTCCATGAAATCAACGGCCGACAATCATTTCGGTGAGATCTGTCAGGGGCACCTTGAAAAGCTTAATGGAGATTCAGTCCTGCCTGGAATACTCAGGGGAGGGATAGCTCAGTGGGCTGAGCATTGGCCTGCTAAACCCAGGGTTTTGAGTTCAATCCTTGAGGGGGCTATTCTCTGTGACACTTGTTTTTGTTTATCCTTGATGTAAAGCCACCCCCTTTGTTGATTTTAATTCCCTGTAAGCCAACCCTGTAAGCCATGTCGTCAGCCGCCCCTCCCTCCGTCAGAGCAACGGCAGACAATCGTTCCCCGCCTTTTTTCTGTGCAGACGCCATACCATGGCAAGCATGGAGCCCGCTCAGATCACTTTGGCAATTAGGAGCACATTAAACACCTCACGCATTATCCAGCAGTATATGCAGCACCAGAACCTGGCAAAGTGAAACCGGGCGAGTAGGCGATGTCAGCGCGGTGACGAGAGTGATGAGGACATGGACACAGACTTCTCTCAAACCACCTGGCAATGTGGGCATCATGGTGCTAATGGGGCAGGTTCATGCCATGGAACGACGATTCTGGGCCCGGGAAACAAGCACAGACTGGTGGGACCACATAGTGTTGCAGGTCTGGGACGATTCCCAGTGGCTGCAAAACTTTTGCATGCGTAAGGGCACTTTCATGGAACTCTGTGACTTGCTTTCCCCTGCCCTGAAGCACCAGAATACCAAGATGAGAGCAGCTCTCACAGTTGAGAAGTGAGTGGCAATAGCCCTGTGGAAGCTTCCAACGCCAGACAGCTACTGGTCAGTCGGGAATCAATTTGGAGTGGGCAAATCTACTGTGGGGACTGCTGTGATGCAAGTAGCCAACGCAATCAAAGATCTGCTGATATCAAGGGTAGTGACTCTGGGAAATGTGCAGGTCATAGTGGATGGCTTTGCTGCAATGGGATTCCCTAACTGTGGTGGGGCAATAGACGGAACCCATATCCTTATCTTGGCACCGGAGCACCAAGTCAGCGAGTACATAGCAGGTACTTTTCAATAGTGCAAGCACTGGTGGATCACAAGGGACATTCACCAACATCAACGTGGGATGGCCAGGAAAGGTACATGACGCTCGCATCTTCAGGAACTCTGGTCTGTTTGAACAGCTGCGGGAAGGGACTTACTTCCCAGATCAGAAAATAACTGTTGGGGATGTTGAAATGCCTATAGTTATCCTTGGGGACCCAGCCTACCCCTTAATGCCATGGCTCATGAAGCCATATACAGGCAGCCTGGACAGTAGTCAGGAGCTGTTCAACTACAGGCTGAGAAAGTGCAGAATGGTGGTAGAATGTGTATTTGGACATTGAAAAGCGCGCTGGCGCAGTTTACTGACTCGCTTAGACCTCAGCGAAACCAATATTCCCATTGTTATTACTGCTTGCTGTGCACTCCACAATATCTGTGAGAGTAAGGGGGAGACGTTTATGGCGGGGTAAGAGGTTGAGGCAAATCGCCTGGTCACTGGTTACACGCAGCCAGACACCAGGGCAGTTAGAAGAGCACAGGAGGGCGCGGTGCGCATCAAAGAAGCTTTGAAAGCCAGTTTCATGACTGGCCAGGCTATGGTTTGAAAGTTCTGTTTGTTTCTCCTTGATGAACACCCCCGCCCCTCCGTTCACTCTACTTCCCTGTAAGCCAACCGCCTTCCCCTCCCCCCTTCAATCACTGCTTGCAGAGGCAATAAAGTCATTGTTGCTTCACATTCATGCATTCTTTATTAATTCATCACACAAAGAGGGGGATAACTGCCAAGGTAGCCCGGGATGGGTGGGGGAGGAGGGAAGGACAAGGCCACAATGCACTTTAAAACTTAAAAACTTAAAAAATTTAAAACTTATTGAATGCCAGCCTTCTGTTGTTTGGGCAATCCTCTGGGGTGGAGTAGCTGGGTAGCTGGAGGCCCCCCCACCCCGTTCTTGGGAGTCTGGGTGAGGAGGCTATGGAACTTGGGGAGGAGGGCGGTTAGTTACACAGGGGCTGTAGCGGCCGTCTGTGCTCCAGCTGCCTTTTCTGCAGCTCAACCATATGCTGGAGCATATTAGTTTGATCCTCCAGCAGCCTCAGCATTGAATCCTGCCTCCTGTCATCACACTGCCACCACCTAGCATCTTCAGCCCTCTCTTCAGCCCGCCACTTACTCTCTTCAGCCCGCCACCTCTCCTCGCGTTCATGTTGTGCTCTCCTGCACTCTGACATTGTCTCCCTCCACGCATTTGTCTGTGCTCTGTCAGTGTGGGAGGACAGCATGAGGTCAGAGAACATTTCATCACGACTGCCTTTTTTTCGCCTTCTATTCTTCGCTAGCCTCTGGGAAGGAGAAGATACTGTGATCCTTGAAACACATGCAGCTGGTGGAGGAAAAAAAGGGACAGTGGTATTTAAAACGACACATTTTATAGAACAATGGGTACACTGTTTCACAGTGAACCTTGCTGTTAACATTACATACATAGCGCATGTGCTTTTGTTACAAGGTCACATTTTGCCTCCCACCACCATGTGGCTAACAGCAGGGAACATTTCTGTTCAGCCACAGGCAAACAGCCCAGCAGGAATGGGTACCTCTGAATGTCCCCTTAAGAAAAGCACCCTATTTCAACTAGGTGACCATGAATGATATCACTCCTGAGGATAACACAGAGAGATAAAGAACGGATGTTATTTGAACGCCAGCAAACATACTCTGCAATGCTTTGTTCTGCAATGATTCCCGACTACGTGCTACTGGCCTGGCGTGGTAAAGTGTCCTACCATGGTGGACGGAATAAGGCTGCCCTCCCCAGAAACCTTTTGCAAAGGCTTTGGGAGTACATCCAGGAGAGCTTTATGGAGATGTCCCTGGAGGATTTCTGCTCCATCCCCAGACATGTTAACAGACTTTTCCAGTAGCTGTACTGGCCGCCAATGCCAGGGCAAATTAATCATTAAACATGCTTGCTTTTAAACCACGTATACTATTTAAAAAGGTACACTCACCAGAGGTCCCTTCTCCGCCTGGCAGGTCCGAGAGGCAGCCTTGGGTGGGTTCGGGAGGTACTGGCTCCAGGTCCAGGGTGAGAAACAGTTCCTGGCTGTCGGGAAAACCAGTTTCTCCACTTGCTTGCTGTGAGCTATCTTCAACCTCCTCATCATCATCTTCCTCGTCCCCAAAACCTGCTTCCGTGTTGCCTCCCACTCCATTGACGGAGTCAAAGCACAGGGTTGGGGTAGTGGTGGCTGAACCCCCTAAAATGGCATGCAGTTCATCATAGAAGCGGCATATTTGGGACTCTGACCCGGAGTGGCTGTTTGCCTCTCTGGTTTTCTGGTAGGCTTGCTTCAGCTCCTTAAGTTTCATGCGGCACTGCTTCGGGTCCCTGTTATGGCCTCTGTCCTTCATGCGCAGAGAGATTTTTACACATTTTTTGGCATTTCGAAAACTGGAACGGAGTTCTGATAGCACGGATTTGTCTCCCCGTACAGTGATCAGATCCTGTACCTCCCATTCGGTCCATGCTGGAGCTCTTTTGCAATTCTGGGACTCCATCATGGTCACCTCTGCTGATGAGCTCTGCACTCACCTGCAGCTTGCCATGCTGGCCAAACAGGAAATGAGATTCAAAAGTTTGCGGGCCTTTTCCTATCTACCTGGCCAGTGCATCTGAGGTCAGAGTGCTGTCCAAAGCGGTCACAATGGAGCACTCTGGGATAGCTCCCGGAGGCCAATACCATCTAATTGTGTCCACACTACCCCAGATTTGACCTGGCAAGGCTGATTTCAGCGCTAATCCCCTTGTTGGGGGTGGAGTAAAGAAATCAATTTTAAGAGCCCTTTAAGTTGAAGAAAAGGGCTTCATCATGTGGATGGGTGCAGGGTTAAATCGACTTAAAGCTGCTAAATTCGACCTCAACTCCAAGTGTAGACCAGGCCTCAGAGACTAACACATTTATTAGAGCATAAGCTTTCATGCCCAGTTGTCTACCCCGGTGCAAAGTGAGAGTAAATTGTTACTGTTCAGATCAGGTAGAAGGGTGGTCTAATGAGAAGAGCAGTGACCTGTGCCTCCAGAGACCTGGCTTGAATTTCCAGCTCTGCCACTGACTTTCTGTGCAGCCTTGGGTATATTACTTAATGGACACCTCGCCTCAATTACCTGTCTGTAAACGGGGGATAACCCTCCCCTACCTCACATACAGGGCTGGATTAACAGTCAGGTAACACTCAGGCAAACTAGGCATGTGCTTAGGGACCATATTCAGGGGGCGGGAGGGAGGCAGAGACACAAACTTGAGCATCAGTGTAACCCTGTGGTCATCTAGGGCCCAGTGCTGAGTTAATCCAGCCCTCCTCACAGGACTGTTGTGATGATACAAATCCAGATCCTGTGGTGAGGAGGGCCAGGTAAGTACCTAAATAGATAGGTACATGAACTACAAAACGAAGAACCAGGCCCCAGGATTTCAGTCCCCATTACTATATCTTAACCATGAGACCAACCTTCCTTCTCATCGACAGCTAATGAAAAGCCAGGGGGAAGCACCAGCTAAAAGGGGAGGAAATGTAATTTGTTGATGGCAAACAGTGTGTTGACGAGACGAAAGAAAGATGAATCATAATATCAAATCCAACTATTTTTTGTGTCCTTCACTCTGTCTCTCCATGCGCTGGAAAAATTCTCGTTCTCTTTTATTTCCCACTAGATCTCCACTGGAAGTCACAATCAATGTCTCTTCAGGCAAGAGTTTCATCTCTTTCACAGAACCAAGATATCTGCCTCTTGGGTAGAGAATATAGCTGTGTTTTCACACTGCTGCTGGCACTGCTGGGATCTGAATGCATTTTGCTGATAGCCCATGACTGCATGGGCAGCAGCCATTAAGGCCAGAATTCTCAAAGAACTGTAATGCCCACCACTGGGCCAGATTTTCTCAAGTCCACTTCCATTTCAGCATCTCAATAAGTGACAAGAGTTTCTGAAGAGCCCAGCGCATTGGGTACACATTAAGTGCCAAGGTCCTTCGGAAAATATGGCTTTATTTCGGTGCCTAAATGGGACCTGAGCTCTTTGGAAAGTCTGGCCTCATTGATGGGTGCCGAGTCCTGGAAATCTGGCACCATGTGATCTGTAGTGGAATTAAAAAAATCAGAGAACTTGAAGATCATAGAATCATAGAAGATTAGGGTTGGAAGAGACCTCAGGAGGTCATCTAGTCCAACCCCCTGCTCAAAGCAGGGGACCAACCCCAACTAAATCGTTCCAGCCAGGGCTTTTTCATGCCAGGCCTTAAAAACCTGTAAGGATGGAGATTTCACCACTTCCCTAGGCAACCCATTCCAGCTCTTCACCACCCTCCTAGTGAAATAGTTTTTCCTAATATCCAACCTAGACCTCCCCCACTGCAACTTGAGATCATTGCTTCTTGTTCTGTCATCTGCCACCACTGACAACAGTCTAGCTCCATCCTCTTTGGAATCCCCCTTCAGGTAGTTGAAGGCTGCTATCATATCCCCCTCACTCTTCTCTTCTGCAGACTAAATAAGCCCAGTTCCCTCAGCCTCTCCTCATAAGTCATGTGCCCCAGCCCGCTAATAATTTTTGTTGCCCTCCCGCTGGACTTTCTCCAATTCGTCCACATCCTTTCTGTAGTGGAGGGCCCAAAACTGGACGCAGTACTCCACATGTGGCCTCACCAGTGCCGAATAGAGGAGAATAATCACTTCTTCGATCTGCTGGCAATGCTCCTACTAATGCTGTCCAATATGCTGTTAGCCTTCTTGGCAACAAGGGCACACTGTTGACTCATATCCAGCTTCTCGTCCACTGTAATCCCCAGGTCCTTTTCTGAAGAACTGCTGCTTAGACAGTCAGTCCCCAGCCTGTAGCAGTGCATGGGATTCTTCCGTCCTAAGTGCAGGACTCTGCACTTGTCCTTGTTGAACTTCATCAGATTTCTCCAATATGTCTAGGTCACTCTGAATCCTATCCGTACCCTCCAACGTTTCTACCTCTCCCCCCAGCTTAGTGTCATCTCCAAACTTGCTGAGGGTGAAATCCATCCCATCATCCAGATCATTAATGAAGATGTTGAACAAAACTGGCCCCAGGACTGACCCCTGAGGCACTCTGCTTGATACCAGCTGCGAACGAGACATCAAGCCATTGATCACTACCCATTGAGACCGACGATCTAGCCAGCTTTCTATTCACCTTATAGTCCATTCATCCAATCCATACTTCTTTAACTTGCTGGCAAGAATACTGTGGGAGACCATATCAAAAGCTTTGCTAAAGTCAAGGTATATCATATCCACCACACTCCCCATATCCTACTTGGACCTACTTGGCCCAATTCACTCCAACTTTCCATCAGTGCAGGCTTATTCCCTACAGCACATTCTCTAATTCAGTGTCCCAAATAATGGAGCACTCTCTTGATATGTCAGGCAGGTGCATGTGCAGCCCTCCAGGGTGAGTGTAAACTATTCCCATTCTGATCCGGAGGATCTACTGGATAGAGCACTGAACTGGGACTCCAGGTACCAGGGTAGGTGTACCAGATTCTTGAGGATGATGGGACCTTACCCATCACAAGTGACAGGGCTTCAGCTGCTTCTCAGGGAGACCATTCCACAGCTCAACAGCTATTACCAGCAGGAGAGTGGGGTGGGAGGAGGTATTGTTTCATGGTGTCTGTGTATATAATGTCTTCTGCAATTTCCACAGTATGCATCCGATGAAGTGAGCTGTAGCTCACGAAAGCTCATGCTCAAATAAATTGGTTAGTCTCTAAGGTGCCACAAGTCCTCCTTTTCTTTTTGCGAATACAGACTAACACGGCTGTTACTCTGAGACCTCATCATGTTACCAGTTTGCAACAAACTCCCTGGGGGCAGCAGGAATTAAGTATGTTATTTATTTGTGCAGTGCCTTGTAAAATGGGCACTCATCCCTCTTTGGGGTGCTGATGTTCTACTGCTCTAGAAATAAGGAACAATTATACCAAATGCACGTTTTTCTTGATGTAATCTCATTAACCCTCACTATTCTGGAATAGCTATTCTGGTCAATTACCCTGTGTAGACAAACCCTAACAGATGAGCATGTAGAAAGGAGGAAGCACAGCTGATTAATGGCTTTGTTGAGAGGAAGAATGGCCTTGAAGTTAACACACTGGACTAGAACTCTGGAGATCTGAGTTAAATTCCTAGTTCTGCCACAAACTCCCTGACAGACCTCAGGCAAGTCACTTAGCCTCTCTGAGCCTCAGTTCCCCATCTGTACAATGGGGATAACAACACTTCCTTTGTACATCTTGTCTGTTTACATTGAAAGCTCTTTTTGGCAGTCTTTTTTCCCACTGTGTTTGTACAGCACCTAGTGCAATGGGACTCTGACTGTAGTTATAATATGGATGGTGATACTCAAATGTTTTCCTACTTGTACTGGAAGAAATTCATAGATCTTCTTGTCAATTTTTTTAAAAGTAGCTTTCTGTTCCCCACCCTCCGCAACGAGAACTGACATTCAGTAGCTCAGCTTTTTGACTTACCCAACTATCCCCTCTGATCTGATGATAATTGGGAAGCTCAGGTCAGTTTTTTATCCGCATGCCTGATCTGGTGCTTTATGTTTGTCCCTTAGGCAGCACAAAGCTGTGGCTGGATGGGGAGAGGATGATGAAAAGGTGGGGGTTGGGAGGAAGAGGTTTTTTAATTGTCACACATTTTGCTGATAACCCTGTGCTCACCTCGCCAGCTGCCAGCCCAAATCCAGCATTGCCTGTGAAGTGAGACACTGGAGGGAGAGACAAATGGGACAGCATGGAATGTAGTACCTCCTCATTAAAGGGTTTAGAGCTGAGGACACATGTCAGAGGGGATTTGTTTGGAAAAGCCTTCGGGGTGGAGGAAGGGGGTAAGTGCTGGTCTTGGGAACTCAGTTTAACTTATTATGGCGGAAAGGAGTCACACTGCTTTTAACTATTCCAAAGCTGGTGTCACCTGCAGTTTAGTTTCACCTCTGGAACCATGGGACTGAAATATAATTCCTTGCTGATATTAGCTTCCCTGCCACTGAGGATGCATTTGTGCATGGTTAGTTATTGGAGGCTTGCTCATGAGCACTGGGCTAGGCAGATTGTTATTGTAGGTGGTTTTCAGACAAAGCTGTGTATATTGATTTGTTATGATCCATCTTATGGTTTTATGCTGTTGTCCCTCACCATAGTATCTGAGCACCTTCCACACAGAGAGAAGGTGTTGGGAAGGGCTGTTCATGAACATATAGCTGTGCATACTAGGCTAAGCTGTGAACAAAGTGGCACATGCTTACTAGTTATTGTTGTGCTGCTCAGAACTGCCTGGCTGTGCCTGCTGTTTTGTTGTTGCAAGGTGGCTTATGAATAAAGCCACACACACTGGTTTGTTATTGTAGGGTTGCTTATGAGCTCTGGGCTCTCCATGCTGATTTGTTGTTGTAGCTTCTGTGAAGTTGCACTCCATATGTTTTATGGAAATATGCGAATTAGTGTGAATAGAATGTAACTGGAATATGCTTTATGCAAAAGGTCTCCTGTGAGGTATCATTACAAAGCTTATAATCTCCTAAGTGTGTTCATCCTATTTGTATGAATGTATCATTCTTGTATCTGAAGCTAGAAATATAAAGTCCTATTGTAACTATGCAAAGTGTGGGCCATTAATGGTGGCTTGGAATCTTGATGGCTCTCATTAACCAGGACAATTTGTTGTGAATGGCTCTGTTTACTTGTAAGCCTACCTGTGTCCATGTGAGTCAGGCCAGAAAGAATGGAGGCTTGGGGTCTCACAGGACATGTGACCATGTCACCTGGTACTGGAATCCATCTTAAATCTGGTGCTTTTCCATTTAGAAGGAGCGGAGGTGACCCAGAGAGAAAAAAGATTCCTGCCTTGTGCCAAAGCTGTAGAAGGGGGTGGAACAGAACAAAGGGGGTGGCAGTCATGAGAAAACCCCTACTTACCACCTGAGCTGGAGCTAACAAGAACTGTACCAGGGGAAAGGATTGGGTCCAGACTAAGAAGGAGTCTAGTCTGTGAAAGACTATTATTGAAATATCTCTGAGGGTGAGATTTACCTGTATTCAGTTTCTTAATGTATTAGGCTTAGACTTGCATGTTTTCTTTTATTTTGCTTGGTAGCTTACTTTGTTCTGCCTGTTATTACTTGAAACCTCTTAAATCCTACTTTTTATACTTAATAAAATCACTTTTGTTTATTAATTAACCCAGAGTAAGTGATTAATACCTGGGGGAGCGAACAGCTGTGCATATCTCTCTATCGGTGTTATAGAGGGTGGACAATTTATGAGTTTACCCTGTACAAGCTTTATACAGAGTAAAATGGATTTATTTGGGGTTTGAATCCCGTTGGGAACTGGGTATCTGGGTACTGGAGATAGGAAACCTGCTGAGCAGTTTTGGTTAAAGTCTGCAGCTTTGGGGGCATGGTTTAGACCCTGGGTCTGTGTTGCAGTGGAATAGCATGTCTGGTTCAACAAGACAGGGTTCTGAAGTCTCAAGCTGGCAGTGGAAAACAGCCTCAAAGGTAGTTTCAGCATGTCAGGTGACAGTCCCAAGGGGGTCTCTGTGACCGAACCTGTCACAGCTCCTCCTGTGATACCTTCACTCCAAGCAGCAATTCCTGTCTCTCCCTGGGGACCATCCACAGTGTGACTGCCTTTCGAAAGCTGGCCCTGTCATTGATCTCTAGTCTCTGTGAGAGTAAACAGGAAATGTATCTGTCCTCCAACTGTTGGCCGGACATCAGAGCAGGCTTAATCAATTAGCAGAATCTGGAGACTGGAAAAATGAGATGCGCAATTCATTAGGGCAACTGGAGCAAGCAGCAGTGGAGATGATCGGTGGTGGGTATTCGTTCCTTACTGACTCTTGCTAGATCCTCTGAGGTGCACTGAAATTTTCAGTGCTATTGAGGAAGCCCTGCTAGTCACTTTCAGAGATAAAATTGTCTACTGTAGCATACAAGGTGTATGTTCTCATGATGGATAATCCTTCTGAGAGCCTGCCGTGACCTCAGATTCCCATCTAATATATTACTATACTGAGTGCTTTGCTTCTGGTTGGGTTTGGCTAAACAGTGACTCTAGCATCTTGAAAAGCCAGGTGTCATCCTTCTTCTGGTTGTCCTGTTGGCTGTTTTTCCTCCAGCACAAGGTGGGTGAGGTAATATCTTTTATTGGACCAACTTCTGTTGGTGAGAGAGACAAGGTTTCAAGCTTACACAGCGGTCTTCCTCACATCTTCTTCCTCCACTAGGAAGAAGCAGGCCAGGATGAAGAATGGAGATAGACAGAAATCTCCAAGCCTTCTTGACTTGCAAATGAAGGCAGTCAGGCTTTCATTAACACTTTATCTGGTTGTGTTCGCATGCACCGGTTCCCATTTTAGCCTTCTTGTTGTGGTAGGCTGTTGTATTTAAGGGCCATTCTGGGATGGGCTGTTGGGTTTTCTTTTCTCTGAGGCTTTTATTCACTAGGCTGTGTCACCTTTTGTTTGAAGATATGTGCAACACTAGGTTAGGACAGGAAGTGAAGTAGTACATAGGCTAAAGCTAGATTCCATATTTAAATGTAGGTGCCCATATCTGAGAACTCTGGACCCCATGGAACTTCAGGGGGATCTGGGGTCAGCAGAGTGTAATTTAGCCAGAACACCAAGGCCAACACCTCAGTGTTAGGTCTCAGCTGAGGCAGGACAGCATAGTCAGCACCATGCAGGGGCACTGGATCACTACTAGCATCAGAAAGAAAATCTCCCTGTGAGTCTCTTAAAGGCCTAGCCAGGCCTGATCCTGTTTAGCTTATGTTGTGATCACAGCACAAGATGACATGGCTGCAGACAGACCTGGCAGACTGCTCTTTGTTGCACCTACTGTCCTGTGTTTTTCTACTTCTATAGATGTGTCTGCTGTCACATACTCTATGAAAAACAGCTCAGTGCTGAAGAGGGGCAGATTCTGACCTGGCTCATGCCTTGAAGGAATAATAGTGTCAGGCCCTCAGCCTGTGGAGATGGTGGTCCGCAGGAGTTGGAGAAGCTGGTAGCCATGGCTACTGGCAGATGTAGTTCTGGCTAGTGCTGTGCAAGTCTCCAGTCCTGACAGTCTCCTGCACAAGTGGGGATGCATTTCACCTCAGCTGAAGGCTGAGCTTAAAACACATAGAGCCCATGACATGCTGACCATTAACCCAGTGTGTGGGTTTTTATTGAGTTTTTATTCCACCTTTGTTGTGGAATAAGCCTTAGAGCTGCATATCAACGACTGATTGGAGGGGACTTTAGTGCATGGCTAAATCACAGAGGGAATGCGCTGGGGCTGCCAGATCTGTGTTCAGAGGGATCTGAAAGCTTTAGCATGATTGCTTGTGTGTGGTGGAATTAAGTCAGGGACCCCCAGTGTAAAGAACTGCATATCTCTATGTCTTATCACATCATCTGGTGTGAGTTAATGAGTGGTGGAGGGGAGGGGAATGCAATCTCATTCTTCTCTTTGCCTAGCATTAGTCCATGATCCCAATTCCTTTGGAATCCTGTAAATTGTAAAATTCTGGGTCTGACTAGGGGGCGTGTCAGAGGAGGGGACAAAGGAAGGAGTCATGAAAAGAAGTTAAGGGAAGAAGCTTGGTCAAGGTTCACAATTTGTTAGTCTCTAAGGTGCCACAAGTCCTCCTTTTCTTTTTGTGGATACAGACTAACACAGTTGCTACTCTGAAACACATCAGAGGCTAATTCGTTTAGCATAGGAGGAGATGGCAATGGGGAAAGCTGAGATGAGGAAGGTCCTTGTCAGTTCACTGAGGAATTGGCAGTAGAATGGACTGGATCAACCATTTGGGGGCCTAATTTCCATAGCTACACCAGCCTGTTCTCAGCCTTTCCCCTTCCAGTCACGTGTGAGCCATTGGGATGGGAGATTTTTAAGAGAAGTTGTCCTTGTATATTTAATAAGACTGGAGTTTGTCCGTGTTTGGGCAGTTTGAGGCCGTCACACATCTCCTGCCTTCTGTTGTGAGCCACAAGGTTGACAGTATGGTAGCTTTTGCTAACCTCAGTGAAAAGTGCAAGTAGATGGAGAGACTGATTGCTTCTGGGGGGCTGTCATGTCTTTACTGTCACCATGAGCCTGTTTGATGTGCCTCATATGGGAACCAGACTCCTGGTGGCCTGCTGATCATGGTGTTGTAACCAGTTCAGGTTGCCTGGGGTCTGATCAACATTGTAGCTCCAACCAGTTTAAATGAACCAGTTTTAAAGCAGGTTAGGATATTGTGTAGACAAGTCCTGCGTTGTCTGCCTGTTTGTTGTAAGGGCAAACGAGGCTGAGCCCTGCCTGGCGTGCTTTCACAGTGCTGTCACACAGCTCAGAACCCTCATTGGCCAATCACGTTCTTGCACCTGTACTGCACACTGTGGCTGTAACCATGGTGCCACTGGTAGGGCCGAGAACACTAATTACCTAGGCCTAGCAGCATTCTTGGCATAGCAAAGCGTTTGTGCTCAAGGGCACTGGAGTACAGGCTCAGTGCCATGGGGATGGGTGGGGGGTGTCACCTCCCCAACTCATTCCTGCCCCAGCCAGACTCAGCACTGAGCAGAGTGGTTGGGTTTTTGTTTAGACCCTGCACTTCCAGCCTCCCACCAGCAGGGGAGTAGAGCTCCTGCCTTCTCCTGTGCTGCCCCCTGCCGGCTGCCTCCCTCTGACCAGCTCCCTGCACAGAGGTAGCAGGGAGGTCCCAGGGGAAGAGGAGGTATCTAGAGTGCAGTCCTCTGTCTGAAACCAAACATGGGAAAAGCTTCCAAGGTAGAGTACTGCCAGCCCATCAGGCATCAAACTCACGATGCGGGCTAAAGGGATCACAAGATTTTCACAGGATTTTTCTAATAATGATAATACATTGCATGGTGGGAGAGGGGGCTGGTTACCTTCTGAGTTTTGTGCCTTTAGTGGGAGGCTGCCTGCCCCAAATTGTGTCTGCTTCAACCTTCAGTGCATACCCAGAGATGCAGGCCCTCCCCAGCTATTCAAAGGGGACACAGGTCAACCTCCCCTGACCCCTAGGGTGGGAGTGCTGCCAGTGTATGCCTGCAGTGCCCCCACCTCCATTGCTGCCCTATCTGCCTCCTCTTCCTACTTCTCTACCCCACCCAGTCTCCTGCTCTTTAATTCACCTGCCACCCCAGATGTTCCCTCTTTCCACTTCAGTCTCCTAGCCATCCCATCTCCCTCTCTCCTCCATTCCCTAACAGTAGTATAAGGGCCCTACCGTCAATCAAACCCTAACCCCGCCCCTTGACCCCGCCCCTTGACCCCTTAGCCCCGCCCCAGCTCAAGGGGGCCCTACCATCAATCAAACCCTAACCCCACCCCTTGACCCGCCCCTTGACCGGAAGTCCCACCCCCATCTGGGATATTACTTCCGGGGTCAAGGCTGCCACGTGACCAGAAGCAAGGTATGTCATATGATCCCTCTAACAACTCCTCCCCCCACCCTCTACCAATCAGGATGGGTTTTGCCCTTGTAGGACTTCCCCCAAGAGGAGCTTTGACCAATCAGGGTGAGTTCCGGGGCAGGGGTGACCCGTCCAGAAGTGGGTCTTGTGACCCCTCTAACGACTCCGCCCCCAACCCTCTACCAATCAAGAGGGGTTTCGCCCCTGTAGGACCTCCCCAAGAGAAGATTTGACCAATCAGGATGAGTTCTGGGGTGGGGTGACCCGACCAGAAACGATTCGCGTGTGACCCCTCTAACGACTCCTCCCACCGACCTCTACCAATCAGGCTGCCCAGAGACCAGATTTAACCAAAATAGGGCACGTTCGGGGACGGGGTGAACCGCCCAGAAGAGGGGCATGTGACCCCTCTGCCAATCAGAGTGCAGCACCATCACCCCATATGTCCCAGCGTCGGGCGGAAGAGGCTGTCTTTTACCAAGAGCACGTGTTTTACAAATCGTGGAAACATGGACTCCTTCACCACCCCCGTGAGAACTTCGGACTTTGTTTTAGCCCCGAGGGCCTTCGACAAACCGCGGAGAAAGCGCTACATCAGCGACAGTTCCGAGGAGGAGGAGGGGGCGATTGAGGGGAGCCCTTTGGCCCAGCCATTGATGGATACCCTGAAACCCAGCCGCTTGTGGGGCCCCACGATGAGTGTGATGGCCTCTTGTTGTCCACCCCCCTGGAGGAGGAAGGTGATCGCAGCTCGGGGAAGTCACTAGTGGACAAGATGAACGGAAGAGACAAGGCTCAGGTAAATGAATGTTTAAGAAGTGACGGTCAGGGGTGGGGGTGTGTAATGGGGGGGGATAGGAACCAGGGATTGTGTAAATCAAAAACCAAGCAGTGGGGTGCTTACGCTGTTTCTTTTTTTGAAAAAATCTCTTGACAGCTCGATGATGCCTTTCTGGAGGCCTTTGAGAACTTACACATCGGTAGCCCTGTGGGAGTAAATGTATCATGCATCAGCTGTTTCTGCTCATGTCTGAGACACAGATCTCAAGAGGAAAAGGACAAAATGGAAGAATGAACCAGCACAGACACCCTCATGTTAGGAGTCATGGCGTCCATTTTTACAGGCGGTTGTAAAAGGTTGTGTTAAACCAGGCGATTAATAAAACTTATTTAAATGTGTTCATATGAATGTTGCCCACCCTCACTTGTGTTAGTAAAAGATGGTACCAGTAACAGTCATGTCTCCAGAGGCGTCTCTGTTAAAGAAAATATATTACACCCCCGGGGAAGTTGGGAGCTTTGGCGGGGTGAACCCTCTTTTTCAAGTGGCCAAAAAGCATAGTAAAACTTTAAATAGAAGACAAGTAACAGCTTGGCTTTCGGACCAGGATGCTTATACTTTACACAAACCGGCTCGAATACGTTTTAAAAGAAACAAGACCATTTTTTCGGATGTGGATGCGGAATGGCAGGCAGATTTGGTGGATATGCACCGGTTCTCCAAACACAACAGCAATTTTAAGTACATCTTAACAGTGGTAGACATTCTATCCAAATATGCCTGGGCCTTAGGCCTAAGGGACAAGATGAGTGGGGAGGTAACCAAGGCCTTTAAAGCTATTTTTAGCGAAGGGCGCGTGCCTCAAAAATTACAAACCGATCGGGGGAAAGAATTTTTAAATAAACCCTTAAGCAGATTGTTAAAGCGGCACATGATGGAAGATGGTATGTTCAGTTCCGCCATGGGCAACGCGACCAACAGAGATCTTTTGGAATGCCTCAAGGCCTCGATCGCCGACACCGGTGTGGACCAAGAAACAGTGACCCCTTTTTTGCCATCTAAAAAACGAAAATTGGCTAAAAGAGCCGAATGGCTCAGTTTGTGATCTTTTTCATGTTCTATTTTTTTTTTAAACTGGTAATGTTTTGCTTTAAATAAAACATTTCTGAATTGGGTCATTGTGTTTTGTTTTTTTAAAAAAACCACGCCAAACATCGATTGTCTTTAAACCCCTCACCAGGGGTGCTTTATTGGGTAACATGACTATGAAAAGCATTGCAAGATACGCATGTCTGGGCTTGTTGAAACATGCTTTGAGCAAGGCTAGGCATGGTCAAGTATTTAAATTTATTTTTTACAAAATTCATCACCATCCGGTCGTTTTGCACTAAGTCATTTGAATACAATTTTAAAATCTGGTCAAAAGATAAACCCTTGCTACGATGGAGGAAGAAAAACACGCAGTGATAGCCGCAGGTGACAGAGCTGGGGTCTTGTAATTGTCTGTTGTGAAACACAATGTCTGTGGCATTTTTGTTTAAAAATTTCATAATGCTTTTAGGAAAGAACACACTGTTTGGGGGATGCCCGTATGAGTCAAAAAACTCTCCAAGGTTACGCTCCGCCAGATACACGGCAAGCCAGTGTTCACCCAGTTGGTTGTGTGGATGCGTGTTGACCACCAAACCTAGTGGTCTCTGAGACAGCTTGCCGCTAGGGAGCCAATCGCAGGGAAACACGTCTAAGAAATTCTTTTTCGTGTAAGGGTCCGTTGATAAGACACGTGAGAGCTGCATGGTGTCCGTGTTCACATGTAGTCAAACAGAACATTTCTCCTCTGATTTATCTCTATGACGTTGTCAAAAACCCCATACGTGATCATATTGACGGTAATGGTTAAAGCCTTCCCAAAACGAATTTCTGCTCTCAGGTTCCCGGTTTTAATCAGGGAATAGTGATCGGCGCATTCCTGGTCGGGGGACAAGTCAAAGGCAAACATGGTGTAACCCTGTGCAAACTCCTCACGGTCGATTAACAGAGAACGATCTTTCATGTGTTTACCGGCCGTCTGTACCAGATTCATGTATTCTCTCACGCAGCGTCCTGCCTCGAAGTCTGGTTGCAGAGGCTTGGTCGGTATCTGCTCACCGTCCACATACAAGGCCACAAAATTAATATCGTAATGCTTAAAATGAAAGGGATTTTTAGCGTAACTTCCGCTAAAGGCATCGTTATCCACGAACCCCAGGACAAGCATTTTGGGTAACTGTCCCAAGAACAGGTTCTCCTGGTTACTGACCCTGCTGCCCGCAGGGATGCTAAACACTTTCATTCCCACACGGTCCACGGGGTATTTGGCATTAGCGGTAAGTAGGGCCTCGGCGTGCCCCAGACGAACACTCGGGGCCACCCGTACTTTCTTCACAAAAAGGGATGCTGATAGAATGCGCAGTTTAAAGCCTTTGGTTCCGCTGCCCATTAAACAGAAAGGATCTTTACTGCGCGTCAGTTTAATTTTCACATCCACTCCGTTCAACAATAGTTTTTCTTGAAAAAACAGGTCGCTGTGTAGATGACCCAGAAGCTCTACTGTTCTGCTTTGAGTGGTCAGCTTTGCATGCCTCACAAACCCTAGATTCTCGCCATCCAAGTCTGTGTCTTCCTGTTGTCCGGCAGTGTCTTTGTAAAAGAGGCCAGCGGAAAATTGCATGGCGAGGGTGTCGTTGCTGTAATTGAGCACTGACTCTATAAAGGCCCTGTAAGGGTAACAGTTGTTGCTTTGGCTTACAAGGCGGTCTCCGAGCGTGACATCCAGCTGACTAAAAATAGAGGCCACTGGGTAATTCACCAGGCCCATCTCAGCGTCCGCGTCGAGTTCAGTTCCATCTCCTTTTACAATCTTGCAACACAGGTACAGCAGTGTGTTGTTTAAATCCATATAATCTATGCCATTCCCTGCTATAAAAAAGTCAATGGGGGCAGACTCCGTAACCGCCGACAGAGGTGGCACCTCGATGTAGATGCTTTTCTCAATGCTGGTCTGCGTAGGGACTATTTGGAACAAGTCTAGTTTGGATTTGGTGCATTCTTCAGAGCCGCAGTGAACGAAAGCCATGTTGATTAAAATATATCTCTCGTATCAGCCGGCGAGTGTTTCCTCTTTCACCCAGGCTTCCTCTTGGACTTTCGCTTATGGCCAACCCTGCGGGTCAAAGCCCTTTTTTTAAAGGGTTTTGGGGGACCTGCGCGTCGCGGGTATGACGCATTTCTCTTTCTCTTCTTCCTCCTTTTAATGTACATCAGCCCCGATCCTTCCTGTGAAGCTGTGTTCCCCACCTTCTCCAGAACAGTGTGGGAGACGTGACCTACCACGTCTTTAGCTATGTTTTGAGCGGCGGTTTTTACGTGGGGTTTAATAATCTCTAGCCCCCTCCTCAAAAGCGGTACGGCTTTTCGAAAGAGGCTACGGAATATTCCACCCATGCCTGCCCCATACATCACGGGGGCCCCATGATATCCGGGAAGGGCGTATCCTGCCTGGGCTTTGTAATAGTTTCTGTAGACATTGGGGTCACCGTAATTTTTTAGGATCGCCATAATACTGTTTTGCTTTTTTAGAAAACTCGCTCTCTCCGGGGGTGCAGGTGTAGCTTGATGATCACCTTGCCAAAGCGAAATGAGACGCTTTTGTTCTGATCTGTCTTTATTTCAATGGTAATGGTGTCGATGTGGTGTTTACTGATAGGGACGTAATGAGGTTTATCGTAGGTGACGGTGACAAACTCGTTGTTCCTTCCTTGGACGGGGACACAATGTAACAGGGGAACAGAAAAGTCCCCCACAGACTGATGTTCTACGATATCCGTGTACAGATACAAGGAATTAAAACCCCCTGTAATGTCTGCCGAGAAAGGGAATTTTTGGATGCTGTGTTTGGGGCCCAAGCCCAGAATGTTAGCTAGCTCCCCGCTGGTAGAAAACATATAAGTAAAAGCGGCGGATTTAAGTCTAATTTTTCTACCCACAGGGTTGTAGTTCATGACCATCTCAGGCGGTCCGGGGTGATGAGCTATGATACTGTTCATATGATCCAGTAATTTGGGTATGGACGCGTAATAACCTCATCGTAGGATGAAACTCCATGCCATATCTCCAAAGGTGACTTCAAAAGGGGTGTCTTCGTTGATAGTGTTCCAGCTGTGCGGGTATTGTATTTCCACTAACCCCACCTCCCAGGCACCCTGGAGATCCAAGGGCTTAATTAGCCGTATTGTAAAGTTCGAGCTGGTGTTTTGGGGAAAAACTGCAGAGCTGGCGTTGCTGGGCAAAGTAATGTAAAACCCGCCGTCGCTCATCTTCTCTGTCTTTGCGGGGAGGAATAACCTTTGTTTGTTTGCATCTAAATGTCACAGAGTTGAGAAGCTTTCACCCAGCTGTTAAACTTATCAGGCCACCCCAACCATTTCACCAGTAGTTGCTTTTTTCTCCCTTTTCCTTTCTCCGCTAGAACTTTTTCAATCCTGTAAATCCTGTCTCGTTTGGGGTTTACTTTTTGTAATTCTTCAGGGTAAAAAGATCCAGTAACTGTCTCACCCTCGTAGTCTTTTAATCGGTATACAGGTCTCTGACCCCTGGTTAAGGCTTCATCCACTATGAATATCTCATCGGTAAATGTCTGTTCATAACCTTTTTCAAAAGCTCCTTTGGTTTTAGATAGTCTCACGCGGTCGCCTTCTCTAAAAGGGGCGACAACTGGTTTTATTTTAAAACCATCGCCATAAACCATTTTCCATACCTTCAGAGAATTTGAAGGGTTAACATCAGCGGGTCTGGTATGTATAGTTCTGTGAAAGCTCTGGTTGTAACTCTTTATAAAGTTAGGTAACACATCGATGTAATGAAAGGTGTTATTGGCTGTAAAATATCTCCACATCCTAGTTTTTAAAGTTCTGTTAAATCGCTCCATGACCCCTGATTTGACTTCATTATTAGTAACAAAATGGTGAACGCCGTGCCGCTTTAACAGTCTGCTTAAGGGTTTGTTTAAAAATTCTTTCCCCCGATCAGTTTGTAATTTTTGAGGCACGCACCCTTCGCTAAAAATAGCTTTAAAGGCCTTGGTTACCTCCTGCTCGTCTTGTCCCTTAGGCCTAAGGCCCAGGCATATTTGGATAGAATGTCTACCACTGTTAAGATGTACTTAAAATTGCTGTTGTGTTTGGAGAACCAGTGCATATCCACCAAATCTGCCTGCCATTCCGCATCCACATCCGAAAAAATGGTCTTGTTTCTTTTAAAACGTATTCGAGCCGGTTTGTGTAAAGTATAAGCATCCTGGTCCGAAAGCCAAGCTGTTACTTGTCTTCTATTTAAAATTTTACTATGCTTTTTGGCCACTTGAAAAAGAGGGTTCACCCCGCCAAAGCTCCCAACTTCCCCGGGGGTGTGATATATTTTCTTTAACAGAGATGCCTGTGGAGACATGACTGTTACTGGTACTATCTTTTACTAACACAAGTGAGGGTGTGGGACAACATTCATATGAACACATTTAAATAAGTTTTATTAATCGCCTGGTTTAACACAACCTTTTACAACCGCCTGTAAAAATGGACGCCATGACTCCTAACATGAGGGTGTCTGTGCTGGTTCATTCTTCCATTTTGTCCTTTTCCTCTTGAGATCTGTGTCTCAGACATGAGCAGAAACAGCTGATGCATGATACATTTACTCCCACAGGGCTACCGATGTGTAAGTTCTCAAAGGCCTCCAGAAAGGCATCATCAAGCTGTCGAGAGATTTTTTCAAAAAAAGAAACAGCGTAAGCACCCCACTGCTTGGTTTTTGATTTACACAATCCCTGGTTCCTATCCCCCCCCGCCATTACACACTCCCACCCCCGACCGTCACTTCTTAAACATTCATTTACCTGAGCCTTGTCTCTTCCGTTCATCTTGTCCACTAGTGACTTCCCCGAGCTGCGATCACCTTCCTCCTCCAGGGGGGTGGACAACAAGAGGCCATCACGCTCATCGTGGGGCCCCACAAGCGGCTGGGTTTCAGGGTCCGGGGTATCCATCAATGGCTGGGCCAAAGGGCTCCCCTCAATCGCCCCCTCCTCCTCCTCGGAACTGTCGCTGATGTAGCACTTTCTCCGCGGTTTGTCGAAGGCCCTCACGGGGGTGGTGAAGAAGTCCATGTTTCCACGATTTGTAAAACACGTGCTCTTGGTAAAAGACAGCCTCTTCCGCCCGACGCTGGGACATATGGGGTGATGGTGCTGCACTCTGATTGGCAGAGGGGTCACACGCCCCTCTTCTGGGCGGTTCACCCCGTCCCCGAACGTGCCCTATTTTGGTTAAATCTGGTCTCCAGGCGGCCTGATTGGTAGAGGTCGGTGGGAGGAGTCATTAGAGGGTCACAAGCGAATTGTTTCTGGTCGGGTCACCCTACCCCGGAACTCATCCTGATTGGTCACATCTCCTCTTGGGGAGGTCCTACAGGGGCAAAACCCCTCTTGATTGGTAGAGGGCTGGGGGCGGAGTCGTTAGAGGGGTCACAAGACCCACTTCCGGAGAGGACACCCCGCCCTGGAACTCACCCTGATTGGTCAAATCTCCTCTTGAGGGGAAGTCCTACAGGGGCGAAACCTCTGCTGATTGGTAGAGGGCAGTGGGAGGAATTGTTAGAGGGGTCACATGACATACCTTGCTTCCGGTCACGTGGCAGCCTTGACCCTGGAAGTAATACCCCAGATGGGGGTGGGGCTTCCGGTCAAGGGGGCGGGGTCAAGGGGGCGGGGTCAAGGGGCCAAGGGGCGGGGTTAGGGTTTGATTGACGGTAGGGCCCTTATACTACTCCTAACCTGTCAGTCTCCTTGCTGTACCCCAAACTCCCTACTCTCTCATATTCTACACCACACCCCTTCTGAAACCCACATTCCTCTGTCCACACCTCAGCCTCCCTCCTGCCCCCTGATAATTAGCCCCCTTGTTGGCAATTTCCGCAGAGAAGCTAAGTGTAAGCGGGAGAATAGTGCCGCTATTGTGGGGAACTTTCCTGGCTTCTGCACTACCCCGGTGAAGTGGACTAGCGAAAGGATCTGAGTCCTCGCTCCCACTTCCTTTACTCTGATGAAGTGAACTGTACCTCACGAAAGCTTATGCTCAAATAAATTTGTTAGTCTCTAAGGTGCCACAAGTACTCCTTTTCTTTTTGCAGATACAGGCTAACATGGCTGCTACTCTGAAGTCTGTTCCTTGTAAGTCCCAGGTCTCCTTCTCAATCCCTGGCTGTGCTGCAGGGATGCTGTGGGTTGGACACTCGCTCTGGTGGTGGCCACATGCTTTCAGGCTCTAGGTGGCAGGGCCCTTCTTCCCAGCATTGCCCCCGCCCTGTCGGGGTTACCAATTCCCCCCCCCGAGGCTGGCCTGCAGAGCCTCCTGGCTGAGGAGTCTCCCTGTGCTGGGCCGACTGCCCAGGGTCCCCCCTCGCTCTCCCCCAGCTGCTCACCACACCCGGCTCCGGACTGCTCCAGCCCCAGCTCCAGCCCCACTCTGCCTCAGCACGGCTGCTGCTTTGCCTCCAGCTCCCTGGGCTGCTTCTCTGGCCCCTCTGGCTCTGGTTGCTACAGCTCTCCTTCCAGGACGGTCTGCCCTGTAGGCTGCTTCTCTGACTCTGCTCCTAGCACTGACCTGCTTCGTGGGCTGCTTTTCTGGACCCTCTGACTCTGGTTGCTGCAGCTCTCTCCCAGGGCAAGTCTGCTCTCTCTGGGCTGGCTTTGGGGCTGCAGCTCTGCTCTCAGCACAGGGTCTGCTCTCTCTGAGCTGCTTTTCTGGTCCCTCTGCATCTGGCACAGCTCTGCTCCCCAGCTTAGTTTGGGCCCCTGTTTTCACCTTAACTCGGCCCCCCTGTGTCTGACCCAGGCAATTCCAGCTCACACGGAGGACGGGACCTCCCTGGCCTCCTGACTCCCTGATTAGCTTGCCTGTCCTGTCATTCAGGCTGACCTGGAGTATTGGCCTCTCCTCATTGTTCCTGGGGACTGTCAGTCTCAGGGTCCTGATTTCCCATCGACCCTTCCCCTTTTAGTACTGGGAGCTAGCAACTAAAACACCCCCACTGAATGTTAGTAAGGGGGCAAAAGTCCCCTTACATTCCCCCTTCCTAAAATTCTGCCACAGTCACAATATTCACACCAGTACATCCAGGCCCCATAGTAACAACATATACCCACATCATATCATATCATATATCAAAAACCCATTAATAATGATCAAAAAACATTTAACATATTTAACATTCCACATCTACTTCTTCATACTATACATAACAATATTAATTAAAACACTACATAGAACCAATAACATAATTATCTCTAAGTCTAAGAGGAAATACACCCTTATTAGCCCTCTGGGACCTTCTTAAAACTGGTGGTTCATTACTCATATTTTCTATTTCCCTGTTCTTGGGTAATACTGAGTCAGCTTGAGGGATCTGGCTATTTTCATTAGGGTCTGTGTTTCCCCTACTCTGTTCACCTCTGTATTCAGTTTGTGGGACTAGAACCATCCCCCAATTGGTTTCTGTTTCCTCAGGGCATGCTGATCTATGTCTCCTATGGTCCCTGACTGGACTAAGAGTGCAATGTTTTATCTGGTCCCTATGTACTATTCTCTCAGGACCTCCTCGTTCAGGCCAGATGGTGTAAACTGGTAGCTCGGGATTGTTGTGAGCAACTACAATGTGGGGACTTGACTCCCACTTGTCCTGTATTTTATTACGCCCCCAGTGTCTATGGTTACGAACTAGTACATGGTAACCAGGCCTGAGAGCCCCACTGGACTTGCGATCATAAGTCCTTTTCCTACTTTGGGCTGTGTCTTTAGTTGTATTGGGAGCAACTTTGCTGGCTGTCTTTGGCCTGTCATGGACACCTTTGACCCAGACAGCGAAATTGGTCACCTCATCCTTAGAAAAGGCTTCTTGATGCTTCTCTGGCAATGCCCTTAAGTAACTATCAGTTCAGTAATCAGCCCTTGGCGTGCTGCTTGAACTGGAACTGGCAGTCTCCCACCACATCTTTCCTGACGAAAGGTAAATTGTTCTCCCTTCTCCCCAGATGTTACCTTCACCTAAGGGATCACCTCCTCAGGCTGCAACTCCATAGCCTTCACGCTTGAGTTTAGAAGACTCACTGGTACTCTTCCTTTGATGGCACTAGTCAGTACATTGGCTGACTGAAGTCCATTAGCTAAATTTCCTCAGATGTAGGCTCCACAAGAGCTTGATATCTAATGGTAAGTGCTAAAGGAGTTGGTGGATATGATTGCAGAGCCATTGGCCATTATCTTTGAAAACTCATGGTGATCGGGGGAAGTCCCGGACGACTGGAAAAAGGCTAATGTAGTGCCCATCTTTAAAAAAGAGAAGAAGGAGGATCCTGGGAACTACAGGCCAGTCAGCCTCACCTCAGTCCCTGGAAAAATCATGGAGCAGGTCCTCAAGGAATCAATTCTGAAGCACTTAGAGGAGAGGAAAGTGATCAGGAGCAGTCAGCATGGATTCACCAAGGGCAAGTCATGCCTGACTAATCTAATTGCCTTCTATGACGAGATAACTGGTTCTGTGGATGAAGGGAAAGCAGTGGAAGTGTTGTTCCTTGACTTTAGCAAAGCATTTGACACGGTCTCCCACAGTATTCTTGCCAGCAACTTAAAGAAGTATGGGTTGGATGAATGGACTATAAGGTGGATAGAAAGCTGGCTAGATTGTCGGGCTCAACAGGTAGTGATCAATGGCTCCATGTCTAGTTGGCAGCCGGTATCAAGTGGAGTGCCCCAACGGTCCGTCCTGGGGCGGGTTTTGTTCAATATCTTCATTAATGATCTGGAGGATGGTGTGGATTGCACCCTCAGCAAGTTTGCAGATGACACTAAACTGGGAGGAGAGGTAGATACGCTGGAGGGTAGGGATAGGATACAGAGGGACCTAGACAAATTGGAGGGTTGGGCCAAAAGAAATCTGATGAGGTTCAACAAGGACAAGTGCAGAGTCCTGAACTTAGGATGGAAGAATCCCATGCACCGTTACAGACTAGGGACCGAATGGCTCGGCAGCAGTTCTGCAGAAAAGGACCTAGGGGTTACAGTGGACGAGAAGCTGGATATGAGTCAACAGTGTGCTGTTGTTGCCAAGAGGGCCAATGGCATTTTGGGATGTATAAGTAGGGGCATTGCCAGCAGATCAAGGGACGTGATCGTTCCCCTCTATTCGACTTTGATGAGGCCTCATCTGGAGTACTGTGTCCAGTTTTGGGCCCCACACTACAAGAAGGATGTGGAAAAATTGGAGAGAGTCTAGCGGAGGGCAACAAAAATGATTAGGGGACTGGAACACGACTTATGAGGAGAGGCTGAGGGAACTGGGATTGTTCAGTCTGTGGAAGAGAAAAATGAGGGGGGATTTGATAGCTGCTTTCAACTACCTGAAAGGGGGTTCCAAAGAGAATGGCTCTAGACTGTTCTCAGTGGTAGCAGATGACAGAACAAGGAGTAATGGTCTCAAGTTGCAGTGGGGGAGATTTAGGTTGGATATTAGGAAAAACTTTTTCACTAGGAGGGTGGTGAAACACTGGAATGCGTTACCTAGGGAGGTGGTGGAATCTCCTTCCTTAGAAGTTTTTAAGGTCAGGCTTGACAAAGCCCTGGCTGGGATGATTTAATTGGGGATTGGTCCTGCTTTGAGCAGGGGGTTGGACTAGGTGACCTCCTGAGGTCCCTTCCAACCCTGATATTCTATGATTCTATGAATGGTATTTTCTGATACACAGCAGTGTTCGTCAAGGATCTTTCCTCTCCAAGGAGGAATAATGGTCTTCCATTTTCTGCCCACTTTAACATTTCCAATCCACATTGTGGGGCCCAGGGAATGACTCTGCCTCTCCGCTCAAGTCAGTACTCTACTCAGCACAGCATTCTTCGTAGAATGCTCATGACAGTTCATCCTCCTGATTCCTTCTCCTGGTAAGAGTAGCTCCTTCAGCTCATTAATTATGTTCATTCCCAGAATCCCTGGAACTCCTTCTCCCATATGATTCCCTTCTGAGACTTTGTCTTTCAGGATGAAGATGCATTTTCCTGGCAGTGTCTGGCCCATGTAGGCTATGTCTGCTTCGAGGCATCCCACCACTGGGATTGCCAGTCCGTTAACTGCTGTTAGATGTACAAACTGTGTTCTGTGCATGGTCAGCTTCTTGTCTTTCAAATATTTTTGAAAATGTGACTCAGTAATGGTGGTGACTTCTGAGCCAGTATCTGACAAACATCTGGTCTTCACCCCTGCTATACATACTTCAGCAGTTAGACAGTCTCCAAATGCTCGCTTACAGAAGTCATTAGATATGCTGGCACTGCCCACATTCCTTTCAACACTGTATGCAGAGTGATTTTCCACCAAGGAGAGACCTAGGAATCCTTCTGCCACTGCTTGGCCTTCTACTGTAGATAGACCACTCGCTCCTGGTGCCCCATTGGTTTCCAGTGCCTGGGACTCTGTTCTCCTTCTCAGTGGACATTCCCGGCTAGTATGCCCTGGCCTTTCAGAAGTGTAACAGATGTACCTTCCCAGCTCATCCTTCAGTGGGGCTCTTCGGGATCCCGGTGCCCTTGGATACTTTGACATACTAATGGGATTTTTTTCTTTCATCAACTCAGTCATCACTTTCAGCAACCCCCCTGTTGGACCACCAGTTTTTGGACAGCTTCACTTAAGTTTTCCAATGTTAGCTGTGTTTGGGGCAGGGCCTTTTCCCCAGCAGCTGAATTCAATAGGCCCCACTTTGTGTAAGGGGGTTAGGCTTGGCTCTCTATGTCACAGGAACTTCCTCTTCTTCTGACCACATAATGGCAGCCTGCATGAGTTCATGGAACTTCTTACTGGGCTCTTCTTTAAACCTCCTTTTCATTTCACGTCAGAGAGAGTCGTCCTGGAGTCCCAGCACTAACTGCTCTTTCAGACCCGTCTCTGGGTCTGGAACTTGTTGAGAGTCTCGCCGCTCCACTTTGCTCATTGTCTCCTGAAGGTCATACGCATATGCCTGGACAGTTTCACCAGGCTCCTGCTTTCTCTCAAAGAACTCCTTTAGTCGGGTTCCAATAGGTACCTTGTCTCCATACACTTCTAGGAGGAGTTCAAATACCTTTTCCACATCTTTTTTGTCTGCCACTGCCATGAACTTTACTGTGGCCTTGGCCTGGCCCTTGAGGTGCTCCTCTACGAAGTCCACACAATCTTCTTCAGGTACTCTTAGCACACGTAGGGCTGCCTTCACAGACTTGACCCACTCTTCTACCGTAATGTCTCCTGATCTTGTCGAGAAGCCACCAAACTCTGTGACTGTCTGCTCCTGTGGGACATAAATAGTAGGGGGTTTCTTAGCTTCTGCTGCCTGTTGGTCTATTACCGCCTTAGCCAGTGATAAGGCTTCTCTTTGTTCTGTTCTAGCTTGTTGTAATGCCTCAGCTTGATCTGACAATCTGTGCTGAAGTTCAGCAAACTGGGCCCGTAGTTCTTCAATTCCAGCCATGGTAGGGTTCTTGACCAGGTCTGGATAGTGCTACCAGAACTCAACCAGTAAACCAGTGGGGTGGACCCTGTGGATAGGATCCTGTTCATGATGCCAATTATGTAACCAGGGGAATAGTCCCACTATTGTGGGGAACTTTCCTGGCCTCTGCACTACCCCGGTGAAGTGGGCGAGTGAAAGGATCTGAGTCTTCGCTCCCACTTCCTTTACCCAGTGGCCTCCCTGCCCTTGATGACTCCCCTTCCTCGTAACCCCAACAAGGCTGGGCCCAGGATTCCTGGGGGGCTCGACCCCCAACCCTGCTGTGGTCACCTAGGACAGGGGCTAGGGTGTCCCCACTCCGGGATACTCTCTCTGCACTGGGCACTTCTCTGACCCACTGATCATTACATACAATTTAAAGTAAATGCAAGTTATTTAATCAACAATTAATTTTAAAAAGAATAAGGAAAATGGGAAAGGTTAAAAGAAACACATCACCCTGCTCTGTGGGAGATAACATCACAAACAGTGTCTCTGGAATGTCCGGGCAGTTCACAGTCTGTTCCTTTTAAGTCCCAGGCCTTCTTCTCAGGCCCTGGCTGTGCTGCAGGGATGCTATGGGTTGGACACTCACTCTGGTGGTGGCCACATGCTTTCAGGCTCTAGGTGGCAGGTCCCTTTTTCCCAGCGTTGCCCCCGCCCTGTCGGGGTTACCAATTCCCCTTCCCCCCGAGTCTGGCCTGCAGTGCCTCCTAGCTGAGGCATCTCCTTGTGCTAGGCCGACTGCCCAGGGTCCCCCCTCAGTCTCCCCCAGCTGCTCACCACACCCGGCTCCGGACTGCTCCAGCCCCAGCTCCAGCTCCACTCTGTTTCAGCTCCAGCCCCACTCTGCCTCAGCACGACTGCTGCTCTGCCTCCAGCTCCTTGGGCTGCTTCTCTGGCCCCTCTGGCTCTGGTTGCTGCAGCTCTCCTCCCAGGACAGATCTGCTCTGCAGGCTGCTTCTGTGACTCTGCTCCCAGTACTGACCTGCTTCGTGGGCTGCTTTTCTGGATCCTCTGGCTCTGGTTGTTGCAGCTCTCCTCTCAGGGCAAGTCTGCTCTCTCTGGACTGTGCCTCTGGCTTTGAAGCTGCAGGCTTTGAGGCTCCCAGGACAGGGTCTGCTCTCTCTGGGCTGCTTTTCTGGTCCCTCTGCATCTGGCACAGCTCTGCTCCCCAGCTCAGCTTGGGCCCCTGTTTTCTCCCTAACTCGGCCCCACTCTGTCTGACCCAGGCAATTCCAGCTCACACGGAGGACGGGACCTCCCTGGCCTCCTGATTGCCTGATTAGCTTGCCTGTCCTGTCATTCAGGCTGATCTGGAGTATTGGCCTCTCCCCATTGTTCCTGGGGACTGTCAGTCTCAGGGTCCTGATTTCCCATCGACCCTTCCCCCTTTTAGTACTGGGAGCTAGCAACTAAAACACCCCCACTGAATGTTAGTAAGTGGATGTCATAAATACAAAGGGAAGGGTAACCACCTTTCTGTATACAGTGCTATAAAATCCCTCCTGGCCAGAGGCAACATCCTGTTACCTGTAAAGGGTGAAGAAGCTTAGCTAACCTGGCTGGCACCTGACCCAAAGGACCAATAAGAGGACAAGATACTTTCAAATCTTGGTGGGGGGGAAGGTTTTTGTTTGTGCTCTTTGTTTACATGGTTGTTCTTTCTTGGGACTGAGAGAGGCCAGACAGAAATCCATCCAACCCATCCTAATCCAAGTCTCCAATATTGCAACCAGTATAGGTAAGCCAGGCAAGGCGGATTAGTTTATCTTTTGTTTTATGTGAATTTTCCCTGTGTTAAGAGGGAGGTTTATTTCTGTTTTCTGTAACTTTAAGGTTTTGCCCAGAGGGGGACCCTCTGTGTTTTGAATCTGAATACCTTGTAAAGTATTTTCCATCCTGATTTTACAGAGATGATTTCTCTTTCTTTCTTTCTTAAATAAAATCCTTCTTCTAAGAACCTGACTGATTTTTCCATTGTTCCAAGATCCAGGGGTTTGGGTCTTTGATGATTTTGTAACAAATTGGTTAGGATATTATTCTCAAGCCTCCCCAGGAAAGGGTTTGTGTAGGGCTTGGGGAGATATTTTGGGGGAAGTCGTCTCCAAGTGATCTCTTTCCCTGTTCTTTGTTTAAAACGCTTGGTGGTGGCAGCATACTGTTCAAGGACAAGGCAAAGTTTGTACCTTGGGGAAGTTTTTAACCTAAGCTGGTAAGACTAAGCTTAGGGGGTCTTTCATGTGGGTCCTCACATCTGTACCCTAGAGTTCAGAGTGGGAAAGGAACCCTGACAGGGGGCAACCGTCCCCTTACATAAGTACTTACTGGTCCATGCAAACTTTGATTCCTGTTGCCATGACGGGCTGTCCTGCCTGGCCTGGCCTGGCCTGAGGCATGATGGCAGGGCATTGTTGGGGAAGCTCTGGGCCCACAACTCAGCTCCTTCTCCTGGGTTGTGAACTCCTCTTCCTCTGCATGTATGACTCCGGCTAGCTCCCATGGGAGTTACATGTGAAAAGGGAGAGGAGAGGAGACATCTCTGAATTTACTCTTGCTCTGGGACTGAGCTTGTTGGCACGAGCACTAGACACATTGGCATCCATGGGAAAAACTCATCTCTCCAAGCAGTCTGTGAAATATGCAAGCTCAGCTCATTTATTGAGGGCACACACCTGAGCCTTTAGAACAGAGCTGGAGATGTGGGTCAGCAGGAGGTGGAAGGTGAATTTGCATCAGGGAAGAACAAATGCTGAAGTTTTTTCTGCTTGCACCTGGCAGGTATTAGAGGCACCCTCTGGAATGGATGAGGCCGTGCGAACTTCAGAAACCAATCATTGGCACCTGGCACACTCTGGGAAGGAATCCATCTCTGTCACTCTGCACAGTGCCACCAACCTGCCAGCCACCCGGAAGGGGAACGTGCCATGGCCCTATGTCACTGTGTGAGTACTTGGGAATTTTACTTCTGGGCTTGAGATGCTGCTTCTCGGCTTTGGTTATAAGATCTGCTCTTAAAGCAAAAGGAACAGGCAAGGAGTTGAGACTGCAGTGCTGGCCATAAGGCTGGTCTCTGCTGATCTGTTTGGTCTTAATCTTCACTGAATAGGCTGGCACTTGCAAGGTGTCACAGGAGGATGCATCTCTGAGCTGAAGGCACAGCATGATAAATCAGGGACACTGAGAATCTTGTGGGAGAGGAGTGTAAGGTACACAGAGGGTTTACCTGAGTTGTCAGAAAAAATGATGCATGCAGCTCTCAGGGTGGAATATCTATTTCTAATTTCCTTTTGTTCAAAATGTGGCTGTCACCCCAGTGATTTATGCTCTGGAAGTGCTAGGAGGAGAATATCTACAGCAGCAATGTATCAGAGTGGGTGAAATGAACTAACCCCCTGCCGGCTGGGAAGTAGCAAATGATCAGAGCCCGGGACATTTTGAAGGTTGCCTTCTTCATTTTAGAGCAATTCATGTATGTAGGACTGGTGTCCACTGGGTGGCTCAGGAGCTGCTTTGCTGATACACACTCAGGTGTTCAGGGCTGCCATGATACCCAGGGGGCAGTCCCAGATGCAGTTTGGCTCAGCTGGCCAGACTTTGCAACTGGGGATTGGGATGGTGTGGGAGGTTGAGGAAATACGGATTATGCCTTTATCATGATTGGGGCATCTCACCGAATCATAGAATATTAGCATTGGAAGAGACCTCAGGAGGTCATCTAGTCCAATCCCCTGCTCAAAGCAGGACCAACACGAACTAAATTATCCCAGCCAAGGCTTTGTCAAGCCAGGCCTTAAAAACCTCTAAGGATGGAGTTTCCACCACCTCCCTAGGTATTCCAGTGCTTCACCACCCTCCTAGTGAAATAGTGTTTCCTAATATCCAACCTAGACCTCCCCCACTGCAACTTGAGACCATTGCTTCTTGTTCTGTCATCTGCCACCCTGAGAACAGTCTAGCTCCATCCTGTTTAGAACCCCGCTTCAGGTAGTTGAAGACTGCTATCAAATCCCCTTCATTCTTCTCTTCTGCAGACTAAATAAGCCTAGCTCCATCCTCTGCTGTTTAGCCAGTCAGTCCCCAGCCTGTAGCGGTGCATGGGATTCTTCCTTCCTAAGTGCAGAACTCTGCACTTGTCCTTGTTGAACCTCATCAGATGTCTTTTGGCTCAATCCTCCAATTTGTCTAGGTCACTCTGGACCCTACCTCTACCCTCCATCGTATCTACCTCTCCTCTTACCTTAGTGTCATCTGCGAACTTGCTGAGGGTGCAATTATCCAGATCATTAATAAAGATATTGAACAAAACCAGCCCGAGGACCGACCCCTTGGGCACTCTGCTTGATACCCGCTGCCAACTAGACATTGAGCCGTTGATCACTACCCATTGAGCCTGACGATCTAGCCAGCTTTCTATCCACCTTATAGTCCATTCATCCAATCTATACTTCTTTAACTTGCTGGCAAGAATACTGTGGGAGACCGTATCAAAAGCCTTGCTAAAGTCAAGATATATCACATCCACCACTTGCCCCATATCCACAGAGCCAGTTATCTCATCGTAGAAGGCAATCGGGTTGGTTAGGCATGACTTGCCCTTGGTGAATCCAAGGCAATGGGCCTGTTCTGTTGAAAACCTAAGGCTGGTCTGCATTGGAAAAGTATACCGGCATAGCTAGGTCAGTCAGGGTGTGAAAAAACACACACACCCCAGCTGCATAACTATGCTGACAAATCCCCCCAGTACAGGTGGAGTTAGAATCATAGACGTTTAGGGTTGGAAGAGACCTCACGAGGTCATCTAGTCCAACCCCCTGCTCAAAGCAGGACCAACCCCAACTAAATCATCCCAGCCAGTGATTCTGGTGTTCTGCTGACAGAAGAGGGCTTTTGTCCATGCAGCTAACGTAGTTCAGGGAAGTATGGTATTCCGATGCTGGCAACAAAACTCCCTCTGTTGGCGTACACTGTCTCTACACTAGGGGCTATGCTGGCATTGGCTCTGTAGTGCAGACATGGCCTTCATTTCTTACTGGCTTGGAGGGAATATATTGTTTGACAAACAAACCTCATGGTAGAGGGGGTGGCCTGAGGGATCTCTGGATTGAACAAGGGTTTGTAATTGGGTCAGATGATAGGTGAGGTTTGGTTAGGGTGGCTACTCTATATTTTACAGCCCTTTGAATGAATTTTTGGTACTGTAAAAATGTTTCGAATGATGTCAGAGTCCAGAGGATGGTGCTTTTTGTGTTTATTAAATATGTCAGAATAAAGAAGTAAAACAATGTCCTTGGCGCACAGAATTTGGTTCCTTATGTAGGATACATGCATCAGGGGACTCAATTAAGCAGCAACACTTTGCTGTTTAGTAACTGAAAGGACACTGTCGAGTTGTGCTGTTATAATTAGATAGGTAAAGTCTGAATGTTAACCATCTTTTAAAAGAAAAAAATAATAATCCATCTCTTCTTCACTAAAAAGAGGGGCAAACAGTCACTGTTTGTGTAGGACCTATGCAAATAATTCTTTGTGCTCCACAGTGCTGTTATTGCAGTAGATCTTTACTTAGCAACCCCATTCCCAGACTGGTGTGGGCATCACAAATGACATTGGTGCACTAATGAGACTGTAAACAAGAAAAGCCATGTTAATTTCAGCTCCTTTAGGAAGAGAGGTGAAGGAATCATTACCTGAAAACGAATAAAATCAGTTGAAGGTGCCTGATTCTCTATTCGGTTGCCCCAGTTTTACATCTTAGAAACTGATTTCTGGAGGTCCATAAACAACACAAAAGAACATAAAAAATGTAAACGAAATGGGCAGTTTTTATTGGACAACTATATTTATTTATCCATGCTACCAAACCTGACAGAGGGGAGAGCGAGCCAGACCTAGCATAGCAGGGGTACTGCATGTCAGGTCTGAAGGGGCCCTGGCCCCGCCCGTGGAGGTGAGTGGGAGGACTGGAATAGCAGTGGTTAGGATGGAGGTGAATTGACAGAGCTGTGCGAGGGGTGGGATAGCCGGGGGTGGTGTAGGAAGAGGGCTTGGGTTGCATGAGCAGCGTGGGAGAATACATGGAGATTAGGGGTGAGCTCCATGAAGAGTGGTAGATCAAGGGGCTTGGCCGCAGTGAAGGGGCTGAGAGTTAAGTGTAGTACTGAAGAGTGGGGGTATTGCTAAGGGCTAGATGTGGCCAGAGCAGTGGGCAAGGTGGATTATTAGCATTTTAGATGGATTGAAGTTGTTTGCCTGGGAGGCCAGAGAGCAGAGAGTTGGGAGCTCCTGCTCCTTCTGCACCCCCTGAGCTGGAACTGCTGCTTTTCTGCTTCCCTTTGCTCTCAGTGACCAGCCCTGAGGTAACAACAGGCTGCTGGGACCAACAGCTAGTGTCAGACCCACTGTTCAGGGAACTGAACTAGGAAACGGCAGGATGTCTATGCACTTTGGTCAGGCCCAGGAGATGGAGAATCCAGCCCCAGCTGGATCAATCCACTCTCTGTTTTATCCTGTGGTGCATCTCTGCCAGTGCTTATGTTCCCTGCAGGGAAGTGGCAGGGTGAGTTTTGGACTGTCCTGGTGGTAAACGACAGCCTTTAGATTTCCAGTGGCAGAAGTAATTGTGTCTCGCCAATGGATGCCAACTGGTGTGTTTTACCCATGTTGATCTGAAGAACCCATCGTTATTAACAATATCCACCTTAGTCTTCTCTAACACCTTCCTTCAGAGCATATATTTTACCAGGAGTTAGTAAAGATGGGGAAACTGAGGCACAAGTGACTTGCCAAAAGTTGCACAGAAAGTCAGTTGTGGAGCTGGGCATGGAACCCCAGACTCCTGATTCTCAGTCCACTTCAAAATGAAGGCTGTGAGCAGATCTGGTTGCGCTATATCATTGCATTGGTTGGGAGGGTCGGGGGGGAAGAGGTAAACACCAGGGACAGAGAAGAGCTATTGAAGCCAAAGGACAATGTTGGCACAATATAAACTGGCCATGAATAAATTCAGGCTGGACATTAGAAGCAGGTTTCTAACCATCAGAGGAGAAAGGTTCTAGAACAGCCTCCCATTAGGAACAGTGGGGAGCAAACAACCTAACGCAGGGGTGGGCAAACTTTTTGGCCTAAGGGCCACATCTGGGAATAGAAATTGTATGGGGGGCCATGAATGCTCACAAAATTGGGGTTGGGGTGCAGGAGGGGGTGAGGGCTCTGGTTGGGGGTGCAGGCTCTGAAGTGGGGCTGGGGATGAGGAGTTTGGGGTGTAGGAGGGTGCTCTGGGCTGTGACCAAAGGGTTCGGAGGGCAGGAGGGGGATCAGGGCTGGGGCAGGGAAGGGGTGCAGGTTCCGGCTGGGGGTGCGGGCTCTGGGGTGGGGTTGGGGGATGAGAGGTTTGGGGTGCAGGAGGGTGCTCTGGGCTAGGATTGAGGGGTTTGAAGAGCAGGAGGGGGATCAGGGCCGGGGCACATGGTTGGGGTGTGGGGAGAGGCTCAGGGTGCAGGCTCTGAGCGGCACTTACCTCAAGCAGCTCCCGGAAGCAATGGCATAGCCCTTCTCTGGTTCCTACACGGAGGCACAGCCATGCGGCTCTGTACGCTGCACCATCCGCAGGCACCGCCCCTGCAGCTCCCATTGGAGCAAGTAGGCGCTGGAGCGGGGCCATGCTGGGGCTTCCGGGAGCCGCATGGTGCAACTCCCAACCCTGCACCCCGGAGCAGGTCCGAGCTGCATGTTGCAGCCGCCAACCCTGCGCCCCAGCTGTAGCGCCAGAGCGGGTCTAAGCTGTGTGGTGTGGCACCCAATCCTGTGCCCCGGCTGGAGCGCCAGAGTGTGGCCAAGCCCCGTAGTGTGGCCCTGGACCCAGCACCCCAGCTGGAGCGCCAGAGCAGGGCCATGCCACGGCTTCCGGGAGCCGCATGGTGTGGCATCCGACCCTGTGACTCGGCTGGAGTGTCGGCGCGGGGCCAAGCCACATGTTGCAGCCCCTCTCCCGTGCCCTGGCTGGATCGGAGTGTGGCTGAGCCACGTCATGCGGACCCCTACCTTGTGCCCTGGCTGGAGCGCCAGAATGGAGACGAGCCACGTGGTGGGGCCCCAGACCCCGTGCCCCGGCTGGAGCGCCGGAGCAGGGCCAAGCCGCATGGTGTGGCCCTGACCCAGAGCACTGGCTGGAGCACCAGAGGTGGCTGAGCCACGTGGTGGGGCCCCCACCCCAGCTGGAGTGCCAGAGCAGGGCCAAGCCACATTGTGCAACCCCCGACCCTGCGCCCCGGCTGGAGCGCCAGAGCGGGGCCATGCCGTGGTTTTCAGGAGGCCAAGCCGCATGGTGTGGCACCTGACCCTGCACTCCAGCTGTGGCCCTGGAGTGGGGCCGAGCCGGGTGGTGGAGCATCCGACTCTGCACCCACCGCTGGAGTGCCAGAGCAGGGCCAAGTCGAATGGTGCGGCCCCTGACCGGGGCACTGGAGCTGGGTAAGCCCCAGACCCTGCTCCACAGCAGGAGCTTGCAGTCCAGCTTAAAACAGCTCACAGGCTGTAGGTTGCCCATCCCTGACCTAACTGGTTTCACAATGGATCTAGATAAGTTTATTACTGGGATGACATATATATCATAAGAAAGGACTTGATGATCCAGGAGGTCCTCTCCTGTCCTATGTTCTAAGAACTAGACCAGCGGTCCTCAAACTGTGGTTCGGGACCCCAAAGTAGGTCAGGACCCCATTTTAGTGGGATTGCCAGGGCCAGCATTAGACTTGCTGGGACCCAGGGCTGAAGCTGAAGCCCAAGCTCCACCCCACCCGGGGCAGCAGGGCTCGGGCTGTGGCTCCCTTTCCCCCCGAGCCAGGGCAGCAGGGCTCCAGCTGTAGCCCCCTCTCCCTCCACCCAAGGCAGTGGAGCTTGAGCTGCAGCCCCACTGTGGTCATATAGTAACTTTATTGTCAGAAGGGGGTCGTGGTGCAATGAAGTTTGATAACCCCTGAACTAGACTATACCCTTTGCACTATACGGTGTGCTCCGAGTTCTGCCCCTGCAGTCCAGTTGTATTCAGCTGTGCACTCAGCACTAGGAATGCATCAGCCCCCCACTGAAATATAGGCACAGAAAAAGGGGTGTGCTGCTCCATTTATCTCAAAGGGGGATTTAATTCTGGGGCCCGCAGCTGTGCTGAGAAACTAAGTGCACCCCAGGGCCAAGCGACTGTTGGAATGAAGTGTCCCTTGGGTGAGGACTCAACTGGGCTCCCATACTGAGTTAATCAGCCAGCAAGAGACTCAGCAGCAGAGCAAGTCAGGGCTCTCCTCTGAAAACTAAGCATGCTTCCTCCAGCACAAGGAGCAAAGGACCTGGGGGCTGAAGCCAGGTCTCCTGTACGGCATCCATCTCCTATTATTTCTGTGATTATAACACTGCTCTTTGAAGCGTGCTGGAAAACATTCAAAGAAGAATCACAGGAAATGTCTGCTAAAGAATAGCCTTTCCCAGGAACAGATTTGCCTGGAGGCAGAAGTGACATTTAAAACAGTGAGAGCAGCAAGCCAGCATTCCATAGCTAGATGTGTGAAATTAAAACCAACAGAGCCCTCATTCCCACCCCCGACACACACACACACTCCATCCTGCAGAATCAGGGAAGGGGAACCTTTCACAAATTCGGATGCATTCTGGGCCTGGTCCAAAGCCCTTTAAAGTCACGGAGAGTCTTTCCATTAATATCAGTAGACTTTGAATCAGGCCTTTGGAGAGGAACATGGCGTGGGTGGGAGAAACCAAACTGGTTCTGATAAGGCCTCCAGCTACTTGGTTTGGCAACCCTGTGTCCAGTCTGCCTTGTAGCATGATGACTTTGATGTTGTCATGTTGCCACTGAAATGCCATTGAACCATGATGCCAGTCTTGGAGTCTTGGAGCCCTTTCCTAGTGCATGGAAGGTGGGGGAGCCAGCCCTGAAGAACATCTGCTCCTGGATGGCATATGTGGAACCTCTGCCTATGGTAGCCACAGGCCAAGAGAAATGCAGGAGTCCATTTTCTAGCATGGGTGGCAAGAGAGAATTAGTCATGTGGGGTCACTGCTGGCCTAGGAGAGTCCATCTCAAAGCCAGAGGGGCTGCGGAAATGAAACTGAGGAAGTAGCCAGCCCCAACTCACAGTGTGGGTGGCAGGAGGGGGCTTTCCTCCTGGGGCAGAAGCCTGGGAGAGCCCATCCTCAGGAGAAGGCGGAAGGGACAGGAGAGCACATGGCCCAGGACTTCATCCTAGAGAATCAATGGCCTGAGAGGATCAGCTGCCGAAGAAGATCAGCTGCCCAGACAGGGTAATGGCTGGCAGCTCACAGCTGGTTTAGGGTGTGTGTGAAATGAGCTAGGGATCTCAGTCCACATAAAAACCACATCACACTAATTGGACCCTCAGCAGAGAGGCTCATGCAGACAGAACTCCCCTCCAGCCCCAAGAGCTTACCCCTCCAATTTAGAGTAGGAGCACATTGGCAGCATCGTTGTTTGACAGGATTACTGGCCTAGTGGATGGCGGGGAGCAGTAGACACAATATCTTGATTTTAGTGAGGCTTTTGACACAATCCTACATGACGTTCTCACAAGCAAACTAGGGAAATGTTTTCTAGAAGAAATTAGTATAAGGTGAGTGCAAAACTGTTTGAAAGAGTACGCAAAGAGTAGTTATCAATGGTTCGCTGTCAAACTGGGCGGACATCTCTAGTGGTCACCTGCAGGGGTCAGTCCTGGGCTGGGAACTATTCAATATGTTCAGTAATGGCTTGGATAAGAGAGTGGAGAGGATGCTTACAACATGTGCAGCTGACCCCAAGCTGGGAGGGTGTGCAAGCACTTTGGAGGACAGGATTAGAATTCAAAACGACTTTGACAAATTGGAGAATTGGTCTGAAATCAACAAGATGAAATTCAATAAAGACAAGTACTTTAGCAAAGTACTTTCCTTTCTAACTACAAGAGTAGTTAAGTTCTGCAATAGGCTTCCAAGGGAGGTTGTATACTCTGCGCCACTGGAGGTTTTGAGCCCAGGTTGAACAAACCCCTGTCAGGGACGGTCCGAGGTCCTGCCTCAGCGCAAGCCCCAGGGGGCTGGACTAGATGACATCTCAAGGCCCCTTCCAGCCCCACCTGTCTATGATTGTGTGAACCGTGCCCATGCTGTGCCTGCCCTCATGATATAGTGCCCTCAGCGTCCAGGGCCACTCTGATTGTGCTGTGCATGTCTGCTTGCACCCACACAGGGTCAGTGGAGTTAGTCTGGATTACTCCAGTGGAACCAAGATCGCTATCCAGGCTGAGGAGTCACCCCCAGCCCAGCCCAGCCTACCCATTGTTTTAATCAGCCTGCACTTGAACAGAGTGACAGGAGCTCTCTCGCCACCCCCAAAACGCCAGCGCCTGAGTAACTCCACTGCTAGAGCTGTCTCTATTTCCATAAACCAATTACAGCCAGATAATCCTGGGAGATTTAAACATCAATAACCTAAATGGTAACATGAGGGGAGCTGAGCTTCTGATTGTTGCATCTCTCTTTACATTTCGAGGCTGCTCCATCACTGCGTCACCATGGTAACTGGGCAGGAGCGGGGTGGGGGCGCAGAAGGCACTGGATGTTGGTGCGAGAGGCTGTGAATTACCAATGCAGGACACATCAGGTGCCTTTTAGTAACCATAGTGAGGAAACCCAGGCAGAAGGGAATTGATTATTGTTCATGAGAATACTTCATATGAAGGAGAATAAAAATGAAATCCAAAGGCAGTTTGTGTTGCATGAAATGGAGTGAGAGGGGGAAGCAGACCGGGTAAGGCCAGACAGAAATCAGCCTTGGAGGAACTGTGCTTTCCCAGCCATGTGCTTGGGACACCACGCTGGCAGGTGCCAGAGGAAATCCAGCCAAAAAGTAACCAGCCCACTCATCTCAGCAGGTGAGGCTGCTGGCCAGCAGGTGCTAATGAGTTGTTAATGACAGGCAAGAGTGAACAACGGGGGGCTGATGGGAGAGGACATAACCCCTGGTGCTGGTGAAAGGTGCAGGAAAAATTCTGCAAGAGTACACTCTTCAATACACAGGCCACTGGCGCTGGGTGGAAGATACATTTGATCTAACTGAACAGTTAGAAATGCAGCTGGGCCTGTGATACTTTGTTATTGGACGATCAAAAGGGGCTTGTAGCAAAGCATAGACTCTCGGGCGCAGCACCTCCTGCTGGTTGTCTGGGAATTAGCTCTTTTCCAGCCTTGGAACACCCTCTGATGGCTGGTGGCTCTTCTGCCTCAGGCCCCATGTCCCTCCCGGACCCTGGTGCCCCTTTGTCTCAGGTTCTGCCACAGCAGTACCCCCACACTCTGGGACTCCCCTCCCAGGGGAACCTCTTCCCACTGTGCTCACCTTGCCTCAGTGGCTACTGCCAGTCATCATCTAACCCCCATTCTCTGGGGCAGGCTGCAGTCTGTAATGGCCACTACTCACTGGCAAGGGGGTTGGACCAGCTGCCTATCTCCAGGCTACACCTCTTTAGCCCCAGTACGTGTCTTGGGCCTTTAGCAAGGCCTGCAGCCTGGGGAGTTGCCAGGCTGGAGCTCCGCATCTCCTTTGCCTTTCCCCAGCCCTGCTCTGCTTCAGGTACCCTTTTCTCCCAGGCAGCTAGGTCCTTCTCTCTCCAAGGCTAGAGAGAGACTCTTTCAGCTCCTGGCCCCCAGCCCTCTTGTCAGGGCCAGCTGGGCCCTGAATGAGCTGGCCACAGCTGTGGCTGCTTTTAACCCCTGCCTATCAGAGTGGGACAGCTGCCCCACTACAGGGCTCAAGAAAGCACATATTTTTGGCTGGCTTCTCTGGACCAAAATCAGGAGTGTAATTTTCTGGATGGGCTAAATGGGTGATAGCTTCTGTCATACAGTCAGCCATCCACAGCACAGAATTGCCACCTGTAGTGTGGGTTCACGCCCTGCAGTTGGCACCGTCATCTCAACACAGCCTTGCAAATAGAAGAGGATGCTGTGGGTCAGATAGGATGGACATTGGCTCTGTTGTGCAGGGGAAGGCAATTCAGTGCTTGTTGATGTCCTGTATGGTTACAGCCTGTGCATTCAGGAGTGGACCAGGGACTGGAACAGCAGGCTGGCCATGATGTTCAAGCAGAGGAAAGTTTTCCCGGAGCCAGCCCCCCAGCATGTTTGCTTCTTGCCAGTGCGAATAGTCTCTGGATTTCCCAGTCGCCAAGTGCCATCTCTGGCCCTTGTTCTGTGTGGACAACTTCTGTTATCAGTGGCAGCTCTGCCTGCAGATCAAATAGAGCATGTGTACTCAATGCTTTTTTCGCCTCTGTCTTCACAAAGAAGGTCAGCTCCCAGACTACTGCACTGGGCAGCACAGCATGGGGAGGAGGTGACCAGCCCTCTGCGGAGAAAGAAGTGGTTCAGGTCTGTTTAGAAAAGCTGGACGAGCACAGATGCACTGCAGATGGGGCCAGATGCACTGCATCCAAAGGTGCTAAAGGAGTTGGCGGATGTGATTGCAGAGCCATTGGCCATTATCTTTGAAAATTCATGGCGATCAGGCGAGGTGCCGGATGACTGGAAAAAGGCTAATGTAGTGCCCATCTTTAAAAAATCTTGGAGCAGGTCCTCAAGGAATCAATTCTGAAGCACTTAGAGGAGAGGAAAGTGATCAGGAACAGTCAGCATGGATTCACCAAGGGCAAGTCATGTCTGACTAACCTAATTGCCTTCTATGATGAGATAATTGGCTCTGTGGATGAGTGGAAAGCAGTGGACATGTTATTCCTTGACTTTAGCAAAGCTTTTGATATGGTCTCCCACAGTATTCTTGTCAGCAAGTTAAAGAAGTATGGGCTGGATGAATGGACTATAAGGTGGATAGAAAGCTGGCTAGATCATCAGGCTTAACAGGTAGTGATCAATGGCTCCATGTCTAGTTGGCAGCCGGTATCAAACAGAGTGCCCCAAGGGTCGGTCTTGGGGCTGGTTTTGTTCAATATCTTTATTAATGATCTGGAGGATGGCGTGGATTACACCCTCAGCAAGTTTGTAGATGACGCTAAACTGGGAGGAGTGGTAGATACGCTGGAGGGTAGGGATAGGATACAGAGGGACCTAGACAAATTAGAGGATTGGGCCAAAAGAAATCTGATGAGGTTCAACAAGGCAGGGCTCTCTCTAGGTTCTTTGCTGCCCCAAGCTCAGGTGGGGCTGGGGCTAGCAGGCGGCACTGGAAGCGGAGGGAGTGATGTCACCTTCTCCCAGCACCTGCAGGGGCTTTACCTCCTCCCCCGCCCAGCGGCACAGAGAAGCCCCAATATAAGGGGTAGCACTAGGCAGCACAGCTGCCAGTGTGTAGATGAGGCGGTGCAGCCCTGGATCCCTGGCAGGACTCGCCCTCTCCTCCCCAGGTAGCAGCTGGGCCCTGGCAGCTCAGCATCCTGGGGCTGGGGCTTCCCCTTCCCGCTGGGCCTGGGGGCGTGGTGCCCTCGCCCCATCTAAGTGGCACAGCTCTGAGAGCGCAATTGCCCCCCCAAAAAAGGATGGCCAGAATGCCGCCCCTGGAAATGTGCCGCCCCAAGCACATTCTTGCTTTGCTGGTGCCTAGAGCCGGTCCTACAACAAGGACAACTGCAGAGTCCTGCACTTAGGAAGGAAGAATCCCATGCACTGCTGGGATGTTTTAGATGTTTTAGACTAGGGACCAAGTGGCTAGGCAGCAGTTCTGCAGAAAAGGACCTAGGGGTTACGGTGGATGAGAAGCTGAATATGAGTCAACAGTGTGCCCTTGTTGCCGAGAAGGCCAACGGCATTTTGGGCTGTATATGTAGGGGCATTGCCAGAAGATCGAGGGACGTGATCATTCCCCTCTATTCGCCATTGGTGAGGCCTCATTTGGAGTACTGTGTCCAGTTTTGGGCCTCACAGTACAAGAAGGATGTGGAAGAATTGGAAAGAGTCCAGCGGAGGACAACAAAAATGATTAGGGAGCTGAAACACATGACTTATGGGGAGAGGCTAAGGGAACCGGGATTCTTTAGTCTGCAGAAGAGAAGAATGAGGGGGGATTTGGTAGCTGCTTTCAACTACCTGAAAGGGGGTTCCAAAGAGGATGCATCTAGTCTGTTCTCAGTGGTAGCAGATGACAGAACAAGGAGCAATGGTCCCAAGTTGCAGAGGGGGAAGTTTAGGTTGGATATTAGGAAAAACTGTTTCACTAGGTAGGTGGTGAAGCACTGGAATGGGTTACTTAGGGAGGTAGTGGAATCTCCTTTCTTAAAGGTTTTTAAGGTCAGGCTTGACAAAGCCCTGACTGGGATGATTTTAGTTGGGGATTAGGTCCTGCTTTGTGCAGGGGGTTGGACTAGATGACCTCCTGAGGTCCCTTCCAACCCTGATATTCTATGTGGCCTCACGTGCCTCCTCCAAAAGTACTTGATACATCTGCATCAGGAAGGGGTCAGGGTGGCTTGGATCCACCAAAAAGGCCAGGCAGCAAACCTAAGGGCAAATCCCTTACATGTTTCCATAGGGCCAGTTGGTGAGAAGGGTACAAAATGTGCAGGGATTCCTTGAGAGCACAGGACCCATGTGAAGCCTGAAGGACAGATGCACCAGCTTAGCAGGGAGGCTGCAGGTCAGGGCTGAGGGACTCTGCCAGGGCTGAGGGATGGAGGCACCAGCTTTAATCCAGGCCTGCTCTGTACACAGTGGCTTTGGGCTGAGCTAATGGAATCCTGATGTTATAAGGAGCCCTCTCGCGCACAGCTGCTACATTAGCTTTCACAGAAGACATGCAAACCTGGAGCAAGGAAGTCAAGCTGTTCTTCCCCCGTCTCCTGCTCCCAATTAAAGTTTATCCCATTTCATTTCGGCTCCACTGCATTGTATTTGGTCTGAACACAAACTGTAGCAGCAGCACTTGATGGGTCATAAAGTAGCTCTAAAAGGAGTCATTTAAAGGCCGACCCTGGGTCAGGGGTGCAGGAACAGGGGGGCCAAGGGGCCATGGCCCATCCATTTTTCGACATGGGCCTGGCCCCCAACCTCTCCTCTTCCTCCTGAGACCTCCTTCCTCATGACCAGGCCAGAAGCTGGAGCCTGGCCTGGGTAAGAGTGGTCAGGGGAGCCTGGGCAGCTGAGAGCAGCTGCAGACCATCTACCTGCTTGGGGTGGAGGGGCTGAGAGCAGCCCCCAGCCCATGTCCCCGCCCCCCAGATCCTCCGCCCAGGGCACGTGGAGGATCCAGGGCTCCCCACAGCAGCCCGGGTGGCTCTTACCATGGCCTGGCTGTGGCTCTTCAGCCCCCGACGCCCCAACACTCAGGCCGGAAGCCAGAGCCGGGTCTGGGTAAGAGGCACGCAGGCAGTTGTGGGGAGCTGGGTCCCTTCACCTGCCCTGGGCGGTGTGCCTGGGGGGCGGGGACCTGAGCCGGGGGCTGCTCTCATCCTCCCCCCGTGGGCAGAGGGAGGGACCCAGGCTCCTGGGCCCGGCTCTGGCTTCCAGCTTGGCCGGGGGTGGGGGGCAAGAGGAGGGGCAGGGACTGGGCCACGGAGGGGTGGGGTCTTGTACCCCCTCCCCCACACTTTTATAAAGAATCCGTTGCCCTGGATAGTCAAGATATCTTTAAAGGTGAGATGAGTTTTATGGCTGTGTGATTGTGCCACGGATGGGAAATATTGGGATGATGTTTTAGGTAACATGGTTCCTGAGAGTAAGACTGAGCATGTTGGTTAGATGGTGCAAAGTGCACAACTTACCATCGCATGCACAGCTCTGCCAGTGCCCCTCAGTCTTGACCCACAGCCCCCTGCTATCCCAGCCCTGGCAGTGCCCCTCAGTCCTGACCTGCAGCCCCCTGCTATCACAGCTCTGGGCTCCCCACAGCTCTGCTGGTGCCCCTCAGTCCTGACCTGCAGCCCCTACTATCTCAGTCCATGGCTTCCTCTGGCTCTGCCAGTGCCCCACAGTCCTGTCCTGCAGCCCCCCTTCTATCCCTGCCCTACAGCTCTGCCAGTGCCCCCCTCTCCCTCCTCCCACCTCTCCCCCAGCTCTGCCAGTGCCCCTCAGTCCTGACCTACAGCCTGCAACCTGAGGGTTGCTCCATGGCTCTGCAGTACACTTTGCTCCTGGACAATTTGTTCTCCTTGTACCTCCCTTCTTTACACCAGTGACTGGTCTCTTGGTAACTGGCAGTCCCTCCTTATATGGTTTTTTTCCAGAGCAAGGGAAGGGCTGAAATCAATACAGCATTTATCTTTCTTTCTCCTAGCCTGCCTCTTTTCCTACAAATGCATCTTCTTTCTACGAACACAAGGAGTTACCTAGAGACAGCTCTCTCCCCCCTCTTCTCTGGCTCCTGGGAGCAGCCCTCAGGCTAGGTAAACCTGACCAGTTCAATGCTGTGCTTGGCTCCTCTACCTCTCACAACAGGGTGATGGTCTGAGGCTACAGATCCTGTGCCACTCCCTCAATATGTTCAGCTTCTAGCCTGGCATAGAGAAGGAGTGACCTTGCAGTGCTGGAGCCAGGTTTGTTTGCAATTAACGCAACAATGAGGATAGAATTGGCAGGCTCTTTTCCCTTAAGTGCTGAGGTAGGACTAGGGAGGGCCCTTTCTCAGAGGTATGCGTGGGAAAGAACCCACCTCCCCCTTTAGAGCTTATGCACTTCAGCGTAAAGAAAAGAAACTCAAGGTCTTAGATGAATGCTTTATTGTGCTTGCTGCCTGAATAGTGTTGCTCTGAAAGATTCCATTGCCCCTAAGATCCATTGGGTTTTCCCAACAAGGCAATAGCATTTATTTGGCATCACTGCACTTGGGAATGAGCTGCTGATACAAGAGGAGCCAAAGCCATTGTATGCTGGGATTGAAATGAGGTGAAAACTCTACAGTGACTACCTAGCAGAAGAGTTGTGTTTCCATACACAAAGGCTTTCAGCCTAAAATTACACTGATTGCCAAGGAAGGAAAGAAGCAAGAACAAAGAATAGAAGGAAAGTCTCCGTGAGAGAACACAGTGTGTGCTGTCCTCTGAAGCATGCAGTAGCTGCTTTGAGAACAAAATGGCTGCTCTACCACTAGACAGAGTTCCTAGTAATTTAAAAAACAATGTCATAAGAGTTTCAAGCTACATATGCTGCAGGAATGCACTGTGCACAAAAGTGCAGGAGCAAGCAGGCTTTAGACTGTCAATTATTATTTGTATTACCATAATGCCTACAGGCCCTAGCCATGGACCAGGCCCCATTGTGCTTGGTGCTGTGCAGACACAGAACAAAAAGATGGCCCCGCCTCAAAGTGCTTTCAATGTTAGTAACTAAGTCAGAATTGCCTAGCCCAAGTATTGGAAAATCCTGAGTTAGGGGCCCCCAGAATCCTGAGATTATCTTAAAATCATGAGATTTTGCAAAATTATAGATTTCGGGTTCTTTTTACCTTCCATTTTTAATCTTCAGGTTACACTCAGGACACGTTTTCAAGCTCTTCTCTGTAATCACAAGGGCTAGACGCATACCTTTTTGTAAAAGTGAGGCTGAGATTCTCACTGAACTGCAGGACTCCAAGAGCAGGGGCATTCAGAAAAAAACATTTACTATTGTGAGAGTTGGCAACACTAATTAGACTTTACAAAAATGGGTTGGTATAGCTCTTCCATGAGCTGTGCATACACTGCTAGCCCCCTGAGCAGGGAAGCCAGGATAAAGTTCTTTGCAGTATGCAAATCAGTATTTTTGTTCTGAATGTTGCTGTATATTGAATTTTCTTTTCTTTTGTTCTTTGGTGGGAATAATGTATCTGAGCCACCTTGTTTACTCCTCTGCTAGGAATGTTATCCCAGAAAGAAAAGGAGTTACATCGGATGCATACTGTGAAGTGAGCTGTAGCTCACGAAAGCTTATGCTCAAATAAATTGGTTAGCCTCTAAGGTGCCACAAGTACTCCTTTTCTTTTTGCGAATACAGACTAACACGGCTGTTACTCTGATCCCAGAAAGAAAATCTCCAGTGGTTAGACGTAATGCTTTAGATCAGAGGTTGCCAACCTGAGCCCAAGAAGGAGCCAGAATTTACCAATGTACATTGCCAAAGATCCACAGTAATATGTCAGCAGCCGCCCATCAGCTTTCGCCCTCCAGCCCCCAGTGCCTCCTGTCCGCCACCAGTCCCATCAGTCAGTGCCTCCTGCCTGCCACAATCAGCTGTTTCGCATGCGCAGGAGGCTCTGTGGGGGAGGGGGAGGAGCAAAGGCATGGCAGTCTCGGGGGCAGGGCCTTGGGGGAAGGGGTGTGTGGGGGCAGGGCCTGGGGCAGAGCAGGGGGTTGAGCAGTGAGCACCCCCCGGCACACTGGAAAGTTAGCATCTGGAGCTCCAGCCCCAGAGTCAGCGGCTATGCAAGGAGCTGCATATTAACCTCTGAAGAGCCGCGAGTCACAGGTTGGCCACCCCTGCCTTAGATAGCTGCATAAATATTTACCAGATCAGGGCTACATACATCTAACATCAAAACAGAACATTTCCCAACAGAGTTTTCCTTTCACAATCCCCAGTCTGGCTCCGTGGGGTTGCTGATGTGAAATTATATCTTATCCTGTATCTTAAATTCTTATTATAGGTAGTACCCAAGCACCTCTCAGTCTTTAAACATTATCTTCATAGCCCCTCTGTGGGGCAGGGCTGGGCTGTTATTGCCATCCTGCAGAGGGGGAACTGAGGCACAGAGTGGTTAAGTGACATGCCCAAGGTCACCCAGGAAGCTTGTGATGAAGCAGGGAATTGAACCTAGGTCTCCGGCTGGTGCCCTAATCACTGGACTGTCCTGCCTCTCTTCCAAGTGCAGGAGATGTGGCACTCACAGGGGCCCACAGAGGGACTTGGGGAAGGGATTCTGCACTGTTCCAGGGGACAGTGTAACTTAGAACAGCTTGGTCCCTGCCAGGGCTGTCTATGGGCAGCTTGGCAGCCCGAAGCTGGCCAGAATGGCCTGCCCCATTTTATCTTCAGTCACACCCCCTGGCATGCACAGAATCTGTGGCTAGTGAGGCGATCTGCTTAGTGCAGCCTATAGCTGTTCTACACAGCGTCTGTGCCTTTTTCTATTTCCCAGTTGGCTAAGGGCCCAGAATGAAGGGGAAAATTTCACCCCAGCTGTCGTTAGTAAGCCGCTTCAGAAAGTGTGGCTCATGTACAGTAGTTATGAATCTGTGGTATGTATTGGTCCAATATCACCAACACCAAGTGTTCAAAAATCAAGAGATCAGCTTAAAATCATGAGGGTTTTTGTAAAGATACATTTGTGATCTTGTTATTTACCTTGTGATTTTGGAACCTTCCAGGTTATGCTTTTTTCAAGAAAAGTTGAAATTCTCACCTAAGTACGTGACTCCAGGGCTGGAGCTTTAAGAAAAAATACCAAATATCACAAGACTTGAGAAAGCCCTGGCTGGGATGATTTAGTCGGGGCTGGTTCTGCTTTGAGCGGGGGATTGGACTAGATGACCTCCTGAGGTCTCTTCCAACCCTAATCTTCTATGATTCTGTGACTCTCAATAAAATTACTAGAGTTGGCTGCTACTGACCAGGGTAACAGAAGGCACAAAAAGAGGAAAAGTTTGCAGAATTTGTTTCCCCTTTTCCTTGTAATTTCCTTGGATAGCAGGGGGCTGCAGGTCAGGAATTTCATTTTCAATGATATTTTCTGCACAACCATAACTGTGGATACCTTGGGGTTTCTGTGTACCACACTGTTAAAGTGCTGAGTACTCTGCTAGCGTGCGGGCCACATGGAAAACTGTGCAGCCTCTTGCAGAGGACACACATTTCGCTCTCACTCCTGGAGCCTTTTCTTTGGTTTATGTTTTCTTCAGGCTAAATGAGAGTCATTTCAGAATGAAATTATAGGGTGGCCTTTTTTTTTACGGGAAATCTAAGTGGCAAGATAAGCTTTCCCCCAAAGCAGAGTGTAGGTAAAGAGAAGGACGGTGGGATCTTCAAGACCCAAGGTGTACAATTTCCAAGGATAATTTCTTTGCTAGTAAGGAGGAAGTATAGCTTGAGAGGGAAAAACATACCTATTAATTAGGGAATAAGAGAGAGGGCCATGTTCACCACTGGTGTAATTGATGCAGTCCACTGAAATCCATGGGGTTGCCTCTGTTTACACCAGCAATAGATTTGGCCCCACCTCCACAGTTCTGAGCTGTCCCCTCTGTTCCTTGAAAAGAAGTGTTTCAGCTTGAGTTTTTCCTTGGTGTATTGTGTGCTGCTAACACCAGTGTGTGGGCTAATCTGGGAGCCAGTTCCCAAAAGGGCGCTCTGAGCAGGGGCATGACTCCCCAGAGGGCCACTGTAGGAGTGGACGGGCTGCTCTTGGGAGCTAGGTCACTGAGCAGCTGCTTTGGGAGGTTGGGGATCTCACGAGCTGGATCATAGGGATGTTCCTTGGTGAATGGAATAATCTCAGAAACAAAGGCCCAGATCTGTGGCTTCACACCACGGTTAGGTTACAGGACACAGCGGCTACTGAGGGGAATTTTTGCATTGATGGTCCATCTCCAAGCTATGCTGAGAGAGTCTGAAAATGGCTTTCATCCTAACTGAGTGCTACTGCTGAGCAGTGGTGCACACAGCTGATCTCCAAAGCCAGGCACTCTGTTAGGAGATGGCCATAAAGGAAAGCACAAAATTAGGTTACTGAAGTAAGAAAAATACAGTAGGTCAGGCCCATTTAAGCAGCATAGGAAGGAGCATGACTCTGTGCCCTGCAAGGCTGCTGATTTGGGTTGGTGTTTGCATCCCTGCTGTACCAGGCCTGCTTCAGCTGAACTGCCTGAAAGGCATTTACCTGGCCTTTGTCCATGCTAATTGTAAGTGACATGAGTGAGAGGTTCTGTTGTTTCCCTTGGAAATCTGTCCCACATCTTAACAATAGATCTTGCTGCCACCAACTGGTCCCTGATACCTAGCCTAAATTCCTCTCTCCTTGCTTTCATTCCTCCTTAATTCATCCCACTAAAATACTCCAGTCTCTCTGCTCACCCCCGACACATACCTGTAAACATTCATCATGTTCCCAACTCCCACCTCTTAACTGTCTCTTAGCCCACTTAAATGTACTTATCTCTGCGTGTTTCTGCCTAGTTCATCCCTTAGATCAGGGCTCTCAATTGGGAGGTTGCCAAATCCAGTGGGAGGATTTTGAACTGGCTTCAGGGGTTGTGACCACTCACCCTGTCTTTATTGCTAGATGAGAGCAGAGTCCTGAACCTTTTTCCTCTTGTATCATGGGGTGACCATATACCAATGGCGGAGAACCACTGCCCTGGATCATCCCAATCACTCTGCTTCCTTTCAGTTTCTTGGCATCCTTCAGGAACTGAGGGAAACAGACTTGTACACAATTCCATCAGCATTCTCTTGCCACAGCCAGAGCCAAACAGGCTGGGCTATCACCCCCTGTTCTATGGCATGATGCCACTAGGAACTCTGCCCAAACCCGCATGAGCCTTTATGCCCCCATACAATAGTTGTCCAACTTGCAGTCCCTGCTCACCCCGACCTACTGCTTCCTAGAAGCCTCCTTCCCACTGGAGGACCATGTTTCTCATCAGCATTTTTCCTGGTGGAATTTCCTTTGGCTGTTTCCCAGCAATGTTCAACCCAGGAATGACCTGGTAATGATCATAATTTTACTGAGCAAGAGTGAGGTACTGTTGTGTTTGTAGAGATAGCATTCCCAAGAGCACTGATCTTCAGAGGACTCTGACCTCACTAGCTTGGGAGAGGCTGGCTTTGGAGATGGCATTTTTCCCTCTCCCCCAGTAGTTGCTTTAGTGTCAGAGGAGGTGGATGTTACCAGACTTGTAGTGTTGGGAGAAGACATCAAAGCGTCTCTCTTCTTCCCACCCCAGCCCATTGATTCCAAAGCACATCTCTAGATGTTGCATTGTGTTTCACATCCATCCAAGCCTTTTGAATGCTCTAGGCAAGTCTATAATAAAGGGACCAGAAGCAGCCTGTCTTTGCTTCTCTTTTGCATAACCATGTTGGCTTCATTCAGACTCTCAGCACATTGCCTGTGCAGCAGTCCCCCAGGTAGTTCATTATCAGAGGGTTGATTTTTCTTCCAGCCTTCCAAAATGGTGCAAGTGCTATGCTAATTCCGACCTGCCAGACCCAGACAGCTTGTTGGGTTCCTGGATGGGCTCTTTGTGGTAGTGGTTTCTGTTATTTCCCCACTCTCCTTGAGCTGGCCTTGTGCAGGGTGAGAACGCAGTCGGAGGGCATTCATCTGGCTTCCAGTTCAACTCCCACTTATGAGACAGGGCCTGGTAGAGCAGCTTCCAGCTTCAGACTGAATAGACCCCAAGCAAAACAGGCCTGGAATGTGTACCCACAGAAGTCTTAGAGATGCTATGGGGGGATTTTTCAGGTTCTTTTTGCACCAGAAATTGGTGTCTGGGGTTAAACTGATAGGGGGTGATGCAGGTGGGTGGGTGTTTACACTTGACGTTAGGCGTGGAAGGCTGTTTTGCAATAAAATCACAAGCCCTCGCAGCAAGAGGACACAATGGTGAAGATATTAGCTGCATGGTTTGAATGATTGTTAGAGAGCCAGGCAGTATTGCATGGAGTTTCTAACTCCATCAATATCTCTACACACCAGCTGCACCTTTGTTCTGGTGGAAATGGTACCTCTGAAGCCATAGAGCTGAGGTCCTAAAGCTCACAGTGCCCTAGTCTGGCTCTGTCGGCAGCTCAGCTGAGATGTTCTGCATTCAGGGAAGTACCTGGAATGTACATATAGGTTCCACTTTTGACTGTGCACTGGGATCTCTTTGCTTCGGTCACTCATCTATGGAGCTGCCAGGACTTGCCCTCCCTCCATGACAGCAGGCAGAAACAAATGTCCTTTCATCCATTATTGATGCACTGGCTGAGCGTGTTCTTTGGGGACAGAGAGAGGAGAGGCCAGGATTAAAGAGGGCCATGGGTGAGGTGGCATCCATTATCCTAGAGAACAGAACGCTGCCTGGACTGACACGTGGCCAATTACTGGATGAAATGCCAGCAGCTACACTTAAGGAAGAAAGCAAACAAAGGGACAGGAGTGGAAAGGAAGGGAGGATGGGGGTGGGTTGCAACCTCCCACATTTCCAAAGCAGACATTCCATTAACATATTGTGGGAGGGTGTGTGTATGTGAGCAGGGGGCTACATTAAAACAATTTCTCCAGCCAGAAGGGGGACTGAGGGGAGATATTAAATAGCTTGGAAGGAATGGGCATTAAATTTTCATCAGCTGATAGCTTTGAGGGGTGGGGGAAGAGGAGGGGGGAGCTGGGGTGTATGTAAATGCGGGAGGGTGTGAGAGAATGAAAGGCATCCTAAAGAAGATATAGCACAGATCAGCATCTGGGAGCTGCTTAGGAATGTTTCAAGGACAAGCTGTTGTCCATCCCTAGGAGCAAACCACGCTGCCGCCTGGCTCCCCTCACCAGGAAAGAGGCGGCGCAGTCCTAGTGCTGCCTGCGCACTCCCTGCCATTTCAGCCATCAGCTGGGAAGGCCTTTATAAGCGGTTCCCCATCACAGGAGTGAAGCTGGTTCATCAGGAATTCAAGCTAAAAATGGATGTCTCCAAGCCACCATTATTTTGCTTGCATGTAATGATGTGAGCACTTACTGATTTTTTTTTTCAGCATCTCACAGCAAAAGTGATGTGAATTTGTGGAGTCTGGGGACAAATGCAGAATTCAGGGTGAATTTATCCTCTTTGGAATTGACTATTTTCATGCCTAAAGACTCTTTCTGTCAAAGTGGCCAAAGGGACAAGTTTCCACCTACTGACACAAACACTGGTTTAGCCAGAATCTAGAGGCCAGGCTGAAACATGGGCAGTATTGTTAGGAGGGAATGGAAATAGGGTTTGCTGTTTTTCCATCTGAACTCCCTGGTGGTGAGAATTCTCTTGCACAGCTCCGATCTCTGCACTCAGTATCCAAGCCACACCACTAAGGCTTTTTCTAAGAGCAATGCTGGCTCCACTCCAGGGAGAACTTTTGGAGAAGCCAAGGTTATAAACAAAGCAAGCAGCTCACAATGCTGAGACTTGCATCACATCCTCTCAAGGCAACATCACTGTTGCACATACCACATTGTGACATGACATCAGCATGGCGCTCAGCAACATCCTTGTGTTGCCATGCAATGGTTCTCTGTTGACTCCATTCATACTCGGCATGGGGAGATGGGCTAGATGACCTCTTGGGGGTCCCTTCCAGCTCTGCAAGTCTATAATTCTATAATGCAGGATGCTTTCAATAACCTAGGGGCGGGGCAATGAATCAGGACCTATGACAGCCCCTATATACATTAGTCAGAGAGAGGCCTAAACCAAGTCGCTGGGTCCGAACAGTCCAGAACTGAGAGGACTGTGTAATCTGGATTCAGATTACTGCCAGATTTTCTGGTTTGCCTCTATCAAACCAAACCCCTAGATCCAAACAACCCTAAACTTTGGGGGGTATGGATCTGAGCTTCATGACACAGGGTTGTCTCTGTGAACAGTGACCCCCTTGGCAAACTAGCTGCTCTTCAAACTGGTCAGATGCCCTTAGAACTGGAGAGTTTGATCCTTCCTGGCAAAATAGTAATATAAAGGGATTTTGGGGGGCTCTTTGTTTAGGAATTTGAAAAGCAGCTTGGATAAAATGGGACTTGAATCTTCTCTCCAAAATCAGTCTGAGCCATTACAAAAACTGGCAATCGTCAGCCTAGATGACCCTTGTGGTCTCCTCAGACCCTATGATTGACCTAGGGAGACAATACACCTGGGACTATCCAACCTCTTCTCAACCCTGGCTAGTTCCCCTAAAACACACATGGTCTCCCTCATTTGTGAAGTGCCTGGTTTAATTCCATTATGGATTGAAAACACACTCCCCTGCCACTCACTCCTCCCATTCCCTCCCCATCATTATTAATTGGGCACTCCATCCTTCCAGTTTGTTTGCTTTTGGTGAGGAGATAGCTTTCCTTGTCTGACAAGAGCAGGCCTGTGGGGAGGGGACTCTCTCTGTTCTGGCTGAAGTCTGTTCAGTGCCTCATGGTTCCATGCCAAGAAAAAGCCATTAGATTGACATCCTTTCCCTCCTCACTTTGGGGACCTGAAACCTCGCTCTGGTTAAAGAAATAGGTAATAATTTTCACTCATCAGCTTCCCAGGGTCTCTCTCCCCCACACCTGCCAATTAGCCCTCATCTTGGAGACAGGAGCAGTCACAAATTAACTCTTGGAGTGCTCTGTGGTTGTGAGTCTAAGCCAAGCCATGGCTATAGTCCCCTATGGTCATAACAGCTTCCCTGCCGTGTAATGGGCCAGCCCCATCGGTATGACTGCAGGAAGAGGCAGGGGATGTGAGTGTGTGTCCTGATTTGGATCCCTCACTCCATATGCTGCCAGTATCTTGGGGGCCAACACACCGAGTTCCTGGAGTGAGAAGGGTGGGATCGAACCTGGGGCCTCTGGAATTTAGTGCATGAACCTCTATTGCATGAGCTGAAAGCCAATTGCCTGTTAGCTAAGGCTGTACAGCAGACTCATTTAACTCTCTCTCTTTCTCTCTCTCTTTCTAAGTGGTCTCGGTGCCACTAGTTGGGACAGAACACTACACCCAGGAGTTGTGGATTACAGAAGCACTTTGTGTAACAATGCAGCAGCACCTTCTACGCAGGGCCCAGACCTCAGGGTCAGAGATTTAGTGGGGACCGTTTGGGAGACACAGACAGATGGAGGAACAGAGCCTAAGGGGGACCTGGGTAGGTGGAGGATAACTTATGGAGTAGCTGGCTGGCAGGCACATTTCCCAGCAGTGGAGAGGAGGTGCAGAAGCATACTGGCAGCAGGGTGTGAAGAGGCAGATCAAGGCAGGCAGCCAGTGGACTCTGTGAAAACCAAGGGTGTTGCAGCACCTTGAGAATGCTGTAACCTGTTGATTTCTGGCTCATTCCTGACCCAGCACTTCCTTGGAGCATCAATGGAAATGTGATGAAAGGGGAGGTGGTGCTCAAAACTGGGTGGCACCCCAGTAACCCTTTGGTTGATTTGGCCCTGCCTACAGCCCATGAAGGCCCGCAGGAACCTGATCTTGATAGGGTGATGTCAGCAAGAGCTAGAGTGGTCTGGAGGACATTGGTGGGGGACTTATTCTTCTTCTTGTTTTATTTTTGTTATGGTAATGCTTGGTGGCCCCAGCTGAGATCAGAGGCCCCATTGTGCTAGGCGCTGTACAAACCCATAGGTCCAAACTCCAGCCTTGCCCAGCCTCCCTTGGGCAGCTCAGCGACTACAGCACTCTTTCCCAACCCACCCCATTATCCCTTTGTTTCTGTGCTAGGTGTTTTTGCCCCCAGCAGTTAGAGCTGAGGCCAGCAAACTCATTGCATTCCAGATGTTCTGCTGCAGTTCGAACCCCTGGGCAGGATTCATCGACCACACAAGCTCTCTTTGAGAGATTAACAAAGAATTAAGTTCCTGAGTGTTTTTTTAAATGAGAGAGAAGAAAAGAATTATATGAACTAGGCCTGAGGATGATGACTCCACTTTGGAATGTTAAAATCAAAGCTTATAACCTATTTTAAGAAGATCAAATGGGCAAAAGGGGAGGGGCAGTGGCACTCTGTTAAAATGGCGTTACCTGTTTCCAAGTAACTGATAAATTGGAAGAAAATGATCTCAAATGCTTATGGATCAATGTGCTAACAGATAAAGCACAAGTTTGGATATTAGTTGGTGTCTGCTACAGACCACCAAATCATGCTAGATCCAGCTGCTTATGCACCTATCTATAATGTGTAGGGAAACAAAACTGCAAGATTATAGGGGACTTCAATTTGAGAGATATATGTGTTGGGTTCACCCTGGGGTGCCACCTGGAACTGGGATACCACTGGGCCCCCCGGATCCACCAGTCTGGGCTCCCTTTATATTGTACTGCTGTGACCAGCCCGACAAGCCCACCCCAAGGCTCCAGCCTGCACTTTCACTAGCATACATACAGGTAGGGACACACCCACCTGCAGTTACATGCAGATGCTGTGATCAGATCTGCATGGGAAAGCTCCAGCTAAAGAGCTTCCCAGCTACTCAGGCGTGCACCCTCCTCTGGAGTATAAACCCAAAATTATATCATCTTGTACTGCACAGTGTAAGTTCATGAAATTCGCTCCCTCCCTCAATGTGTAGCAGAAGTATACAAGAGCTTTCTGTCCTCAGTTATGACTCCCATGCACACTGGTTTTAGATAAAGCAAAAACAAGTTTATTAACTACAAAAGATAGATTTTAAGTGATTATAATGGATAGCAAACAGATCAGACCAGATTACCTAGCAAATAAACAAAACACACAAACTAAGCTTAACATACTAAAGAGATTGGATATGAATATCAGATCCTCACCCTAAGTGACGATACAAGCAGGCTACAGATTCTTAAGGGGCCAGCTGCACTGGCTTACAGCATAGAAACCCCAGGTGTTCCATTCACAGGCTAAAAATCCCTTTTGCCTGGGTCCAGCACTTCCCTCCAGTTCAGTCTTTTTTTCCTCTGGTGTTTCCAGGAGTCTCTTTGAGTGGGGAGTCAGTGAAGAATTACGATGATGTCACTTCCCTGCCTTAAATAGCTTTTGAATAGGGAGGAAACCCTTTGTTTCCAGGCTTGGTTCCCATGGTAGTCAGTGGAAAAACACTGATATCCCAAGATGGAGACCAGCACAAGGTGACCTGGTCACATGTCCCTGTAATGTGACAGCAGCCATGAGTCAGAGGCAGTTTATAGTGTCCTCTGGAAGCCCCCACCCCCCTGTGGGAGATAAGCTTATTCTAAGGCCTATTGTTTTTTCCTAATGTGTAGTCAATATTCCTAACTTCAGATACAAAACTGATACATGCATACAAACAGGATAATCATATTCAGTAAATCATAACCTTTCCAATGACACCTTACATGACTTATCTTACTTAAAATATATTATGATTATGTCATAATCATATCATAATAATATTACTGGAAGAATATGGGGTGCAGTGTCACAACATACACTGGAGGTCTCATGCTGCCAACACTAAAACATCCTTAAAAATGTGTTGCAATCAAGATGGGGAATCCTATATTAGACCTTGTCTTGACAAATAAAGAGGAACTGATCACAGAACTAAAAATTAATGGTAACTTAGATGTAGTTAATATAATTATTTGATCACATTTATAATGTGCAAACAGAATAATGTCCAAACTGGTATAATATATACTTGGAGCTTTAAAAGGGCCAATTTCACAAAACTGAAAACAATTATGTGCCATAATAGCTGGGAGGCAGAATTTCATCTGAAAAATGGAAAAGACAATTGGTATTCTTTAAGAAAACTTTACCACATGCCCAAAAAGCCACCATCCCACAATCGAGGAAAAAGGCCATATTGGTTTGAAAAATGACTTTGTTTAGAGGGGCAGTGAAGGCAGCTATAAAAATATTATATAACAAATGAAAGAAAAGGAAAGTTGATAGTAAGAAATATAAATCAGAAGATAGGAATTGTAGAAAATGAATAAGGGAAGCCAAGGGACACAAGGAGAAATCTCTGGACAGCAAAGTTAAGGACAGTAAGTCATTTTTGAAGTATACTCGGAACAAAAAGAATCCTGACAATGGTCTTCATCCATTACAAGGTAGAAATGGTAGAATTATCAATAATAATTCAGAAAAGGCACAAGTGTTCAATACATATTTCTGTTCTGTATGTGGGAAAAGAACAGATGTAGACTTCTCAGTCCTCAGCTAAAACCTCTCCAACGCATCATCAGTGATCTACAACCCATCCTGGACAATGATCCCTCACTTTCACAGGCCTTGGAAGGCAGGCCAGTCCTCGCCCACAGACAACCTGCCAACCTGAAGCATATTCTCACCAGCAACTACACACCGCACCATAGTAACTCTAACTCAGGAACCAATTCATGCAACAAACCTTGATGCCAACTCTGCCCACATATCTACACCAGCGACACCATCACAGGACCTAACCAGATCAGCCACACCATCACCGGTTCATTCACATGCATGTCCACCAATGTAATATACGCCATCATGTGCCAGCAATGCCCCTCTGCTATGTACATCGGCGAAACTGGACTGTCCCTACGTAAAAGGATAAATGGACACAAATTAGATATTAGGAATGGCAATATACAAAAACCTGTAGGAGAACACTTCAACCTCCCTGGACACACAATAGCAGATTTAAAGGTAGCCATCTTGCAGCAAAAAAACTTCAGGACCAGACTTCAAAGAGAAACTGCTGAGCTGCAGTTCATTTGCAAATTTGACACCATCAGCTCAGGATTAAACAAAGACTGTGAATGGCTAGCCAATTACAAAAGCAGTTTCTTCTCCCTTGGTGTTCACACCTCAACTGCTAGAAGAGGGCCTCATCCCCCCTGATTGAACTAACCATGTTATCCCTAGTCTGATTCTTGCTCGCATATTTATACCTGCCTCTGGAAATTTCTACTACATGCATCCGACAAAGTGGGTATTCACCCACAAAAGCTTATGCTCTAAAATGTCTGTTAGTCTATAAGGTGTGTGACAAAGTTCCTGCTCTACCTTGGTGGGTCTTGCGCTTATTGGCGGATTTGCTCGCTTTGGCGCTTCACGGCAGCCCTCAGCTTGGCTGTTTTTCTGAATTCACAGTCCAGGTCAACTCATCCTGTGTCTGACCAGGAGTTGGGAGGATTTGGGGGGAACCCGGGCCCGCCCTCTACTCTGGGTTCCAGCCCAGAGCCCTGTGGAATGCAGCTGTCTAGAGTGCCTCCTGGAACAGCTGTGCGACAGCTACAACTCCCTGGGCTACTTCCCCATGGCCTCCTCCCAACACCTTCTTTATCCTCACCATAGGACCTTCATCCTGGTGTGTGATAATGCGTGTACACCTCAGTCCTCCAACAGTCCACGTTCTCACTCTCAGCTCCTAGTGCCTGTTGCTCCCAGCTCCTCACACACACACCACAAACTGAAGTGAGCTCCTTTTTAAAACGCAGATTCCCTGATTAGCCTGCCTTAATTGATTCTAGCAGCTTCTTGATTGGCTGCAGGTGTTCTAATCAGCCTGTCTGTCTTAATTGTCTCCAGAAGGTTCCTGATTGTTCTGCAACCTTCCCTGGTACCTTACACAGGGAAAAGAGACCTACTTAACCTGGGGCGTATGTATCTGCCTTCTATTCCTCTCCTATAGCCCCCTGGCCTGGGATTTTCTTACTTTTTGCTCCCGGTTCAGCTTCCCCCCCCCGAACCGGGCCAGACGCTTTTTCTTCGTTTTGTTTTTTTTTGCTGTTTTTCTGCTGCCGTTCGAGTGCTGGTCGGCTGCTAGCTAGCTGCCAGGACCCCCACGCCTGCCCTCAGATGCTGCTACTCCTCCAGCTGAAACCCCTGGAGGGGGGGACTGCCGACCCACTCCCCGGAGGAGGGGAGTGGAAGCCCCCAGACCCAACTGTTTTACTGTTTATTTCTGGACCCATACCAGCCGAGAGGAACTTTTCTTATCTGTTTGGTATTTCTGGAATGCTCCACAAAGCCCGGGAGAGAAGACGGCCGACAGAGAAATTGCCCAGGGAAGCTACAAACCATTGTGGAGGGGGCCGTAAGACTGAGTAACTTTTTATCTGTACTCTCGTGTGGGGGGAGGTTTGACTGTGTCTTGACTGCGTTTGTAGGGGCACAGGGGGTGTGGCACGGAGCTGCCCCCCGATCCATCGGTGCCCCCCCCCAACACTACTACAACCGACACGGCCCCCCGCCATCCGTCCCTGCTGGCAACTTGCCATCTGCCTCTGGATTCAGCTGCTCGCCCTGATTCCACCGTCTGGACCAGAAGCAACAGCCGACCAAACGAGACTCTTTGGACAAATGCACGTGGGTTCATGTCCCTCCCCTCACCCCAGGACTGTCCACCCCACAGTTTGCCCCTACTACCTGACCCCAACTCCTGTTTCCTTCCCCGTCCAATCCGAACCATTTGCCCCCCTTCCCCGCCTGCAGCCCAGCAGGGAGAAGTGGTTAATCTGCTTCCCCCTCCCCGCTCTGCCTTCTCGTGCCTCCCCATCTCTCCCTGCTTACAATGGCGGGGAATGAGATGGGTGAGGCCCCTCTAACAACCTCAGCTGCTCCTCCCCCACCTACCCTCCTGCCCAACCCCCAAGCCCCCCCCCCCACTGCTGCCAAAACACCGGCCACCGCCCCCGCTGGGGCATCAGCAGTAGGAGGCACCGGGGCGACTACTGCCGCTGTTACGCCCACCGCCCCCCCAGATTCTAGGAGAGCCCCCCCAGTTGGCCAGAAAGGCCAGGGTGTGAAGAAGGGAAAGGGCCCCCTACAACCACGAGGCCCTCCATGGCAGGGACTGCTTCCCCGCTGTGGCCTGATCATCGACCATGGCTTCCCTCCCCGCTGTTCTCTCCACCAGCTCTGCGAGCGTCCCTCCCCCGGCCCCCAGGGTGTATGCCTGGGCGGTAGCAGCCCCCCACCCGCCTGCCGCCTCGTCATCTCGCCCACGCACCGCCTCCGCTACCATCAATAGCGGCCGGGGCCCCTTTCCCACCATGACCAGGAAGCACGGCGTCCGTTGCCTCCTGGTGCCTGCCTCGCCCCACGTGGAGACATACGTGCAGGCGTTGGCGAGGGTGGTAGGACCCACGGCTATTGTGGCGGCCTCCAAAATGTACGGGAAGGTCATCTTTTTCTTAGCATCGGAAGCTGCCGCCCAGGAGGCGGTGGAGAAGGGCCTGGCGTTGGGGGGGGGGGTGTTCGTTCCCCTGGAACCGCTAGAGGACCTGGGCGTCCGCCTAGTCCTGACCTCTGTCCCTTCTTTTCTACCCAGTGCCGCCCTGTTACCTGCTCTCTCCACCCTGGGGAAACCCGTTTCTGTCATCAGCCCTCTCACGTTGGGCTGTAAGGACCCCACCCTCCGTCATGTCCTTTCATTCCACCAGCAAGTGCAGCTTCTACCGCCGCTGGCAACGCGTGATGGAGAGGTGCTTGAGGGGTCCTTCCTAGTCCCCTACCAGGGAGCCCGTTATTGGGTCTACTATTCCACAGGAGAGGCCCAGTGCCACCTCTGCCGATCAGCGGGGCATGTCCGAAGAGACTGCCCCTTGGCCCGGCGGGGAGGGGCACCCGAGACCCCCGAGACCCGGCAGGACATCGGCTCCATCGTTGTCGATGTCCCTGGCCACCCGGCACCTGAAACCACCTCTCCTCCTGCTCGATCCACCGCTGCTCCCGCCCGGGCCCAAGAGACACCTCCCCTACAAGGGAGGGAGCCCCGCCCTTGCTGTTAACAATCCGGCAGAGCCTATGGAGGAGGGTGCAGCAAAGATATTACTGGTGATAGGAGAGGGCCCGCCCCAAGGAGAACCCCCCCCGCCATACTGCCTCACCTTTACCCCCCCGAGCCCCTGAACCATTGATTCTGCCCCCCGACACGACCCCTGCTAACCAGCCCCCAGACGATGCTATGGAGGGCTGGACCCTAGTCCAGGGGAAGCGAGGCAAGCGGAAGGCTCGAGCTCCGCTGCACCCATCTGATGCGGAGGCCCCCCGGAAGACAAGGAAGGGAGGCACTGATACTGAGCCTTCCGCTATGCCCACAAGTGAGATCCATCCGCCGGTGTCGGAAGGGGAAGACACAATAGCATTGGAAGGTAGGATCTCCCCTCCATGGGAGACCCTCCCCTCCGAGACCCCTGAGGAAGCCCCTTCTGCCCGAATATCACCTGAACCCCCCGCGAACCCCGAAGTGACCGTCGAAGCGGGCACAGGGGGGGAGATCCCCGGGGTGGCGGAAGGCGACCTCTCCTCCATGTATGAGGAGATCGAGGCCCTAGGTTTGACCCTGGTCACGCAGGGAGAGGATGACCTACTGCCGGCTGGCCTCGATCTGGGCAACCTCACCCCAGTCCCCCTTTCCCCATGCTTCCTCCCCCTAACCACCTTCCCGAGCGAGCACCCTACAGAAGGTGGTCCACCACCTGATGCCGTGGCTGCCAAATCCACCACAGAGCCTGCGCCTAGCATCACTGGGAGCCCCCTCCCCCCCCTTAACCCTCGAATATGCTCGGGAGGCGCCACCTTTCAGCTGCTTGCCTCCCGAAGCCCAGAGTCTCGCCTCTGCCCCCGCCCCCACCCCCACCCCTGTCCCTGCCCAATCCACCTCCTCCTGCAATGCTATTGCTGCCCCTGGGGTTATTTCTTTCCCGTTTTTTGCCTTTGCCTTTTCCTGCCAAGACCCATTAGGAGCTGCAATTTTCCCTCCACCGTCCCCTTCTACCCCAAGGCTTGAGATGGACCTAATAACTTTAGCCTGTCAGATGCCCCGTCGGTAGTCCGCACCCTGCCTGCCCACCTCAGCGGACCACGAGGCTGCACCAAGAGCCCCACCAGGGAATAACCCGGAAATCGCAACCCCACCCCCCCATGAGCTGTGAAAAGCGTTGGGGGAGTTTTTAGAAGACATCCGTGGCTTCCGCAACAGGATACAGCTAGCTCTCCAGCTATGGGGGGACTTTGATCAAATCCTCGAGGCCACAAGGGCCCTTATAAAGGAGGGTAGAGGGAAAGGAAGGTGCAGTGCTGTGGCCTACGGGCGGGCCCGCAGCTTCCGTGACGATTTACTCAATTACGGGATGGGTCACGGATTGTTTCGCGACCTGCCAGGGACTGCGAACATCCCCGCCAACATGGAACCCCCACCCCCCCAGCCCTCCACATGATGCCTCTCATTATTGCAACTTTGAACATCAGGGGCTGTAGGATGGCTCTCCGCAGGGCCCAGGTGCTCTCTTACCTTCGGGAAGGGGGGGTACTCTGTGGTTTTCCTGCAGGAGACCCATACGGATCCGACCGCCAAGGACAGCTGGCGGCTGGAGTGGGGGGACGGGGTCTACTTTAGCCACTTCACGATTCGACAAGCTGGAGTGGCGACCCTGTTCTCCCCCAACCTACGGCCCGAGGTGCTAGGGGTCACTGAGGCCGTGCCAGGCCACCTGCTGTATCTCCGAGTCTGTATGGAGGGGCTCGTGGTCAACCTAGTTAACATCTATGCCCCGACAATGAGCCCGAAGCGGCCGCAATTCTATCAGCGGGTGTCCGACTTCTTCAGCACCCTAGATTCTCACGAGTGCCTAGTCCTGGGAGGGGACTTTAACATCACCCTCGAGGAACAGGACCGCTCAGGGGCCGAGCTGAGCCCGGCCACCGCGAACATTCTCCGAGAAATAATCAAACATCGCTCCCTACTGCATGTCTGGCATGACCACCACCCAGATGACACTTCCACATTCACCTTTGTCCGGGTGGAGGCCCATCGGTCACACCACTCTCGGTTGGACCGTATTTATTTATCCCGTTTCCATCTTTCACAAGCCCGCTCCTCCAACATTCGTCCGGCCCCATTTTCCGACCATCATCTAGCCACCATAACAGCCTCCTTCCATGCAGAGAGGCCGGGGCCGGCCTATTGGCACTTTAACAACAGCCTGTTGGAGGATGAGGGCTTTGTGACGTCCTTCCGGGAGTTTTGGCTGGCCTGGCGAGAGCAGCGGCGTGCCTTTCCCTTGGCGCGGCGATGGTGAGATCTAGGGAAGGTGCGCGCCAAGCTCTTGCGCCGTGAGTACACCCGGGGCACCAGCCGATGGAGAAATGCAGCGATAGAGCAGTTGGAATGGGAGGTCTTAGAGATGGAGAGGCGTCTGGCCACCAGCCCCGAGGACCCGTTCCTCTGCGGAGCATGCCGGGAGAAGCACGAGGAGCTCCGGCCCCTCGAGGACCATCGGGCCCGAGGTGCCTTTGTTCGATCCCGCATCCGCCTCCTTCGGGAGATGGATCGCAGCTCCCGTTTCTTCTACGCCCTGGAGAAAACGAGGGGGGCCAAGAAACACGTCACCTGCCTTCTAGCAGAAGACGGCACCCCCCTCACGGATCCGGTGAAGAGGTGTGGGAGGGCCCGTGACTTCTACACAAGCCTTTTCTCCCCAGATACGACCAATCCTGGCGCTTGCAGGGTGCTCTGGGAGGAACTCCCCACGGTCAGCGTGGACGACCGAGACCGACTAGAGCTGCCTCTCACCCTGGCCAAGTTCTCGGAAGCCCTCTGTCGCATGCCCACTAATAAATCTCCGGGCATGGACGGGCTGACTGTGGAGTTCTATCGCGCGTTCTGGGACATTCTTGGCCCAGACCTAGCCACTGTCTGGGCCGAGTCTTTGCAGGGCGGGGTCCTCCCTCTTTTATGCAGGCGAGCGGTGCTCACCTTGTTGCCGAAGTAGGGGGACCTCCGCGATTTAGAAAACTGGCATCCCGTCTCGCTCCTTAGCACGGACTACAAAATCGTAGCAAAAGCAATCTCGCTGCGGCTAGGGTCTGTGATGGCGGACATGATCCACCCAGACCAGAACTACACTGTCCCGGGCCGCAGCATTTTTGACAACCTATTTCTAACCCGAGACCTTTTGGAACTCGGGCGTAGAGATGGTCTGTCGTTCGCCCTCCTGTCTCTTGATCAGGAGAAGGCGTTCGGTGGAGTGGACCATGGGTACCTCCTGGGCACTCTGCAGGCGTTTGGATTCGGACCTCAGTTTGTGAGTTTTCTCCAGGTGCTGTACGCTTCCGCGGAGTGTCTGGTTAGGCTCAACTGGACCCTGACCGAACCGGTCAGCTTCGGGCGAGGAGTACGGCAGGGGTGCCCCCTCTCAGGCCAGCTGTACGCTCTGGCGATCGAGCCCTTCCTCTGTCTCCTCCGAAGGAGGTTGACAGGGTTGGTGCTACGGGAGCCGGAGCAGCGGCTGGTCCTGTCAGCGTACGCCGATGACGTCCTCCTCGTGGTCCAGGACCCGGGCGACTTGGCGCGAGTGGAGGCATGCCAAGCCATCTATTCGGCAGTCTCCTCCACCCGAGTCAACTGGGTCAAGAGCTCTGGCTTGGCGGTGGGGGGCTGGCGGCAGGTAAGCTCCCTCCCACCCGCGCTTCAGACCATCCGGTGGAGTGCCGGCCCTCTGCTCTATCTCGGCGTTTACCTTTCTGCCACGCACCCTTCTCCGCCGGAGAACTGGCAAAATTTGGAAGGCGGCGTGATTGAGCGGATCAGGAAATGGACGAGGCTACTCCGATGTCTCTCCCTTCGGGGGAGAGCACTGGTGCTTAACCAACTAGTCCTGTCCACGCTCTGGTACCGGCTCAACACCCTAGCCCCGGCCCCGGGTTTCCTGTCCCACCTCCGGAGATTGATTCTAGAGTTCTTTTGTTAGGAATGCACTGGGCCCCTGTTGGGGTTCTTCATCTACCCCTGAAGGAAGGAGGACAAGGCCTGAGGTGTCTGCACACTCAGGTCCGTGTCTTCCGCCTCCAGGCCCTGCAGAGGCTCCTTTATAGTGCAGGTAGTTCGACGTGGAGCATACTAGCGCACGCCTTCCTGCGCCGCTTCCAAGGGCTCCGATACGACCGGCAGCTTTTTTATCTCTGTCCAAGAGGTTTTCCGCAAGACCTCTCCAGGCTGCCGGTCTTCTACCAGGACCTCCTCCGGACCTGGAAACTGTTTTCAACGACCAGGTCCGTGGCGGTCACCGTGGGAGCGGATCTCCTCGCGGAGCCCCTGCTACACAACCCCCAGCTCTGTGTGCAGGTGGCGGAGTCCCGCTCAGTGTGCCAGAGTTTGGTCCTGGCGGAAGTCACGAGAGTCGGAGACCTCCTGGACTACAACTAGGGAGACTGGCTGGATCCCCTGACGCTCGCTCGGCGCATGGGGCTCTCCAGACCTCGTACCCCCCGGTGCGTACTTCAGGAGATGAAGGCTGCTTTGACACCCACTGATTGGGCTTATCTCAGCCGAGCCCTGCGCGAGGGCGCACCCCGCCCACCCTCTACCCCAGGCCCGCCAAACCTTTCAATTGGGCCCCTACCTCATAGATCCCAACAAACCCCTCACCCTTTCACTGCGAGACGGCTGCATGAACTGCAGCCGGTCAGCTTCCAAACCACACCAAGGAAACATCTATACACACTCACGCTTCACCACCCTTCACGCCCACACCCTGGTGTCCCACCCCGGTACAAAGTGGCGGGACCTCCTGCCACCTTTGGAGGGTGAGCAGCCCCGGTGGACCAGCCTGTATTCCACCTTGGTCCCGAGGCCCATCGGGGACATTAGTTGGCAGCTCCTTCACGGAGCTGTGAGCACGGGCGTGTTTTTGACGCGGTTCACCCCCATCCCAGATACCCTTTTTGCAATGTGAGGGAAACCCTGGCACATGTATATTTAGAGTGTGCCAGGCTGCAGCCCCTTTTCTGGCTCCTCACGAATATTCTATTACGCTTTTGGCTGCACTTTTCCCCTCACCTTTTTATTTACACACTCCCCATCCGTGGCCCCACAAAGTCGCGGGATCTCCTGGTTAACCTCCTCCTAGCCCTAGCTAAAACAGCCATCTATAAAACCAGAGAGAGGAGGTTGGCCAATGAAGTGTCCTGCGACTGTAGGGCCATTTTTCGATCCTCAGTACATTCACGTATCCGGGCGGAGTTCCTCTGGGCGGCATCCACCTACCCCTTTGACACCTTCAAGGAGCGGTGGGCGCTGTCTGAGGTTCTCTGCTCGGTGACCCCGTCCGGTTCCCTCCGTCTGACCCTTTGATTGAGGGGAAGAGCGAGAGACCCCCAGCCCCAGCCATTCCCGCTGCGGATACCGTCATCACCGTCACCTAGGAGGGGTCCTAACCCACATGGGTGAACATCCCCCCCCCCAAACTGCCCACCCCGCAGCCGTGCCCATCTTGTCGGGCACTCTCAGGAGAGGAATAATCGGTGACACTGGGCGTGGCACTAGGTAACTCGAGGGGGTGGAAGACCACGAGTGGCGAGGAAGCCCCCCCGCTCTAGGCCACCAGGTTACTCAGGAGGGTGGAAGACCATGAGTGTCGAGGAAGCCCCCCCCCGCTCTGGGCCCAGGCTAGCCTGAACACCTCTCCCTCCTGAAGGCTGCTGTGTTATACCTTGTGTTTGCTTTTGTTTTGTTGCATAGTTTTGTTTTTTCCTTTTTGGTGATTCTTTCTAAATGTTATGCAAATAAAATTCTTTTTTGCTTCAAAAATAAAAAAAATTACTCTCCTATAGCCATCTGGTCCGACCCTGTCACATATCGCCCCCCTCTGCTCAACACTACGGGGTTGGGCAACTTGGGACGTCAGGCAGTGTACTCGTGACAAACCATCCGCATTGCCATGGTGGCTTCCAGCCCAGTGTTGTATGGTGAATTGGAAAGGTTGTAGGGACAGGAACCATCTTCTTGCGTTCTTCCCTTTATTTCGCTGCATCCACTGGAGGGGTGCATGGTTGGTCACAAGGGTAAACTGTCATCCCAGAGGGTAATAACGTAATGTTTCCATGGCCCATTTCACAGCTAGGCACTCTCTTTCAACCACGGCATACTTCTGCTCTCTCGGGAGGAGTTTCCTGCTGAGGTAGAGGATTGGGTGTTCTTCATCTCCAACCATCTGCGATAGAACAGCTCCCAATCCTACTTCAGATGCATTTGTTTGTAAAATGAATTCTTTGTTGAAGTCTGGGGCTATAAGCACGGGGTTACTGCAGAGGGCTCTCTGTAGATCCATGAATGCTTTCTCTGCGGCATCTGTCCACTTCACCATGTCTGGACCCCGGGCTTTTATCAGGTCTGTCAGGGGACTCGCTCTGGTAGCAAAATGGGGAATAAATTGTCGGTAGTACCCCACCACACCCAGGAATGCTCGGACTTGCTTTTTCCGATTTGGCCAGGGCCAATTTTGGATAGCTCTAGTTTGTTTAGTTGGGGCTTGACCATGCCCCTTCCTACAATGTAGCCAAGGTATTTAGCCTCGGCTAGCCCTATAGCACAGTTGGCTGGGTTGGATGTGAGGCCAGCCCGTCTTAGCGTGTACAGAACCACTTACACCTTTCCTAAGTGGGTTTCCCAGTCAGGGGTGCGAATAACCACATCATCCAGGTATGCTGCTGCATAACTGGTATGGAGCCATAGGAGCTTGTCCATAAGACGCTGGAAGGTGGTAGGTGCCCCATGCAGTCCAAAAGGAAGAACAGTATATTGAAACAGACCCTCTGGTGTAGAGAATGTTGTCTTTTCTTTCGCATCTTTGGCAAGGGGAATCTGCCAGTATCCCATTGTTAAATCAAGGGTGGTCAAAAATCAGGCATTGCCCAGGTGGTCAACTAACTCATCGATACTGGGTATGGGGTATGCATCGAATTTGGATATCTCATTCAGCCGGCGAAAGTCATTACAAAACCTAGTGGTGCCATTGGGTTTGGGCATCAACACAATCGGGCTTGACCACTGACTGTGGGACTCTTCGATGACTCCCAGCTCCAACATCCTTTTTACCTCTGCCTTGATCTCCTCCCTTTTTGCTGCTGGGACCCAATAGGGCCTTAAAGTTACCTTTGCCCCAGGGTCTGTGATAATGTGGTGATGTGCTTCAATGGTCCAGCCTGGTTTGATTGAAAACATGTCCTGGTATCGGTTGATCATCTCAGTTACCTCCTTCTTCTCGTTTGGTGTTAGATCAGTGGATATCCTGATCTGCTCCTGCATGTTATTTCCCTGGATCGGGGTCTCTTGGGCCACTGCACACGCCTCTCATTGGTGCCAAGGCTTTAAGAGGTTAATGTGATAAACTTGTTCTTGTTTCCGGCATCCTGGTTGCTGCACCTTGTAGGTTACTTCCCTCACGGGTTCAACCACCTCATAGGGCCCCTGCCATTGGGCCAAAAGCTTGCTTTCTGCCATGGGTACCAACACCGTCACCCAAACCCCTGGTTAGAACTGTCGGACTTTTGCCTGGCGATTGTAATGGGTTTGCTGGGCCTCCTGCACCTTTTCCAAATGTTCCCGTACAATAGGGGTGATCCGGGCTATCCGTTCTCGCATCTGCAACACATGGTCAATTATATTTCTCCCCTCATTGGGTTCCTCTTCCCAGATTTCTTTTGCAGTATCTAGTATGCCACAGGGGTGGCGTCTGTATAATAATTCAAAGGGGGAAAACCCAGTTGAGGCCTGAGGTACCTTCCGGATTGCAAACATAAGGTGGGGTAGTAGGGTGTCCCAATCCTTCCCGTCTTGACTTACCACTTTCCTTATCATTGCCTTGGGGGTTCGGTTAAACCTTTCTACCAGCCCATCGGTCTGCGGATGATAGACTGAAGTTCTCAGGGTATGTATATGGAGCAGTGTACAGAAGTCCTTCATTAGCTTCGACATAAATGGGGTACCTTGGTCTGTTAATATCTCCTTTGGTAGCCCCACTCGGGCAAAGATCCCCACCAACTCTTTCGCTATCGTTTTAGAGGCCGTGTTCCGCAGGGGGACGGCTTCTGGGTAGCGAGTAGCATAATCCAGAATGACAAGTATATATTGGTGGCCCCAGGCTGTCTTCAACAGGGGTCCCACTAGATCCCTGGCTATTCGCTCGAAGGGGACCTCTATGATGGGAAGGGGTACTAAAGGTGCCCTCAAGTGGGGACGGGGACTGTGCAGCTGACACTCCGGGCAGGACGCACAGTACCTCCGCACTTCTTCATGTACTCCGGGCCAGAAGAATCGTCGCAGGACCCGTGCCAGGGTCTTCTCTACCCCCAAATGCCCCCCAAAAAGATGACTATGGGCCAGACTTAATACAGCATTCTGGTGTTTTTGAGGTACTGAGATCTGCTGTACCTTCTGACCCTGGTGCAACCCGGTATAAGAGATTCTTCTTCATTATGAAGTAGGGTCCTGGTCCCTGGGTTTTCCCTTCCACGGGGACCCAATCTATTTCGGTCACCTCCTTCCAAATCTTGTCGTATCTTGGATCTTCAGCCTGGTCCCATCCAAAATTTCCTCTCCCGGGGATAATCTGCCTGAGATCTAGGGGGACAGTCTCTGTTGCCTCTACTGGGTTCAGAGGCATTAGGGTGTGGGTCAGACTCGGGTGCTTCTCCCCCCTGGGTGGCCTCCTTTTCAGCTGCTCGGGTCCGCCTACCTACGAGAGCCACCCTCTGGCTTTGGGCCAGTATTCGGGTTCCCAAGGCCTTAGCTGCCCTTCTTTCCCTTTTCATCTTTCTATGCTGTCTGGGAGTGGAGAACAAATCTGGAGATATTTCAGAGAAGGTTGGGGGTTGACAGTCTACTGTGGATGCCTCACTACTTCAGGGCTTCCCCCTTTCTCCAATTCCCCTACCGGGAGTAAGTCTCCAAACCCTGGGAAGTCCCTCCCTATGAGCACTGGGTATGGGAGTTTAGGGACTACACCTGCTGCTAACTCAGTAGTGTTCCCTGAATCTCGATTTTTACTGGGATGATGGGGTAATAACCAACTGTCCCATGGACGCATGTTATCCCCGTACGCTTAGCCCACAGCAGCTGACTACGCTTCACGAGCTTCCCTGAGACAAGCGTGATAGCACTCCCTGAATCAACCAATGCTGTGGTCTCTACCCCATTTAGCTTCACTGGTCTAGTGTACATATGTGGAGTTAGTGAGACACCCACAAGGTGGATTAGGGAGCATGGGTCTGCCCAGTTCCCCAGGTTACACTGCATAGACTCCTCGGCATTGGGACACTGTGCAGCTATGTGTCCCCACTCCCCGCAGGGGTAACATCTGTATGGAGCCATAGGCATTCCCCGGTCTCTTGGTTTGGGTAGCCTAACATCACGATCCTCTTCCCCCTCAGTGCTTCGACTCTTTGTGGCTTCTGGTGGGCCTTCAGCCCCTCTCTTTTTCCACCTGGGTTCTCCTGGTGGCCCAGTCAACCGAGCTCTATGGCTTGTTGCTGCTAGTTTAGCCCGGGGTGCTTCTTCCTTAACTGGTCGGGTCAGCTCCCTCACCGTCCTTCACCTTTCTACAAGCGCGACAACCTCGTCGTAGGTGGAGGGTTCATTCTGGCTTACCCAGGCGTGAAGGTCTGGAGGTAGTCCTCTCATGTACCAGTCGATGACCAGAATCTCTAGTAACTCCTTCGGACTCCGGGACTCAGTTCATACCCACTTTCGTGCGAGATGGATGATCTTGGGACTGCAGGATTTTGTTTTCCTGGTACCTCCACTCATGATATCGCTGGGCCCGCACTGCTGTCATTACCCCAGATCTTGCCAGGATCTCTGCTTTCAGCTGTGGGTAGAATCATAGAATCATAGAATATCAGGGTTGGAAGGGACCTCAGGAGGTCATCTAGTCCAACCCCCTGCTCAAAGCAGGACCAATCCCAATTAAATCATCCCAGCCAGGGCTTTGTCAAGCCTGACCTTAAAAACTTCTAAGGAAGGAGATTCTACCACCTCCCTAGGTAACGCATTCCAGTGTTTCACCACCCTCCTAGTGAAAAAGTTTTTCCTAATATCCAACCTAAACCTCCCCCACTGCAACTTGAGACGATTACTCGTCGTTCGGTCATCTGTTACCACTGAGAACAGTCTAGATCCATCCTCTTTGGAACCCCCTTTCAGGTAGTTGAAAGCAGCTATCAAATCCCCCCTCATTCTTCTCTTCCACAGACTAAACAATCCCAGTTCCCTCAGCCTCTCCTCATAAGTCATGTGTTCCAGACCCCTAATCATTTTTGTTGCCCTTCGCTGGACTCTCTCCAATTTTTCCACATTGTTCTTGTAGTGTGGGGCCCAAAACTGGACACAGTACTCCAGATGAGGCCTCACCAATGTCGAATAGAGGGGAACGATCACGTCCCCCGATCTGCTGGCTATGCCCCTACTTATACATCCCAAAGTGCTCTTCCTTGGCAACAAGGGCACACTGTTGACTCATATCCAGCTTCTCGTCCACTGTCACCCCTAGGTCCTTTTCTGCAGAACTGCTGCCTAGCCATTCGGTCCCTAGTCTGTAGCGGTGCATTGGATTCTTCCGTCCTAAGTGCAGGACTCTGCACTTATCCTTGTCGAACCTCATCAGATTTCTTTTGGCCCAATCCTCCAATTTGTCTAGGTCCCTCTGTATCCTAACCCTACCTGCCACCGTATCTACCACTCCTTCTAGTTTAGTATCATCCGCAAATTTGCTGAGAGTGCAATCCACACCATCCTCCAGATCATTTATGAAGATATTGAACAAAACCGGCCCCAGGACCGACCCTTGGGGCACTCCACTTGATACCGGCTGCCAACTAGACATGGAGCCATTGATCACTACCCGTTGAGCCCAACAATCTAGCCAACTTTTTACCCACCTTATAGTGCATTCATCCAGCCCATACTTCTTTAACTTGCTGACAAGAATACTGTGGAAGACAGTGTCAAAAGCTTTGCTAAAGTCAAGAAACAATACATCCACTGCTTTCCCTTCATCCACAGAACTAGTAATCTCATCATAGAAGGCTATTAGATTAGTCAGGCATGACCTTCCCTTGGTGAATCCATGCTGACTGTTCCTGATCACTTTCCTCTCGTGTAAGTGCTTCAGGATTGATTCCTTGAGGACCTGCTCCATGATTTTTCCGGGGACTGAGGTGAGGCTGACTGGCCTGTAGTTCCCCGGATCCTCCTCCTTCTCTTTTCTAAAGATGGGCATTACATTAGCCTTTTTCCAGTCGTCCGGGACTTCCCCAGATCGCCATGAGTTTTCAACGATAATGGCCAATGGCTCTGCAATCATAGCCGCGAGCTCCTTTAGCACTTCGGATGCAACGCATCCGGCCTCATGGACTTGTGCATGTCCAGCTTTTCTAAATAGTCCCTAACCACTTCTTTCTCCACAGAGGGCTGGTTACCTACTCCCCATGCAGTGTTGCCCAGTGCAGCAGTCTGGGAGCTGACCTTGTTTGTGAAGACAGAGGCAAAAAAAGCATTGAGTACATTATTTTTTTGCACATCCTCTGTCACTTGGTTGCCTCCCTCATTCAGTAAGGGCCCTACACTTTCCTTGGCTTTCTTCTTGTTGCCAACATACCTGAAGAAACCCTTCTTGTTACTCTTAACATCTCTTGCTAGCTGCAGCTCCAGGTGCGATTTGGCCCTTCTGATTTCATTCCTACTTGCCCGAGCAATATTTTTATACTCTTCCCTGGTCATTTGTCCAATCTTGCACTTCTTGTAAGCTTCTTTTTTATGTTTATGATCCGCAAGGATTTCACTGTTAAGCCAAGCTGGTCTCCTGCCATATTTACTATTCTTTCCACACATCGGGATGGTTTGTCCCTGTAACCTCAATAGGGATTCTTTGAAATACAGCCAGCTCTCCTGGACTCCTTTCCCCCTCATGTTATTCCCCCAGGGGATCCTACCCATCAGTTCCCTGAGGGAGTCGAAGTCTGCTTTCCTGAAGTCCAGGGTCTGTATTCTGCTGGTTACCTTTCTTCCCTGTGTCAGGATCCTGAACTCGACCAACTCATGGTCACTGCCTCCCAGATTCCCATCCACTTTCGCTTCCCCTACTAATTCTTCCCGGTTTGTGAGCAGCAGGTCAAGAAAAGCTCTCCCCCTAGTTGGCTCCTCCAGCACTTGCACCAGGAAATTGTCCCCTACACTTTCCAAAAACTTCCTGTATTGTCTGTGCACCGCTGTAGCGCTCTCCCAGCAGATATCAGGATGATTAAAGTCGCCCATGAGAACCAGGGCATGGATCTAGTAGCTTCTGCGAGTTGCCGGAAGAAAGCCTCATCCACCTCATCCCCCTGGTCCAGTGGTCTATAGTAGACTCCCACCATGACATCACCCTTGTTGCTCACACTTCTAAACTTAATCCAGAGACACTCAGGTTTTTCTGCAGTTTCATACCGGAGCTCTGAGCAGTCATACTGCTCCCTTACATACAGTGCTACTCCCCCACCTTTTCTGCCCTGCCTGTCCTTCCTGAACAGTTTATAACCATCCAGGACAGTACTCCAGTCATGTGAGTTATCCCACCAAGTCTCTGTTATTCCAATCACATCATAATTCCTTGACTTCACCAGGACCTCCAGTTCTCCCTGCTTGTTTCCAAGGCTTTGTGCATTTGTATATAGGCACTTGAGATAACCTGCTGATCGCCCCTCATTCTCAGTATGAGGTAGGAGCCCTCCCCTCACAGACGTTCCTGCCAGTGTTTCCTCCCGGTATCGTGCTTGCCCACTTACCTCAGGGCTTTGGTCTCCTTCCCCCGGTGAACCTAGTTTAAAGCCCTCCTCACTAGGTTAGCCAGCCTGCTCGCAAAGATGCTCTTCCCTCTCTTCGTTAGGTGGAGCCCATCTCTGCCCAGCACTCCTCCTTCATGGAACACCATCTCATGGTCAAAGAATCCAAAGCCTTCTCTCCGACACCACCTGCGTAGCCATTCGTTGACTTCCACGATTCGACGGTCCCTGCCCCGGCCTTTTCCTTCCACGGGGAGGATGGACGAGAACACCACTTGCGCCTCAAACTCCTTTATCCTTCTTCCCAGAGCCACGTAGTCCACAGTGATCCGCTCAAGGTCATTCTTGGCAGTATCATTGGTGCCCACGTGGAGAAGCAGGAAGGGGTAGCGATCCGAGGGCTTGATGAGTCTCGACAGTCTCTCCGTCACATCGCGAATCTTAGCCCCTGGCAAGCAGCAGACTTCTCTGTTTTCCGGGTCAGGGTGGCAGATAGATGACTCAGTCCCCCTGAGGAGAGAGTCCCCGAGCACCACCACCACCCGCCTCCTTCTCTTGGGAGTGGTGGTCGTGGAACCCCCAACCTCAGGACAGCGCATCTCATGCCTTCCAACCAGCGGAGTCTCCTTCTGCTTTCTCCCCCCAGACGTAGCATCTGGTCCACTCTCCGCAGTGGTACCTGTGGAGAGAACATGAAAACGGTTACTTACCTGTGTCTGCGTTGCTGGTACCCGGACATTCCCCCGGGTAGTCTGCCGCAGCCTCTTCAGGCAAATTATAGTAGGCCTTCTGGGCCTTCCCCACAGGAATGGAGCGAGGATGCCAGACCACTGTTCTCGGGGCCAAGCCTCCCGCAGGGCTGTCCTATCAAAGGCCAGGAGGTATGCCTCTACATCATCCTCCCACGTCATTTTCTGCAGCCAATTGCTGGCCCGCATGATCTGCGTCCCATCATGGCTGCGGTTCAGCTCTATGAGGGCCTTTACCTGGTTTACCAGTTCCCGCTACATAGCCCGTTCTTGAGCAGTCTGGTCCATCAGCAGGTGATTAGTCTCTTGCTGCAGCCGCCCTGCCTCTTATTGGGCGGCTGCCTGGACACGAGTAGCCTCGTGCTAGGCAGCCATGGCTTGTATCATGACTTACCTAGTGCCACGCCCAGTGTCACCGATTATTCCTCTCCTGAGAGTGCCCGACAAGATGGTATGGCTGCGGGGTGGGCAGTTTGGGGGGGGGGGGGATATACACCCACGTGTCATAGGACCAGCCGCAGGACCGCAGCTCTGGCTCCCGCAGCACCAACCCTGTCAGCCTCCTTTGGAGGAGACAGAGGAAGGGCTTGATCACCAGAGTGTACAGCTGGCCCGAGAGGGGGCACCCCTGCTGTACTCCTCGCCCGAAGCTGACCGGTTCGGTCAGGGTCCAGTTGAGCCTAACCAGACACTCCGCGGAAGCGTACAGCACCTGGAGAAAACTCACAAACTGAGGTCCGAATCCAAACGCCTGCAGAGTGCCCAGGAGGTACCCATGGTCCACTCTATCGAACGCCTTCTCCTGATCAAGAGACAGGAGGGCGAACGACAGACCGTCTCTACGCCCGAGTTCCAAAAGGTCTCGGGTTAGAAATAGGTTGTCAAAAATACTGTGGCCCGGGACAGTGTAGGTCTGGTCTGGGTGGATCACGTCTGCTATCACGGACCCTAGCTGCAACGAGATTGCTTTTGCTACGATTTTGTAGTCCGTGCTAAGGAGCGAGACGGGTGCCAATTTCGTAAATCGCGGAGGTCCCCCTTTTTCGGCAACAAGGCAAGCACCGCTCGCCTGCATAAAAGAGGGAGGACCCCGCCCTGCAAAGACTCGGCCCAGACAGTGGCTAGGTCTGGGCCAAGAATGTCCCAGAACGTGCTGTAGAACTCTACGGTCAGCCCATCCATGCCCAGAGATTTATTAGTGGGCATGCGACAGAGGGCTTCCGAGAACTCGGCCAGGGTGAGAGGCAGCTCTAGTCGGTCTCGGTCGCCCACGCTGACCGTGGGGAGTTCCTCCCAGAGCACCCTGCAAGCACCAGGATCGGTCGGATCTGGGGAGAAAAGGCTTGTGTAGAAGTCACGGGCCCTTCCACACATCTCCACTGGATTCGTGAGGGGGGTGCCGTCTTCTGCTAGAAGGCAGGTGGCGTGTTTCTTGGCCCCCCTCGTTTTCTCCAGGGCGTAGAAGAAACGGGAGCCGCGATCCATCTCCTGAAGGAGGCGGATGCGGGATCGAACAAAGGCACCTTGGGCCCGATGGTCCTCGAGGGCCCGGAGCTCCTCCCGCTTCTCCCGGCATGCTCCGCAGAGGAATGGGTCCTCGGGGCTGGCGGCCAGACGCCTCTATATCTCTAAGACCTCCCTTTCCAACTGCTTTATTGCCGCATTTCTCCATCGGCTGGTGCCCCGGGTGTAGTCACGGCAGAAGAGCTTGGCTGAGGGAAAGGCACACCACTGCTCTTGCCAGGCCAGCCAGAACTCCTGGAAGGACGTCACGAAGCCTTCATCGTCCAACAGGCTGTTGTTAAAGTGCCAATAGGCCGGCCCCAGCCTCTCTGCACGGAGGGAGGCTGTTATGGTGGCTAGATGGTGGTTGGAGAAAGGGGCCGGACGAATATTGGAGGAGTGGGCTTGTGAAAGATGGAAACGGGATAAATAAATACAGTCCAACCGAGAGTGGTGTGACCGATGGGCCTCCACCCGGACAAAGGTGAACGTGGAAGTGTCATCTGAGTGGTGGTCACGCCAGACGTGCACTAGGGAGCGATGTTTGACTATTCCTCGGAGAATGTTCGCGGCGGCCGGGCACAGCTCAGCCCCTGAGCGGTCCTGCTCCTCGAGGGTGGTTTTAAAATCCCCTCCCAGGACTAGGCACTCATGAGAATCTAGGGTGCCGAGGAAGTCGGACACCCGCTGATAGAATTGCGGCCGCTTCGGGCTCATTGTCGGGGCATAGATGTTGATGAGGTTGACCACGAGCCCCTCCATATGGACTCGGAGATGCAGCAGGTGGCCCGGCACGGCTTCAGTGACCCCTAGCACCTTGGGCCGTAGGTTGGGAGAGAACAGGGTCACCACTCCAGCTTGTCGAACCGTGAAGTGGCTAAAATAGATCCCGTCCCCCCACTCCAGCCGCCAGCTGTCCTCGGCGGTCGGATCCATATGGGTCTCCTGCAGGAAAACCACAGAGTACCCCTCCTCCCGAAGGTAAGAGAGCACCTGGGACCTGCAGAGAGCCATCCTACAGCCCCTGGTGTTCAAAGTTGCGATAATGAGAGGCGTCATGCGGAGGGCTGGGGGGGTGGGGGTTCCTTGTTGGCGGGGGTGTTCGCGGCCCGCGTCCGAGTAAATCATCACGGAAGCTGCGGGCCCGCCCGTAGGCCACAGCACCGCGCCTTCCTTTCCCTCTACCCTCCTTTATAAGGGCCCTTGTGGCCTCGAGGATTTGATCAAAGTCCCCCCATAGCTGGAGAGCTAGCTGTACCCTGTTGCGGGAGCCACGGATGTCTTCTAAAAACTCCCGCAACGCTTTTTGCAGCTCATGGGGGGGGTGGGGTTGCGATTTCCCGGTAATTCCCTGGTGGGGCTCTTGGTGCAGCTTCGTGGTCCGCTGAGGTGGGCAGGCAGGGTGCGGACTACCGACGGGGCATCTGACAGGCTAAAGTTATTAGGTCCGTCTCAAGCCTTGGGGTAGAAGGCTTGGCGGAGGGAAAATTGCAGCTCCTAATGGGTCGCGGCAGGAAAAGGCAAAGGCTGCTCCTTGGGGGGGAGCCGCAAAAAAGGGAAAGATATAACCCCAGGGGCGGCAATAACATTTCAGGAGGAGGTGGATTGGGCAGGGACAGGGGTGGGGGTGGGGGCGGGGGCGGGGGCAGAGGCGAGGCTCTGGGCTTCAGGAGGCAAGCAGCTGAGAGGTGGCGCCTCCCGAGGAGATTCGAGGGTTAAGGGGGGGGCTCCCAGTGATGCTAGGTGCAGGCTCTGTGGTGGATTTGGCAGCCACAGCATCAGGTGGTGGACTACCTTCTGTAGGGTGCTCGCTCAGGAAGGCGGTTAGGGGGAGGGAGCATGGGGAAAGGGGGACTGGGGTGAGGTTGCCCAGATCGAGGCCAGCCGGCAGTAGGTCATCCTCTCCCTGGGTGACCAGGGTCAAACCTACAGCCTTGATCTCCTCATACATGGAGGAGAGGTCGCCTTCCGCCACCCCGGGGATCTCCCCCCCTGTGCCCGCTTCGACGGTCGCTTCGGGGTTCGCAGGGGTTCGGGTGATATTCGGGCAGAAGGGGCTTCCTCAGGGGTCTCGGAGTGGAGGGTCTCCCATGGAGGGGAGATCCTACCTTCTCATGCTATTTTGTCTTCCCCTCCTGACACCGTCGGATGGATCTCACTTGTGGGCATAGCGGAAGGCTCAGTATCAGTGCCTCCCTTCCTTGTCTTCCGGGGGGCCTCCGCATCGGATGGGTGCAGTGGAGCTCGAGCCTTCCACTTGCCTCGCTTCCCCTGGACTAGGGTCCAGCCTCCATAGCATCGTCTGGGGGCTGGTTAGCAGGGGTCGTGTTGGGGGGCAGAGGCAATGGTTCAGGGGTTCGGGGGGGTAACAGTGAGGCAGCATGAGGTGGGGGGGGTTCTCCTTGGGGCGGGCCCTCTCCTATGCCCGGTAATATCTTTGCTGCACCCTCCTCCATAGGCTCTGCCGGATTGTTAACAGCAAGGGCGGGGCTCCCTCGCTCGTCTGGGCATTGTAGGGGAGGTGTCTCTTGGGCCTGGGCGGGAGCAGCGGTGGATCGAGCAGGAGGAGAGGTGGTTTCAGGTGCCGGGCGGCCAGGGGTGTTGGCAATGACGGAGCCGATGTCCTGCCGGGTCTCGGGGTCTCGGGTGCCCCTCCCCGCCGGGCCAAGGGGCAGTCTCTTCGGACATGCCCCGCTGATCGGCAGAGGTGGCACTGGGCCTCTCCTGTGGAATAGTAGACCCAATAACGGGCTCCCTGGTAGGGGACTAGGAAGGACCCCTCGAGCGCTTCTCCATCATGCGCCGCCAGCGATGGTAGAAGCTGCACTTGCCAGCGGAACGGGAGGACGTGATGGAGGGTGGGGTCCTTACAGCCAACGTGAGAGGGCTGATGACAGAAACGGGTTTCCCCAGGGTGGAGAGAGCGAGTAACAGGGCAGCATTGGGTAAGAAAGGAGGGACGGAGGTCAGGACTAGGCGGACGCCCAGGTCCTCTAGCGGCTCCAGGGGGATGAACACCCCCCCCACCGCCAGGCCCTTCTCCACCGCCTCCTGGGTGGCAGCCTCCAATGCTAAGAAAAAGACAACCTTCCTGTACATTTTGGAGGCTGCCACAATAGCCGTGGGTCATACCATCCTTGCCAACGCCTGCACGTATGTCTCCACGTGGGGCGAGGCGGGCACCAGGAGGCAACGGACGCCATGCTTCCTGGTCATGATGGGAAAGGGGCCCCGGCCACTATTGATGGTAGCGGAGGCTGTGGGTGGGCGAGATGATGAGGCTGCAGGGGGGGGGGGGGGGGCTACCACCGCCCGGGCATATGCCCTGGGGGCTGGGGAGGGACGCTCGCAGAGCTGGTGGAGGGAACAGCAGGGAGGGACGCCATGGTCGATGATGAGGCCACAGCGGTGGGGGCAGCCCCTGCCATGGAGGGCCTGGTGCTTGTGGCATGGCCCTTTCCCTTCTTTGCACCCTGGCCTTTCTGGTTAACTGGGGGGGCTCTCCTAGAATCTGGGGGGGGCGGTGGGCGTAGCAGCAGCAGTAAGCGCCCCGGTGCCTCTGGCTGCCAATGCCCCAGCAGGGGCATTGCAGGTGTTTTGGCAGCAGTGTTGGGGGGGAGGCTTGGGGGTTGGGCAGGGGGGTAGGTGGGGGAGGGGCAGCTGAGGTTGTTAGAGGGGCCTCACCCCTCTCATTCCCCACCATCGTGAGCAGGGAGAGATGGGGAGACACCAGAAGGAGGAGGGGGGAGGGGGAAGAAGATTAACCACTTCTCCCTGTTGGGCTGCAGGCACGGGGGGGGGGGGGGGGCAAATGGGTCGAACTGGACAGGGGGAGGAAAACAGGAGTTGGGGTCAGGTAGTAGGGGCAAACTGTGGGGTGGGCAGTCTGGGGGGTGGAGGAGGGGGACGTGGACCCACGCGCATTTGTCCAAAGAGTCTCGTTTGGTTGGCTGTTGTGTCTGGTCCGGACGGTGGAATTCAGGGCAAGTAGCTGAGTCCAGAGGCAGATGGCAAGTTGCCAGCAGGGACGGACGGCGGAGGGGCCGTGACAGTTGTAGTAGTGTTGGGGGGGGCACCGATGGATCGGGGGGCAGCTCCGTCCCACACCCCCTGTACCCCTACAAACGCAGTTAAGACACAGTCAAATTTCCCCCACACGAGAGTACAGTTAAAAAGTTATTCAGTCTTACGGCCCCCTCCACGATGGTTCATAGCTTCCCTGGGCAATTTCTCTGTCGGCTGTGTTCTCTCCTGGGCTTTGTGGAGCATTCCAAAAATGCCAAGCAGATAAGAAGAAAAAAAATAACTTGTCGGTTAATTACGGGTCCACAAACAAACAGCAAAGCGGCTGGGTCTGGGGGCTTCCACTCCCCTCCTCCGGGGAGCGGGTCATCAGTCCTCCCCCCCTCCTCCGGGGGTTGCAGCTGAAGCAGTAGTAGCGTCTGAGGGCAGGCGTGCGGGGGCTGGCAGGCAAGCTGGCAGCTGACCAGCAATCGAACGGCAGCAAAGAAAAACAGCAAAAAAAAAAAAAAAAAAAACGAAGAAAAAGCATCTGGCCCGGTCGGGGGGGGGGGAACTGAAGCAGGGGCAAAAAGTAAGAAAAGCCCAGGCCAGGGGGCTTTAGGAGAGAATAGAAAGCAGATAGATGAGCAGCAAGCGAAGGAGGTCCCTTTTCCCTGGGTAAGGGAGCAGGGAAGGTTCCAGAACAATCAGGAACCTTCTGGAGACAATTAAGACAGACAGGCTGATTCGAACATAGAATCATAGAATATCAGGGTTGGAAGGGACCTCAGGAGGTCATCTAGTCCAACCCCCTGTTCAAAGCAGGACCGATCCCCAATTAAATCATCCCAGCCACGGCTTTGCCAAGCCTGACCTTAAAAACTTCTAAGGAAGGAGATTCTACCACCTCCCTAGGTAACGCATTCCAGTGTTTCACCACCCTCCTAGTGAAAAAGTTTTTCCTAATATCCAACCTAAATCTCCCCCACTGCAACTTGAGACAATTACTCCTTGTTCTGTCATCTGCTACCACTGAGAACAGTCTAGAGCCATCCTCTTTGGAATCCCCTTTCAGGTAGTTGAAAGCAGCTATCAAATCCCCCCTCATTCTTCTCTTCCGTAGACTAAACAATCCCAGTTCCCTCAGCCTCTCCTCATAAGTCATGTGTTCCAGTCCCCAATCATTTTTGTTGCCCTTCGCTGGACTCTCTCCAATTTTTCCACATTGTTCTTGTAGTGTGGGGCCCAAAACTGGACACAGTACTCCAGATGAGGCCTCACCAATGTCGAATAGAGGGGAACGATCACGTCCCTCGATCTGCTGGCAATGCCCCTACTTATACATCCCAAAATGCCACTGGCCTTCTTGGCAACAAGGGCACACTGTTGACTCATATCCAGCTTCTCGTCCACTGTCACCCCTAGGTCCTTTTCTGCAGAACTGCTGCCGAGCCATTCGGTCCCTAGTCTGTAGTGGTGCATTGGATTCTTCCGCCCTAAGTGCAGGACTCTGCCCTTGTCCTTGTTGAACTTCATCAGATTTCTTTTGGCCCAATCCTCCAATTTGTCTAGGTTCCTCTGTATCCTATCCCTACCCTCCAGCGTATCTACCTCTCCTCCCAGTTGAGTGTCATCTGCAGCCAATCAAGAAGCTGCTAGAATCAATTAAGGCAGGCTAATCAGGGCACCTGGGTTTAAAAAGGAGCTCGCTTCAGTTTGTGGTGCATGTGTAAGGAGCTGGGAGCAAGAGGTGCTAGGAACTGAGAGTGAGAACGCGTACTGTTGGAGTACTGAGGAGTACAAGCATTATCAGACACCAGGAGGAAGGTCCTATGGTGAGGATAAAGAAGGTGTTGGGAGGAGGCCATGGGGAAGTAGTCCAGGGAGTTGTAGCTGTCGCACAGCTGTTCCAGGAGGCACTCTAGACAGCTGCATTCCACAGGGCCCTGGGCTGGAACCCAGAGTAGAGGGCGGGCCCGGTTTCCCCCCAAACCTCCTAACTCCTGGTCAGACACAGGAGGAGTTGACCTGGACTGTGGGTTCACGAAAACAGCCAAGCTGAGGGCTGCCGTGAAGCTCCAAGGCGAGCAAATCTGCCAATAAGCGCAAGACCCACCAAGGTAGAGGAGGAACTTTGTCACAGAGGAAAGACTGAAAAAATTGGATTTGTTTCGTCTGGAGAAGAGAAGACTGGGAGGGGGAGGGCATAATAACAGTTTTCAAGAACATAAAAGGTTGTTGCAAGGAGGATGGAGACAAATTGTTCTCATTACCTTCTGAGGATAGGACAAGCAGCAATTGGCTTAAATTGCAGCAAGGGCGGTTTAGATTGGACAGCTTCATAACTGTCAGGGTGGTTAAGCTCTGGAATAAATTGCTTAGGGAAGTTATAGAATCGCTATCACTGGAGGTTTTTAAGAGCAGGTTCGACAAACACCTTGTGATGGGTTGGACCCTCCCCACCCCGGTCTGGGGTGTCAGCTGATGTGCTGGGGTCTCACTGGGCCCACTGTTTCTGCCAGCCTGGATTTCCTCACCCTCTCCTAGCTGTGCCAGGCCCTCAAGCCTTCTCCAGCACACACACACACAGGAAGGGGCAATCCCCAAGCTGCAAATGGACACAGAGACAGGTTGGACCCCCTGTCCTGGATGCCACCTGGTGTGCTGGGGTCTCACTGAGCCTGCCTGTTCCACCAGCCTGGGCTTCCTCACCCTGCCTTTGCTGTGCCAGGCCCTCAAGCCTTCTATAGCACACACACAGAGGTAAGGCCACACCCAGCTGCAGACACAGCCTGAAGTCAGCTCTGTGTGAGAGGATTCACCCAGCACTCACATGCACACCCCCTTTGCAGAATAAACCCAAAATAATATTGTCTTGGGCTGTATAGAAAAATCTGCACAGTGCAAGCTCATAAAAATTGCCCTCTCCCTCAATGTGGAGATACACACAGCTTCTTGCCCCCTCCCTCCCCCACTCCTATATGAATTGCACAAACTGGGTTATGTTATAAACAAGAAATAAGTTTATTAACTACAAAAGGTAAATTTTAAGTGATTTTAAGGGATAACAAACAGAACAAAGCAGATTACTGAGCAAATAAAACAAAACATGCAAATTAAGCTTAATACACTCAAGAAACAGGTTACAAAATGTAATTTCCACCCTAAATGTTGTTTTAGGCAAATTGCAGAGTTTCTGTAGCTTAGAGATCCAGTTATTTCTCTTTACTGGACCCCTGTCTCAGCCTGGACTCAACCCTGCCTTTCCCTTCAGGTGTTTTTAGCAGTCTCCCTTCCTGGGCAGGGAATAGAGGAGAGTCCAGATTGCCTTGCTTCCCAGCCTTAAATAGAATTTACATAAGGTGGGAAGCCCTTGTTTCCAGTGGAAAAGTACCAGCAGTGTCCAAGGTAGAATTTTGAACCAGGTGACATTATCACATGACCTTGCAGTGTCACGGCAACCATGAGACAAGGTTTATTTGCAAGGTCCACAGGAAGGAACTCATGGAACGATGGGGGATCCACATCTTTGAAAACTCATGGTCTTTTCCTAATGGTCCATTAAGGCTGATTGCTTACTGTCTGGTGGGTGTTTTCCAAGCACATACCCATACAGTTGTAATTGTTACATAGACAACTTTTCTAACTTTAGATACAGAAACGATACATACATACAAATTGGATAAACACATTCAGTAAATTATAATAGGTAAATAGTAAATGTAGTAAATGTATAAAAGATAAATAGTGGTGTCCCCCAGGGGTCTGTACTGGGTCCAGTTCTATTCAATATATTCATAAATGATGTGGAAAAAGGGGTAAACAGGAATGTGGCAAAATTTGCAGCTGATACAAAATTGCTTAAGATAGTTAAGTCCCAGGCAGATTGTGAAGAGCTACAAAAGAATCTCTCAAAACTGGGTGACTGGGCAACAAAATGGCAGATAAAATTCAATGTGGATAAATGCAAAGTAATGCACACTGGAAAACATAATCCCAACTATACATATAAAATGATGGGGTCTAAATTGGCTGTTACCACTCAAGAAAGAGATCTTAGAGTCATTGTGGATAGTTCTCTGAAAACATCCACTCAATGTGCAGTGGCAGTCAAAAAAGTGAACAGAATGTTGGGAATCATTAAGAAAGGGATAGATAATAAGACAAAAAATATATTGCCTCTATATAAATCCATGGTATGCCCACATCTTGAATACTGCATGCAGATATGGTTGCCCCATCTCAAAAAAGATATATTGGAATTGGAAAAGGTTCCGAAAAGGGCAACAAAAATGACTAGGGGTATGGAACGGCTGCCATATGAGGAGAGATTAATAAGCGGGACTTTTCAGCTCAGAAAAGAGACGACTAACGTGGGATATGATAGAGATTTATAAAATCATGACTGTTGTGGAGAAAGTAAATAAGGAAGTGTTATTTATTCCCTCTCGTAACACAAGAACTAGGGGTCACCAAATGAAATTAACAGGCAGCAGATTTAAAACAAACAAAAGGAAGTATTTTTTCACACAACGCACAGTGGAACTACTTGACAGAGGATACTGTGAAGGGCAAGACTATAACAGGGTTTAAAAAAGACCTAGATAAGTTCATGGAGGATAGGTCCATCAATGGCTATTAGCCAGGATGGGCAGGGATGGTGTCCCTAGCCTCTGTTTGCCAGAAGCTGGAAGTGGGCAACAGGGGATGGATCACTTGATGATTACCTGTTCTGTTCATTCCCTCTGGGGCACTTGGCATTGGCCACTGTCAGAAGACAGGATGCTGGGCTAGATGGACTTTTGGTCCGATCCAGTGTGGCCGTTCTATATTCTTATGTTCTTATAACCTTTTCAATGATACCTCACATGACCCATCTTGCATAAAACATATTTAGTTATGCCATATTCATATCATAACAATATTTCTAAGAAGGATATGGGGTGTAACATCACACACCTGTCAGGGATGGTCTAGCTAATACTTAGTCCTGCTTTGAGTGCAGGGGACTGGACTAGAAGACCTCTCAAGGTCCCTTCCAGTTCTACGATTCTATGATTCTATGATAATGGCTGTCCTATAAGTCAAGAGAAAAAATGTGTTGCATAAACTACCAAATAGCCACGTGTTGGGCTTGATTCTCCATTTGCTCGTGCTGGTGTAAAACAGGAATAACATGCAGTTATACTGGTATAAGAGCAGAAGCCAGGCCATTACGGACATGAAAGGATTTATTGGTCTCAAAACGTAGATCAGGTTTCTTCATTGACCTTCCTAGCATGCTTTGTAAGTCCAGTTAGGTCACTCCTGTCACTGTGCCAAGCCATGATGGCTGATTTCTACTTTCTAACAACCAACTTGTTCAGCAACTGCTCTTGAGGAACAGAGTTGGGCTGGAACTCAGGATCTGAAGAGACTTTCATGAAGTTTAGAGCTGGATTTGGATCTGGCTCAGAACTTTGTGGCTTGGGTCCATCTTTGAGGACACCTCAAACCTTTAAGAATGTTTGGATCTTGTAGTCTAAAAATTATCCTATCACTTGTTACTTTGGGATTTAAAATTTTATTTAATTTTCAGGTTTCTAGCATAGAAATAGGGTAGGTTGGAAAATGTTTGTTGTTGTGTTTTTCTCCCACAAAGTTTAAATGAAAGCAAAACCAAAAAAAAAAGTGTCATCAAAATTTTCAGGGCAAATTTCAACTCTTAATAAAACAAAAACAAACAAACCCTGAAATATTTTCAGCTGAAAACTGCCCGGTTTTTGGTTTTGAGTGAAAAAAATTCATTTTCCAGTGAAAAATCTAAAATTCTTGAGGAATGCAGACACTTTCCACAACAAAAATCATTTAGTCAAGAACCCAAGTTTCCATAATAATAATAAAAAAAAGATTTGATGGCAAAACTTTCACCAGCTGTAGACAGAATATTTGTTGCTCTCAGCAGGTGCTTTGGCAGGCAGGGAGCCTCACACTCTAGGGATGGGAAGGATTAGACCCCTTTCTTCCATCTACAGCCAATACAGGCTTGTTCCCTAGTGTCTGGTACAGTCTAGTTTAAAATGAGCCCTAGTTTCATCATTTCTCTTGGAAGATATGGATGAGGTCTGTGCACTAAGAACATTTCGCTACTGACCCTTCTGCTAATGTCAGTTCCTGCAACCTTTACTTTTAAACTTTTGTGGAAATTGATTCATCTTTTTTTTCATTAAGGTGAATTTCTATGCTAATGAAATGGAGGGAATGGTAATACTGGCCATAGTTAGCTGTAACGCATGTATCTTAAGGGCTTATATGGCCCCATTACCATAGTATCCAAGCACCTCACAACAGTCCAGCAAGGTAGGGAAGTGCTATTATTCCCATTTTACAGATAGCAGCTGAAGCGCAGAGAGACTAAGTGACTTGCCCAAGATCACACCGGAAGTCTCTGGACATGAACCTGGGTTCCTGAGTCCCAGGCTGGCACTCTAGTCATCCTTCCTCTCAGTGTAGGCAGACACTGTTTAAACATTCCCCCCACTTTATCCTCACTGTGCCTTGACTGAGCATAGCATGCCTGTCTTTGTCCACTCCTCTCTATTATGTAGCAGGACAATATCAGCAGTAAAGATATTTGTAGGCAGACCCAGCTCTGGTTGGGTTTTGGCAGCTTTCTTGGTATGGACATTCTGTTAGGATGGCAGTTCAATGAATTACAAAGTGTGTTTACACTACACAGTTGGTGATCACATGGACACCAAAAGCTTTGGCAGCATTATAAGGTCATCAGTGATGGACATAGACTGAACATCCAGCCAAACTATCTTAAAGACCTAGCTAGAGATCGATCTGGGTCAGGCTAGATCTACAAGAAGGGTACATCCCCTTGAAATTTGCCTTGATCATGATGATGATGATGATTGATTGATAATAACTTTAAGAATATGCTTAGTTCCCACTGAAGTCAATAGGACTTATGCCCATACTTGACTGCATTGCTGAACTGAATCCTGGTTTTGTCCTCTATCTAATCATGTAGGCTCTGGCAGTTATCAGCCTGTGATCTCCACCGTTGCTGTACTAGTCATGTCTGGATTTCATTTGAACTTGGCCCACCCCACTGTGCCAAGTATTGTTCTCTATTTAGAGATGCTGACAAATTAGGTTGAGAACTATGAGACTTGTTTCACTTATGACCTCATGAGCTTTGCACGGAGTCTCAAACTAGCCCATCACTGCACCCTGCACATTTTAAGTGTGCAGTACTTTCATGTGCATGCTCTGGTGCAGCACACAACATCAATACTGATTAAACCTTGCAGGTAAATTTGTCATGTACTGTCTTTTCTTACTGGAGTGAAGTCTTTTAACTTGCACCGTCAGCTCCAGGAATCAAATCTGACCAAGTGTCAGGAAACGCTCAGACGTTTGTAGGCCAGGCATGAAGGCAGCTCCTCTTCCCCATTTCGATTAGCAGGAATGGCTTAGCCTCCTGCTCTGTCTTGGGTGGGGGAAGGGGGAAGTGTGACTCTAATCCATTTGGAGGGGAGGCCAGTGAGGCAGAGAGGTGATTTCTGTACATGTGACCCTAAGAAACTGCCCCATTTGGTGCTGATCCCTGGAGGGACCTTGTCCAGGCAGCCATGGAGGAGATTATCAAACCGGCCCTAATGAGGGAGAGGGGGAGGCAGGAGCAGGAAGGGAAGAAAGGGGGCACTGAAATTTGCTTGCCTCTCTGAATTCATTAGGAAGGCTTAAGGGATCCTTGTGAGAAAGTAGGCTCCATTTGTCGTTTCAAAGCACCTTGGGTTTAGTGTGTAAATGTTTGCGATTTAGTGGGAATTACTGCCATGTATCTGGTATTACATAAGGCCTAACTGAAAGCTCAGCACAGTTGCTTGTTACATTCTTGAGTGGAGGAGGAAGCTTTAAAGTGAACAGTGCTTGGCAATCTCTGTGCTGAACTTCTCCTGCCCTGCACCATCCAAAGCTAAAGAATCATGGTGCAAGGGTCTCATTTGTACAGCACCTAGCACAAAGGGGCTCTGGTCCATTACTGGGGCCCCGGGCGCTATTGCTATACAAATATTGTGCGTGGGATGGGCAAGAGCATCCTTATTAAGGCACGATCCTTGCATTAACCCTCAATCCTTGCATCACCTATGTGTGATCCCATCACCTATGTGTGATCCTTGTATTTTTGCTGATATGGACAAGGGACAGAGAGTGTGGGAATGACTGGAAGTGTTGCTGGCAAAGGAATCAGGAATGCAACCATTTCTAATCCTTCTCAAACTGAAACAAGCACATGATGTCAAACTAAACCTAGCTGTTGTCCCTCATTGGGAGAAGGCTGCCTACCAGGCCTGAAAATCTCTCTCTATATATATACCTTTTAGAAGAAGAAACAGGATCTAGTGATCAAGTTACTGGACTAAGAATGGGAACAAAAGAGCTGGGTTCTAATCCTAGGTAGTGTGACTCATTTCCTCTGGCTGTGCCTCAGTTTCTCCATCTATACAACAGGAATGATACTACTTGGGAACCACAGGGTTCTTGTAACATTAATTATTGTTGATAGTGCAATTTGAGTTAGATGGCACCAGAGAAAAGCAAAAGGTCATTAGAACCAAATTTACCTCTGTCCCAAGTCAAACTTGCTGTTCCTCTTTCTATATTGGGGGAAATGGTTAAATTAGTGTAATAAATTATTTTTATGAATTCTTTGTTCAACCCTGATACCAACACATTACAGAAACCTGCCAGAAGATAAATCCTATTGCACCCCAACTGATCTTCATGATAGTTTATGCCTTTGGCAAGTTTTTGTTTCAGAGGGCTCTGCTGTTTTATGAAATCTATTTTCGTCTTGAGCATGGCAAATCTATTCCTGTCATTGGTAACTCAGTGACCCGCTATGTTGAAATGTTAGGGGGGAAATGTACAGCATGGTCATGGTCAGAAAACTGATCACCCTGAGAGCTGCTTGAATTACTTGTAAACAATTTGTCTAGCACATTGTCCCCTCAGTCATCAAATATAAATTATTCACAAATTACTGTTTTTATTATTCTAGTAGCTTTATTTTTACTGTGCAGATCTGCACCATATGCGTCTTAGACTTCCATCTCCTGGCTTTGCTGTCAGTCCAACAGAGCCAGTTCTGATAGGGGAAAGTGAGCTGGATTACATCCTCCATTAACAGGCCATGGCATGCCAACACATTCTAACAACTCAGATCCTCATAAGATGGCCAGTAAGCAGTCAAGGCAGGATTGAGGCCTGTGCCTTTTATTCACCAGCAACATAGGTTGGATCAGAATCGGTGGCCTAAGAGTGAAAAGCTCAATGTCCCAGTCATCTCTCTGCTGTTGTGCTGAACCTGATGTTTTAAAGGATTTATAATCAGGACTTGTTTGTTCTTTGTAACTTCATGATAGCCAGATCTGTTGTGGCCTCTTTAGATGTAGACAGTATATGTTGATCTGGCATGAAACTCCTCTTTCACTTCACTCTGTTAAGGAAGACCTGCGAGAACTGGAAAAGTCCAGCAGGAAGTGTTTTGGTGCCTCAGCAGGTAGCACTCTCCCTTTTCATCAGCATGGAACCAGTCCTTCAGCCTGGGGCTAGAGGGCGCTGGACTGAGTTAAAGTATCTCAGGGCTGGCTACATTACAAAGTTACATCAGTTTCACTACATTGTTCAGTGATGTGAAAAATGGCACACCCTGTGCAGTGTAGTGAGCTAACCTAAGTGCCGATGTAGACACCACCAGTTTGACAGAATAATTCTTCCATTCATCTATCTACTACCTCTCTGAGCAGTGGATTTACTAGAGCAACAGAAGAACCCCTTCTGTCTCTGTATTAAGGGTCGACGCTATAACACTACAGCTACAGATTTAAAACAGAGCTCTGGGTCTCTTGTGGTTAGTCACATGTCCCATGGATTTTGTGGTCATTCAATATCCCAGTGTGACATTCTGTACCTTGGGGGAGTATGCTGTCACCCCCAAATTCCTCATTTTCATATAATTGTGATCTTACATATAAAGCATGTCTTGTAAGGCATCAGGGGAAAGGTTATGATCTGCTGAAAGTCATTTCTCTATCCATAGATGTGTATCATTAACGCATATGATGTTATGAGAATTGTGTAGTATGGCTGTCACTAAAACATGCTGTAAGTTGAGGGAATCAGCCAGATATTAGCTCCCCAGAGGCAACAGCAAGGAAAGTAACCAACCCCTGGGCGGGGTGTGAAACAACCCATCAACAGCCATTGTCCAGCAAGGGAGCTATAATGCAATGACTCACCTGCATGAGGCCACACCAGGGGAATTGCTCAGCCTTGCTGGGAGAGACACAGGGCATGGCTACACTTAGGAGTTAGAGCTCATTAAAGCAGGCCTGTCCACTCTAACTCACGTCACGTCCACACTGGCAAGGCACGTAGAGCGATATGACTCCGTGGCAAGAGCGCTCCTGGTAATCCATCTTGGTGAGTGGAATAACATTTGATGTGCCCCCGCTGGAGCACTGCAGCGCCAGTGTGGACACCCTGGTCTGTTAGTGCTCTCTGATCGGCCTCCAGAAGTCTCCCACAGTGCCTGTTCTAGCCACTCTGGTCATCACTTTGAATTCTACTGCCCTGCCCTCAGGTGACCAACCGTCAGACCCGCCCTTTAAATTCTCTGGGAATTTTGAAAATCCCCTTCCTGTTTGCTCAGCCAGGCATGGAGTGCTCTCAGCGAATCTTTCCAGGTGACCATGCCTCTCCTCGCCAGGCAATCCCCAGTATGGAGCAATGGCGAGGTGCTGGACCTCATCAGTGTTTGGGGGGAGGAAGCTGTCCAGTCCCAACTGCGCTCCAGCTGTAGGAATTACGATACCTTCGGACAGATATCAAGGGACATGATGGAAAGAGGCCATGACCGGGACGCACTGCAGTGCAGGGTTAAAGTGAAGGAGCTGTGGAAAGCCTACCGCAAAGCCCGCGAGGCAAACCGCTGCTCCGGTGCTGCCCCCGGGACCTGCCGTTTCGACAAAGAGCTGGACGCAATACTTGGGAGTGACCACACCTCCACTCCGAGGACCACCATGGAAACTTCAGAGCCCAGTTCAATAAGGCAGGAGGAGGAGGAGGAGGAAGACACCCTGGCATCCCTAGATGCATGCAGCCAGGAGCTTTTCTCAAGCCAGGAGGAAGATAGGTAGTTGCAGCGGCCAGTGCTTGGGGAAGGACAAACACCAGAGGAGGTTCCCAGTAAGTGGCTTTTATTTTTGGAAGGAAGCTATTCGGTGCGGGCTTTTGGGTCGAAGAGGGTAAGGGCTGCATAGAATCATAGAATATCAGGGTTGGAAGGGACCTCAGGAGGTCATCTAGTCCAACCCCTTGCTCAAAGCAGGACCAATCCCCAACTAAATCATCCCAGCCAGGGCTTTGTCAAGCCTGACCTTAAAAAGGAAGGAAGGAAGGAGATTCCACCACCTCCCTAGGTAACGCATTCCAGTGTTTCACCACCCTCCGAGTGAAAAAGTTTTTCCTAATATCCAACCTAAACCTCCCCCACTGCAACTTGAGACTGTTACTCGTCGTTCGGTCATCTGCTACCACTAAGAACAGTCAAGATCCATCCTCTTTGGAACCCTCTTTCAGGTAGTTGAAAGCCGCTATCAAATCCCCCCTCATTCTTCTCTTCCGCAGACTAAACAATCCCAGTTCCCTCAGCCTCTCCTCATAAGTCATGTGTTCCAGTCCCCTAATCTTTATTGCCCTCCGCTGGACGTTTTCCAATTTTTCCACATCGTTCTTGTAGTGTGGGGCCCAAAACTGGACCCAGTACTCCAGATGAGGCCTCACCAATGTCGAATAGAGGGGAACGATCACGTCCCTTGATCTGCTGGCAATGCCCCTACTTATACATCCCAAAATGCCATTGGCCTTCTTGGCATCAAGGGCACAGTGTTGACTCATATCCAGCTTCTCGTCCACTGTAACCCCTAGGTCCTTTTCTGCAGAACTGCTGCCGAGCCATTCGGTCCCTAGTCTGTAACGATGTATGGGATTCTTCTGTCCTAAGTGCAGGACTCTGCACTTGTCCTTGTTGAACCTCATCAGATTTCTTTTGGCCCAATCCTCTAATTTGTCTAGGGCCCTCTGTATCCTATCCGTACCCTCCAACGTATCTACCTCTCCTCCTAGTTTAGTGTCATCTGCAAACTTGCTGAGGGTGCAATCCATACCATCCTCCAGATCATTAATGAAGATATTGAACAAAACCAGCCCGAGGACCGACCCTTAGGGCACTCCACTTGATACCGGCTGCCAGCTAGACATGGAGCCATTGATCACTACCCATTAAGCCCGACAATCTAGCCAGCTTTCTATCCACCTTATCCATTCATCCAGCCCATACTTCTTTAACTTACTGGCAAGAATACTGTGGGAGACCGTGTCAAAAGCTTTGTTAAAGTCAAGGAACAACACATCCACGCTTTCCCCTCATCCACAGAGTCAGTTATCTCATCATAGAAGGCAATTAGATTAGTCAGGCATGACTTGCCCTTGGTGAAACCATGCTGACTGTTCCTGATCACTTTCCTCTCCTTGAAGTGCTTCAGAATTGATTCCTTGAGGACCTGCTCCATGATTTTTCCAGGGACTGAGGTGAAGCTGAGTGGCCTGTAGTTCCCCGGATCCTCCTCCTTCCCTTTTTTAAAGATGGGCAATACATTAGCCTTTTTCCAGTCGTCCGGGACCTCCCCCGATCCTCATGAGTTTTCAAAGATAATGGCCAATGGCTCTGCAATCATAGCAGCGAACTCCTTTAGCACTCTCAGATGCAGCACATCCGGCCCCTTGGACTTGTGCTTGTCCATCTTTTCTAAATAGTCCCGAACCACTTCCTTCTTCACAGAGGGCTGGTCACCTCCTCCCCATGCTGTGCTGCCCGGTGCAGTAGTCTAGGAGCTGACCTTGTTCGTGAAGACAGAGGCAAAAAAAGCATTGAGTACATTAGCTTTTTCCACATCCTCTGTCAGTAGGTTGCCTCCCTCATTCAGTAAGGGGCCCACACTTTCCTTGATTTTCTTCTTGTTGCTAACATACCTGAAGAAACCCTTCTTGTTATTCTTAACATCTCTTGCTAGCTGCAACTCCAAGTGTGGTTTGGCCTTCCTGATTTCACTCCTGCATGCCCGACCAATATTTTTATACTCTTCCCTGGTCATTTGTCCAATCTTCCACTTCTTGTAAGCTTCTTTTTTGTGTTTAAGCTCAGCAAGGATTTCACTGTGAAGCCAAGCTGGTCGCCTGCCATATTTACTGTTCTTTCTACACATCGGGATGGTTTGTCCCTGTAACCTCAATAAGGATTCTTTAAAATACAGCCAGCTCTCCTGGACTCCTTTCCCTGTCATGTTATTCTCCCAGGGGATCCTGCCCATCAGTTCCCTGAGGGAGTCAAAGTCTGCTTTTCTGAAGTCCAGGGTCCATATTCTGCTGCTCTCCTTTCTTCCCTGTGTCAGGATCCTGAACTCGACCATCTCACGGTCACTGCCTCCCAGGTTCCCATCCACTTTTGCTTCCCCTACTAATTCTTCCCCTACTAATTCTTGTGAGCAGCAGGTCAAGAAGAGCTCTGCCCCTAGTTAGTTCCTCCCCTACTTGCACCAGGAAATTGTCCCCTACACTTTCCAAAAACTTCCTGGATTGTCTCTGCACCGCTGTAGTGCTCTCCCAGCAGATATCAGGGTGATTGAAGTCTCCCATGAGAACCAGGGCCTGTGATCTAATAACTTCCGTTAGTTGCTGGAAGAAAGCCTCGTCCACCTCATCCCCCTGATCCGGTGATCTATAGCAGACTCCCACCATGACATCACCCTTATTGCTCATGCTTCTAAACTTAATCCAGAGACACTCAGGTTTTTCTGCAGTTTCATACCAGAGCTCTGAGCAGTCATACTGCTCTCTTACATACAGTGCAACTCCCCCACCTTTTCTGCCTTGCCTGTCCTTCCGGAACAGTTTGTCCATCCATGACAGTACTGCAGTCATGTGAGTTATCCCACCAAGTCTCTGTTATTCCAGTCACATCATAATTCCTTGACTGTGCCAGGATTTCCAGTTCTCCCTGCTTGTTTCCCAGGCTTCTTGCATTTGTGTGTAGGCACTTGAGATAACTTGCTGTTTGTCCTGCCTTCTTAGTATGAGGCAGGAGCCCTCCCCTTTCGTGCTCTCCTGCTCGTGCTTCCTCCTGGTATCCCACGTCCCCACTTACCTCAGGGCTTTGGTCTCCTTCCCCCGGTGAACCTAGTTTAAAGCCCTCCTCACTAGGTTAGCCAGCCTGCTTGCAAAGATTCTCTTCCCTTTCTTCATTAGGTGGAGCCCATCTCTGCCTAGCACTCTTCCTTCTCGGAACACCATCCCATGGTCAAAGAATCTAAAGCCTTCTCTCCGACACCACCTGCATAGCTATTCGTTGACTTCCACGATTCGACGGTCTCTACCCAGGCCTTTTCCTTCCACTTGCACCTCAAACTCCTTTATCCTTCTTCCCAGAGCCATGTAGTCCGCAATGATCAGCTCAAGATCATTCTTGGCAGTATCATTGGTGCCCACGTGGAGAAGCCGGAAGGGGTAGCGATCCGAGGGCTTGATGAGTCTCGGCAGTCTCTCCGTCACATTGTGAATCCTAGCTCCTGGCAAGCAGCAGACTTCTCGGTTTTCCCGGTCGGGGCGGCAGATAGATGACTCAGTCCCCCTGAGGAGAGAATCCCCGACCACCACCACCTGCCTCCTCCTCTTGGGAGCGGTGGTTGTGGAACCTCCATTCCTAGGACAGTGCATCTCATGCCTTCCGATCGGCGGAGTCTCCTTCTGTTCCCTTCCCTCAGATGTATCATCTAGTCCACTCTCCGCATTAGTACCTGTGGAGAGAACATGAAAATGGTTGCTTACCTGTATGCATGCCTAGATGTGGAATAGGGCGTTGATTTGCTCTCTCACATCACGGTAATCAGCCTCAGTGATCTCTTCAAAGGTCTCATCCAGAACTTGGGCAATGCACTTGCACAGGTTTCTTGGGAGAGCCACTGTGGTCCTTGTCCCAGTCAGGCTAACATGTCCGCGTCACTGTGCCGTGAGGTGCAGGGGGACCATTGCTGCACACAGGCAAGCTGCATATGGGCCAGGACGGAAGCCGCATTGTAGTAGAAGACCCTCCCTTGCTTCCCAGGTCACCCTCAGCAGTGAGATATCTTCCAGGACGAACTCATCCTGGTGAAAATGTGGGGACAGTGTTCAGTATAGGGGTCCCCTGCAGCTGTTGGCTCTCCCCAAGGCACAGAACCCGAGAGGACAGTACAGCCGTGAAACAATCAGTCCCCCTTGATGCTGTGCTTACTCATTATTTTGGGGCTCCCATGGGTTATGTGCACTCGCTTTGGGACAGGCAAATTATGCTATTGTGTAGACTGTGCTTGCTCTTAAGTACAGGGGAATCATTGCTCTGTCTGGTGTGAATAATGCTGCCTCTGTTAAGTGTTGCATTTTGCCTTTACAGATGCAACCTTGAGATCTCAGCTGTCCATGTTATCACCGGCCGAAAGACTGCAAACAATTAGGAAGAGGCCACGTAGAAGCAAAGAAGACATGCTGCATGAAGTAATGTAGCAGTCACTTAACTAATCTAAAAGTGCAGGAGTGGAGGGAGAGTGAAAGGAGGATCTGCCAGCAGAATGAGGAGCGCCGGCACAAAAGCACGGAGCTTCAGCAGCAAAGCACGGATCAGCTGATAAGCATCATGGAGTGCCAAGTGGCCTCGATCCAGGTGCTCATAGCCATGCAGGCAGAGCACTACCGCGCCCGCCCCCACCCCGGCAGCCCTTATCCCAAAACTCTTCCCTTGTGCCCCCATGTCATCTCCAACCCACTTTCCTCAACATCTGGGTTCTTATCGCCACCAGCTGCCTCCAACACCTGTAGCTTAACCACCCAGCCCTGAAAACTACGACCCTTACCCACTGTACTCAACCCCCATCACCATGCAGTGTAGCCATCCTGAAGTGCAGCACTCATTGCACAGCACTCCAGACAGGAAGGCTGAGTATGATAACAGGACATATGCAAATCTGTGATTGTACCTTTCCCCAGCCCATTCCCTTGCCCTTTCTGTTTCCCAAGCAGTTGTGTTTCTTTTCAATAAATGAATTTTCTTTTCAATAAATGGATTTTTTGGCTTTGAAAACATTCTTTATTATTGCATAAAGTAAAAGATATCTTAGCCCAGGAAAGAAACAGGCACTGCAAGTCAGCATAGCAAACACAGATTCCTACTAACATTGGAACCACTGCACTTCACTCCTGTGCAAGGCACCAGACATTACTGGTAGCTTTCAGCCTCAAATTGCTCCCTCAAGGCATCTCTAATCCTTGCAGCCCCGCGCTGGGCCCCTCTAATAGGCCTGCTCTCTGGCTGTTCAAATTTAGCCTCCAAGTGTTGAACCTCTGAGTTCCATGCCTGAGTGAATCGTTCACCCTTCCCTTCACAAATGTTATGGAGGGTACAGCACGCGGATATAACCGCGGGGATGCTGTCATCGGCCAGGTCCAGCTTCTCATACAGAGAGCGCCAGCAGCCCTTTAAACAGCCAAAAGCACACTCCACAGTCATTCTGCACTGGCTGAGCCTGTTGTTGAACCGCTCCTTGCTGCTGTCAAGGCTCCCTGTGTAGGGTTTCATGAGCCACAGCATTAAAGGGTAAGCAGGGTCTCCAAGGATCACAGTGGGCATTTTGACTTCCCCTATGGTGATCTTCTTGTCTGGGGAAAACGTCCCAGCTTGAGACTTCCTGAACAGGCCAGTGTTCCGCAAGATGCATGTGTCATGCACCTTTCTGGGCCAGCCTGCATTAATGTCAATGAAATGCCCAGGGTGATCCACAAGCACCTGGAGAACCATAGAGAAATACCCCTTCTGATTGACGTACTCGGAGGCTAGGTGGGCTGGTGCCAGAATTGGAATATGTGTCCCATCTATCGCCCCTCTGTAGTTAGGGAAACCCATTTGTGCAAAACCAGCCACAATGTCATGCACGTTGCCCAGAGTCACGGTTCTTCTGAGCAGGATGTGATTAATGGCCCTGCAAACTTGCATCAACATGATTCCAATGGTCGACTTTCCCACTCCAAACTGGTTAGCGACCGATCAGTAGCTGTCTGGAGTTGCCAGCTTCCAGATTGCAATAGCCACCCACTTCTCCACCATCAGGGCAGCTCTCAATCTCATGTCCTTGCGTCGCAGGGTGGGGTCGAGCTCATCACACAGTCCCATGAAATTGGCTTTTCTCATCCAAAAGTTCTGCAGCCACTGCTCATCATCCCAGACTTGCACAAAGATGTGATCCCACCACTCAGTGCTTGTTTCCTGAGCCCAAAAGCGGCATTCCACGGTGGTGAGCACGTCCATGAATTCCACAAGCAATCTCGTGTCATATGCGTTAGTCTAGTCGATATCATCGTCCGAGTCCTCACTGTCACTTTGGATCATAAGGAATAACTCGACTGCCAAATGTGATGTGTTGGAGAGGCTTGTCAGCATATTCCTCAGCAGTTCGGGCTCCATTCCCGCAGACCGAAAGGGAAGACAGAGCGCGCAGTACAAAAAACATTGAAAGATGGCGCCAAATGTGGACGGAAGCACAGGGATTGCTGCGATGTGAACCGATGCATCACGGGGCGTTGGGACAGGACACAGAATGCGCCGCACCTCCCGCCCCCTTCCCACATGCCACAGCACCAGAATGGGAAAAGGTGCTCTGTGGGATAGCTGCCCATAATGCACCTCTCCCAGTGTCTCTTCAAGTGCCGCAAATGTGGCCACGCCAGTGCGCTTGAAGCTGTTAGTATGGACAGACTGCAGCGCTTTCCCTACTGTGCTCTCTGAAGTCTGGTATAACTCAAAGCCATGCCCATAGCAATGCCCCACAGACATGCCTGGACTTGTGCTCCAAAAGCACTTGGACTGAGGGTATAAAACAAACAGAAGGGACACAAACGGGCCTCTTCTCCTGCCCCCACCTCTGCTGCAAGCAACCAAGACACAGAGAAGAAGACAAGACTCCAACACAGGAGATTGGCCCAGGTTTAAGGAACAAACCTGTATACCGGGGTGGGCAAACTTTTTGGCCCAAGGGCCACATTGGGGTGCGAAACTGTATGGAGAGCCAGGTAGGGAAGGCTGTGCCTCCCCAAACAGCCTGGCCCCTGCCCCATATCCCCCCCTCCCACTTCCCGCCCCCCTCAGAACCTCCCCATCTAACCCCCCGCCACTCCTTGTCCCCTGACCGCCCCCTCCCAGGACCCCTGCCCCAACCGCCCCATGGGGCTCCACCCCCAATATAACCCCACCGCTCCCCATCCCCTGACTGCCCTCCCCAGAACCTCTGCCCTATCCAACAGCCCCCTGTTCCCCATCCCCTGACCGACCCCTCCTGGGATGATCCGCCCCCCCGCCCCAGAACCCCACCCCCTATCCAACTGCCCCCTGCTCCCTGACTGCCCCCCAGGACCCTCTGCCCCTTATCCAACCCCTGGCCCTGGTCCCCTTACCATGCTGCTCAGAGTAGCATGTCTGGGAGCCGCGCCGGAGCCAGACACGCTGCCGAGCTGCCACGCTGCCCTGCATGAGCGCGCAGCCCCGCCACCCAGAGCGCTGCCCGCACGGTGGCATGGCTGTGGGGGAGGGTGGACAGCAAGGGAGGGGCCGGGGGCTAGCCTCCTGGGCCAGGAGCTCAGGGGCCGGGCAGAATGGGCCCACGGGCTGGATGTGGCCCGCGGGCCGTAGTTTGCCCACCTCTGCTGTATACTAAGGATTGCAGTATCCAGTGGGGTGAGAAAAACTGCTTAATCTAGTTACTGCCCAGTCTAATAGGATTGAGAGTTTAGACTGCTTGATTATATTTTCTTTTCTTTTGGTAACCACTCTGACTTGTTATGCTTTGACTTGTAATCACTTAAAATCTATCTTTACAGCTAATAAATCTGTTTGTTTATTCTACCTCAAGCAGTGTGTTGGTGTAAAGTGTGCCAGAGGCTCCCCTTGGGATAACAATCCTGGTACATATCAGTTTCTTTGTTAAATTGACGAACTTATATAAGCTTGCAGAGTCCAGTGGGCATAACTAGACACTGCAAGACAGAGGTTCCTAGAGTTGTGTCTGGGACCAGAGATATTGGCTAGTGTCATTTGCTTGCAAGTAGCTGGGAGCAGCTTGCATGCCAGAGGCTTTGTATGAACAGCCCAGGAGTGGGGGTTCTCACAGCAGAGCAGGGTAAGGCTGGCTCCCAGAGTCAAGGATTGGAGTGGCCTAGCAGATCACTTGTCCAGACACCACCAGCAGAGAACATCACACCCAGGGCTCTCATCGCAAGAGTGGGAGTGCTAGCAAATGTCCCTCATGATAATTGCATTCTGGCTTATTTAAAATCCCCCTTCAAGTTTCATTTGGAGAAGTTCTTCACTTCTTCATCTAAAACATGTGTAGTGTTGCTGAGCACTGTTAAACTGCTGCTGTGCTCCATCTCAGAGGTGGCTGCATTTTGCTGATTGAGGAAATGAACCTATATACACACCCTGCCAAATTCATCCGTTAACTTTAGTGGCATTATGCCAGGCATGAGTTTGGCCTGTAGTCAGTAATACACTTTGGGATGCTTTGAGGTGAACAGGCCATATGAATGTAAGTTATTAGGTCTCTGGCTTGGGCATGAAGGGAAGGGACATTTGTTCCTCTGATGTCTTCAGTTCACTGCAAGGCTTTGTGCGTGTCAATGTGGATGTACCCCTGCTGTAATGTTGAGTGGTTGTTTTTTCTTCTTCTTTCTTAGTAAAAGCAGCTCTGATGTTGAGAAGAAATTGGAAGCCCAGGGGGTGACTCATGTGTCTTCTGAGCCTACACACTCTCCTACTTGGGAGGAGAAGGTGACCATGGAAATTGATGCAGAAGATGCAGGCCATGAAGGTATGGTTTCTGAAGAGAGCCGAATAGTGGGTAGTGGTGAGGGAAAGGTGAATATCAGTGAGATGGCCTGATTTCTCCAGTCACTTACACCTGTGTCAATGTGACCAGCTCAGAACCATCCCACTTCACATTTGCTAATGACTTCCCAAAGGCAAGGCGCTTAGGAGTCAGGCCCCTTAGGTGTAGCTATGTATACAATTGTTAACTATCCTTATGCTTCAGGGCATGAGCTGATCATCAGCTAGGGACAGGAAGAAATTCCACCCATGATATAGGGTTGCAAAGTTAAGTTCTCATATAGAACTTTTCATCAGTAGATCTCAAAGTGCTTTACAACAGAGGTCAGTCTCTTGATCCCCGTTTTACAGATGGGGAAACTGAGGCACAGAGCTGTGACATGATTTGCGTACGGTCACTCAGCATGCCAGTGGTAACCATGGAAATAGAAGCCAGGACTCCTGAGCCCCAGTCTAGTGCCCTATAAGACAGAAGTTCAATACAGTTTTATGTTCTTGTTTTGGAAAGAATCAGGATGGTGTGCTTAAGAATAGCCATACTGGGTCAGACCAATGGTCCATTTAGCCCAGTATCCTGTCTTCTAACAGTGGCCAATGCCAGGTGCATCAGCGGAAATGAACAGAACAGGGCAGTTACTGAGTGATTCCTGTCATCCAGACCCAGCTTCTGGCAGGCAGAGGTCTAGGGACACCCAGAGCATAGAGTTGCATCCCTTACCATTTGGACTTAACTTACTATGGCATCCATGCTGGTAGTGCAAGTAGCACATTGATAGCAGTGGGTAAAGCCAGATAGGGTTCAGGCATGTTATGCACACTTTCCTCTGAATTCCCAGAGCGCACCATAAACTGAGTACTCATCCTCCTACTCCAGCCCTGCCTCCCTCACCCAGCCCTGCTAACACTGCTCAATGCTGACTTGCCATAATCTTCTGTTGTAGTTCTGGGTCCTCATTCAGGTCTGGACCTGATTTTTAGAAATGCTGAGCACTCACAACTCCAGCTGAAGTCAATGAGAGCTGTGGAAGTTCCGCACCTCTGAAAATCAGCCCTTGTAAATGGGCCCATGAATAGCTCTGCCAACGCACTTCAGTCCTATTATGAAACAATGTTCTGGGACTCCCCCATAGCTGTGGAAATCCATTCCTGTGGATCTGCAGCGTGCCTGCTAATCCATTCCTGGCTCTGCACACAGCAATATCAGTGTACCTGAATCCTCACCTGGTATGGTTCCACTCCCAGCTCACACCACAGCTTTGCCAGTCCCCCTCAATTCTGCTCCACAGCATGCCTGATTGTTTTTCCATCATTACTAATTAGAAGCTTCCCTGCTGCAGTGATGGTTAGGCCTTATGGCTTGATTGTTTCAATGGCAGTGTAGTTAAGTATACAATTATAATAATGTAAATGGCATTAGAGTTTGTGATTAGATTAAAATCAGATGCTTGCAAAATGAACACTGAGGCCAAGTGGAAATTAGTCATAGCATTACATGTAATTCTATTAACACTGCTGCTTAAGTGAAATAAAAAACATTAGATGTACTTACTGTACTTAACTGCCTTAGGCTAACAGGAAGTAGGGGTGCAGAGAGAGACTAAAATAACTGGGCCAGATCCTCCTCTGGTGAAAATCAACATAGTTCTGCTGACTTCAGTGGAGTGACACCAGCTGAGGATCTGGCACTCTTTGTGTGTAACTATATCTATATATGCTTGGAGATGAGATATATAGCATAAAACGATTGCTGTTTGGGTTGTTGGGTTGGTTTGATGCTGTTTGGTTGATGTCAGGGATAAAGCCTTTACTGGCTTTAGAGCCTTTAAATGTGGGCATGTGTAGCTCTCCAGAAGCCAACTCAAGGAAAAATTGTTCTTCCTGGAGACTAAGAAGTCTAGTTTCTGTAGGTTTCATTAGACAGTTTAAAATACCTTGTTGCCCCAATGAGGCTGACATCGTGATTTACCCCAAACCTGGCCTTTGTTTGTTAAAGTTACAGGGTCATATGACCCTATCTTAGTCACTGGCCAGTCAAATCATTAGGGTTTTTTTCTACCAAAACCTATTGCCCCAGTAAGGACAATACTGCTTAAAAATATTGTAGTCCACATGATCCTGTTTTAGATAAGAGGCAGTGCAAGGAGGCCTCAATCCTCTACCAAGCTCCATAGGAGCAAACACCAGTGTGTGCAGGTGCCCATTGCAGGATTGGGGCACAAGGCCAATATCTTTAAGTGACTAGTCCTTTTGGGTGGCTCCGTTTTTGGGATACCTTCAAGGGATCTGCTTTTCAGAAAGCACTAAACACCAGCCCTCAAAATCATGCCCCTTGAACTGATCCTAGAGTGACAACATGGCTACAGGTTTAGATACAATACAGTCACTCTCATTTAAAGAGCCACATACATTTGTATACAGTGAGAGAGCAGTACCATTGAGGCATGCAGTGAGAGCTTAACCGTGAAAGGTGCAGAGCACTCTGACCTGATCCAGCAAAGCATTTAAGCTTGTGCCCAACACTAAGCACATAAGTAGCCCCATTGACATTAATGGGATTATATATGTGCTTAAATTTAAGCCTGGGCTTCGCTGGTTGAAATCAGAGTGTTGAGCAGGACCAAGCCCGGTCGAGGTATAAAGCAAGAATGCACAGAGCCTCTTGTAGTCCTGATACATTTCTGTCCTGCAGTGGTTCCCAGATGTGTATTATCCCACTTAGAAAGGAGAAGTGTTTATAATCCCCTGATGGATTAATTTTGACCAATTTGTGGGGAGTGTAATTACCCTACCTATCTACCATTGGTACTTCTGTACCCCCTCATAGAATCATAGAATATCAGGGTTGGAAGGGACCTCAGGAGGTCATCTAGTCCAACCCCCTGCTCAAAGCAGGACCAATCCCCAATTTTTGCCCCCGATCCCTAAATGGCCCCCTCAGGGATTGAACTCACAACCCCGGGTTTAGCAGGCCAATGCTCAAACCACTGAGCTATCCCTCCACCCATCTTAGTATCTGAGCACCTCCCCATCTTCAATGTATTTATCCTGCCAATAGCTTAATGTGGCAGGGCTGTGCTGTTATCCCCATTGTACACAGGGGGAACTGAGGCACACAGGGTCCCACAGGGGAGTCTGTGGTAGAACAAGGAATTCAACCCAGCTCTCAACTTCCAGGCTCTCACCCTAATCCGTGGGCCATTCTTCCTCTCATCTTATCCTCGTTTATGGGACGGTGACTTGTTAAGTTCTGGGTTTTCAAATCATTTTTCAAAATTGCTTTTAAATGACTCAGAGCACCATCGCTTCTTGGGTGATGAGAATCTGTTCCCTGCTCTTGAGTTTTGTCTTCCATCCTAGTCACAAGTCTCCAGCCTCTGAGGTGTTGGTGTTGGCAACTGAATTTGCTCCTATTGGAGAAAAAATGGAGCCTTTGGACTCATACCTGCAAGGAGCTCTGCTGGAAGTGCAATAACTTTTGCAACCAAGGACTTCTGTTTAACAAATCTGATTGCGCTCTCTTTGCAGGCTATCCTGGGCCCAGTCCTGCAGACCTTTCTCAAGCAAAACTCCTGGAGCATATCTACACTTGGAGCTAGGGGTGTGATTCCCAGCTGGAGGAGACAGACTGTGTGGCCTCTGATAGTGCTAGTGTGTTAAAATAAAGTGTAGCCATGGCAGCATGAGTGGTGGGATGAGCTAGCCACTTCAAATGCATGCTATGGCCGGGGATGTCTATGTACTCAGGGCAGTTAGCCCATCCCGCCGCTCCACTCCGTGAGGTGGGATTTGCCCTCCAGCTCCACGTGTAGACATAGCTGATAAGAAATGCTGTTCCAGAGGTGGGTGGGTGGTTGGATAGCTAGTTAGATAAAATACATAAAGATGCACCCTTCCTAAAGCCCTGCCATCATTTTCAAATGGTACAGTCAAGTAGCCAGGTCAACCACTCTGCTCTACAAAAAGCAGCTGTCATCAAAGAAGGCGGCTCAAACCAATACCTTCCACATCCAGCCCCAACCCTCAGTGAGGTGTGTGCATGTGCAGGCAGGGACTCAGTGCGTTGCTGTTTTAGAAGGGCTTGATCCAGTAAAGCACATGAATAAGAACATAAGAATGGCCCTACTGGGTCAGACCAATGGTCCATCCAGCCCAGTATCCTGTCTGCTGACAGTGGCCAGTGCCAGGTGCCCCAGAGGGCGTGAACCTAACAGGTAATGATCAAGTGATCTCTCTCCTGCCATCCATCTCCACCCTCTGACAAACAGAGGCTAGGGACACCATTCCTTACCCATCCTGGCCAGTAGCCATTAATGGACTTAACTTCCATGAATTTACCTAGTTCTCTTTTAAACCTGTTATAGTCCTAGCCTTCACAACCTCCTCAGGCAAGGAGTTCCACAGGTTGACTGTGCGCTGTGTGAAGAACTTCCTTTTATTTGTTTTAAACCTGCGGCCCATTCATTTCATTTGGAGACCCCTAGTTCTTATATTATGGGAACAAGTAAATAACTTTTCCTTATTCACTTTCTCCACACTACTCATGATTTTATATACCTCTCTATATAAAGTCTCCTCTTTTCCAAGATGAAAAGTCCTAGTGTCTTTAATCTCTTCTCATATGGGACCCGTTCCAAACCCCTAATCATTTAAGTTGCCCTTCTCTGAACTTTTCTAATGCCAGTATATCTTTTTTGAGATGAGGAGACCACATCTGTATGCAGTATTCAAGATGAGGGCATACTATGGATTTATATATGGGCAATAAGATATTCTCCATCTTATTCTCTGTCCCTTTTTTAATGATTCCTAACATCCTGTTTGCTTTTTTGACTGCCGCTGCACACTGAGTGGACGTCTTCAGAGAACTGTCCACGATGACTCCAAGATCTCTTTCCTGATTAGTTGTAGCTAAATTAGCCTCCATCATATTGTATGTATAGTTGGGGTTATTTTTTCCAATGTGCATTACTTTACATTTATCCACATTAAATTTCATTTGCCATTTTGTTGCCCAATCACTTAGTTTTGTGAGATCTTTTTGAAGTTCTTCACAGTCTGCTTTGGTCTTAAGCAGTTTAGTATCGTCTGCAAACTTTGCCACCTCACTGTTTACCCCTTTCTCCAGATCATTTATGAATAAGTTGAATAGGATTGATCCTAGGACTGACCCTTGGGGACCACTAGTTACCCCTCTCCATTCTGAAAATTTACCATTTATTCCTACCCTTTGTTCCCTGTCTTTTAACCAGTTCTCAATCCATGAAAGGATCTTCCCTCTTATCCCATGACAACTTAATTTACATAAGAGCCTTTGGTGAGGGACCTTGTCAAAGGCTTTCTGGAAATCTAAGTACACTATGTCCACTGGATCCCCGTGTCCACATGTTTGTTGACCCCGTCAAAGAACTCTAATAGATTAATAAGACATGATTTCCCTTTACAGAAACCATGTTGACTTTTGCCCAATAATTTATGTTCTTCTATGTGTCTGACAATTTTATTCTTTACTATTGTTTCAACTAATTTGCCCGGTACTGATGTTAGACTTGCCGGTCTGTAATTGCCGGGATCACCCCTAGAATCCTTTTAAAATATTGGCATTACATTAGCTAGCTTCCAGTCATTGGGTACAGAAACCGATTTAAAGGACAGGTTACAAACTATAGTTAATAGTTCCGCAATTTCACATTTGAGTTCTTTCAGAACTCTTGGGTTAATGCCATCTGGTCCCAGTGACTTGTTATTGTTAAGTTTATCAATTAATTCCAAAACCTACTTTAGTGTCACTTCAGTCTGTGACAATTCCTCAGATTTGTCACCTACAAAAGACGGCTCAGGTTTGGGAATCTCTCTAACATCTTCAGCCGTGAAGACTGAAGCAAAAAATTCATTTAGTTACTCCGCAATGACTTTACAGTCTTTAAGTGCTCCTTTTGTATCTCAATTGTCCAGGGGCCCCACTGGTTGTTTAGCAGGCTTCCTGCTTCTGATGTACTTAAAAAACATTTTGTTATTACCTTTTGAGTTTTTGGCTAGCTGTTCTTCAAACTCCTTTTTGGCTTTTCTTATTACATTTTTACACTTAATTTGGCAGTGTTTATGCTCCTTTTTATTTACCTCACTAGGATTTGACTTCCACTTTTTAAAAGATGGCTTTTTATCTCTCACTGCTTCTTTTACATGGTTGTTAAGCCATGGTGGCTCTTTTTTAGTTCTTTTACTGTGTTTTTTTAATTTGGGGTATACATTTAAGTTGGGCCTCTATTATGGTGTCTTTGAAAAGAGTCCATGCAGCTTGCAGGGATTTCACTCTAGTCACTGTACCTTTTAATTTCTGTTTAACTAACCTCCTCATTTTTGCATAGTTCCCCTTTCTGAAATTAAATGCCACAGTGTTGAGCTGCTGAGGTGTTCTTCCCACCACGGGAATGTTAAATGTTATTATATTATGGTCCCTATTTCCAAGTGGTCCTGTTATAGTTACCTCTTGGACCAGATCCTGCGCTCCACTCAGGACTAAATCGAGAATTGCCTCTCCCCTTGTGGGTTCCTGTACCAGCTGCTCCAAGAAGCAGTCATTTAAAGTATCAAGAAATTTTGTCTCTGCATTTCGTCCTGAGGTGACATGTACCTAGTCAATATGGGGATAATTGAAATCCCCCACTATTATTGAGTTCTTTATTTTAATAGCCTCTCTAATCTCCCTTAGTATTTCATCGTCACTATCACTGTCCTGGTCAGGTGGTCGATAATAGATCCCTACTGCTATATTCTTATTAAAGCATGGAATTACTATCCATAGAGATTCTATGGAACATGTGGATTCATTTAAGATTTTTACTTCATTCAAGTCTACATTTTCTTTAACATATAGAGCTACTCCCCCCCCCCCCATGACCTGTTCTGTCCTTCCAATATATTTTGTACCCCAGAATGACTGTGTCCCATTGATTGTCCTCACTCCACCAGGTTTCTGTGATGCCTATTATATCAATATCCTCCTTTAGCATAAGGCACTCTAGTTCACCCATCTTATTATTTAGACTTCTAGCATTTGTGTACAAGCACTTTAAAAACTTGTCACTATTTGTCTGCCCTTTTCTGATGTGTCAGATTCTTTTTTATGTGAATGTTTCTCATCTGATCTGGCCCATATTTTATCCTGTTCCATCCTCTCCTCCTGATTAAAACCTAGAGTCTCTATCAACAGACTCTTCTCTAAGAGAAGTCTCTGTCCAATCCACATGCTCCTCTGCAGCAATCAACTTTCCCTCATCTCTTAGTTTAAAAACTTCTCTGCAACCTTTTTAATGTTAAGTGGCAACAGTCTGGATCCACTTTGGTTTAGGTGGAGCCCATCCTTCCTGTACAGACTCCCCCATCCCAAAAGTTTCTCCCAGTTCCCCTCCTCCCTACACCATTGTCTCATCCACACATTGAGACTCTGAAGCTCTGCCTGCCTACCTGGCCCTTCAGCGAGTGACTTCAGCGAGGCTGTTTGCATGCTTCCAGTTCAGCATGTGCTCAAGTGCTTTGTTACATTGGGGTCAGAGTGTTGCAGGATCAGATTGTAATGAAAATACACTAGAGTAAACTATTTTGCCATGATTTAAAGTATTTTCTGTTTTCTTGGCCTTCTATTCTCTTTCTTTTCCTCTGTGGCTGAGTTCTTGCCTCTCTTCTACCCAAGATATGAGGAGTCCAGTGCTTAATTTGTGCCGGGGCTTGCCAAGCCTGAGCCCCAGCACCTCTAGGCTTGGCAGTTCATAGCCTGGCACTTCCAGGATTGCTGCACCAGTTATGAATGTAAAATAATTGCTTGAGCCCCAACACCTCTTTAATTACTAAGTAAGCACTGGAGGAGTCACCTCATTTATCACCCTGTTTGCACTCTGAGGGGTCACCAAGCGGTGGAGTGTGATCCGATATCAAAGACATTCTAGTGGAACAAATTATTGGCTTTAATGTGGCACAGAGTGTTTTACTGCTTACTGCTTAAATGGCAAGTCTTTTCTCTTTCCACAAAGGTCTCTGAGAAAAACAGTCTGCATATATATTGAGCTGTCTTTTAAAAGTAACAGCAGAAAAACTTATAACTCCAGTCAGAGGATGGAAAGACAGGGAGAGAGGAGACTCTGTTGTCTCAATTCACCAATCTATCCCTGTTTGGCAAAGCACTTCAGCATGTGCTTTAGGCATGTGCTTAACGTTAAGTGCTTTGCTGAACTGGGATGGACTTAAGCACATGCTTCAATGCTTCACTGCACCGGGGCCTTGGGGAGAGAAGAGTTAAATTATCCATCAGTGCAATCAGTAATTTAGGCTGGTGGTAGGGAGAGCTAAGTGTAAATGGCAACATAACAAGATGTGGGGTGGTTTTAATTGATTTGCCTTTGACAAAGAAGTAAGGTTTGTGGTTTTCTCCCTCTGGTTCTCCTGGGGGCAGCAGACATCGCTGTGATACCATAGGGTTAAACTGGGGTCACCAAAGGGGTTAAAATCAGTGGTTTGTCATGGAAGGTGAAGAGGGAGTGTGCGAGGGGGTTTATCCCTTCCTGGGGAAGTGGCAGCAGGCTGTTGCTGTGATGATGGGGGTGAGCAGAAAGCAAGGCCAAGTTAATGATAGGGTAGGCCAGATTCCATTCTTCGGGTGACAGGTCCAACATGTCAAACAAGCCTCTCCACTCCTTCAAGTGACTTGAGGCACAAAAGAGCCCTGCCAGGGGAAGACAAAGCTGAGAGTTAATGAGTCATGTTTCTTTCATGGAGATACAAAGCGAGGGCCTTCCCTGGCTCAGAGCTGTCTAATCAGGTCAGTGAGCTCTCACAGTGCAGCTGAGCTTGGTCTGACTTGTGCATTAGGGCAGCGAGTGGTGTCCAGGGTGCAGGTATTGTATCCTCCAAGCCATTATCAAGCTTCATGCTTCCCTGGTGACCGATGGGATTCAGTTTGCATGGTCTCCCCAGAGCAGGGTTTTCAAGGGAAATGGCCTGCAGCCATCCCCACTCTGGGCTGGGAGTCAGCATGGTGTCCATTGTAAACAGAGCCTGGACTGGGTAGGATCTCAGAGGAGATGCCTGCTGTAGAAACCCTGGTGCTGCCTTCAAGAAGTGGTGTTCACAGAATAATAGAATCATAGAATATCAGGGTTGAAAGGGACCTCAGGAGGTCATCTAGTCCAACCCCCTGCTCAAACCAGGACCAATCCCCAACTAAATCATTCCAGCCAGGGCTTTGTCAAGCCTGACCTTAAAAAGGAAGGAAGGAAGGAGATTCCACCACCTCCCTAGGTAACGCATTCCAGTGTTTCACCACCCTCCGAGTGAAAAAGTTTTTCCTAATATCCAACCTAAACCTCCCCCACTGCAACTTGAGACGATTACTCGTCGTTCGGTCATCTGTTACCACTGAGAACAGTCTAGATCCATCCTCTTTGGAACCCCCTTTCAGGTAGTTGAAAGCAGCTATCAAATCCCCCCTCATTCTTCTCTTCCACAGACTAAACAATCCCAGTTCCCTCAGCCTCTCCTCATAAGTCATGTGTTCCAGCCCCCTAATCATTTTTGTTACCCTCCACTGGACGTTTTCCAATTTTTGCACATCGTTCTTGTAGTGTGGGGCCCAAAACTGGACACAGTACTCCAGATGAGGCCTCACCAATGTCGAATAGAGGGGAAAGATCACGTCCCTTGATCTGGTGGCAATGCCCCTACTTATACATCCCAAAATGCCATTGGCCTTCTTGGCAACAACAGCACACTGTTGACTCATATCCAGCTTCTCGTCCACTGTAACCCCCAGGTCCTTTTCTGCAGAACTGCTGCCTAGCCATTCAGTCCCTAGTCTGTAACGGTGCATGGGATTCTTCCGTCCTAAGTGCAGGACTCTGCACTTATCCTTGTTGAACCTCATCAGATTTCTTTTGGCCCAATCCTCTAATTTGTCTAGGGCCCTCTGTATCCCATCCTTACCCTCCCGCATATCTATCTCTCCTCCCAGTTTAGTGTCATCTGCAAACTTGCTGAGGGTGCAATCCACACCATCCTCCAGATCACTAATGAAGATATTGAACAAAACCGGCCCGAGGACCAACCCTTGGGACACTCCACTTGATACCGGCTGCCAACTAGACATGGAGCCATTGATCACTACCCGTTGAGCCCAACAATCTAGCCAGCTTTCTATCTACCTTATCGTCCATTCATCCAGCCCATACTTCTTTAACTTACTGGCAAGAATACTGTGGGAGACCGTGCCAAAAGCTTTGCTAATGTCAAGGAACAACACATCCACTGCTTTCCCCTCATCCACAGAGCCAGTTATCTCATCATAGAAGGCAATTAGATTAGTCAGGCATGACTTGCCCTTGGTAAATCCATGCTGACTATTCCTGATCACTTTCCTCTCCTCTAAGTGCTTCAGAATTGATTCCTCGAGGACCTGCTCCATGATTTTTCCAGGGACTAAGGTGAGTCTGACTGGCCTGTAATTCCCTGGATCCGCCTTCTTCCCTTTTTTAAAGATGGGCAATACATTAGCCTTTTTCCAGTCATCTGGGACCTCCCCCGATCGCCATGAGTTTTCAAAGATAATGGCCAATGGCTCTGCAATCACATCCGCCAACTCCTTTAGCACTCTCGGATGCAGCACATCCGGCCCCTTGGACTTGTGCTCATCCAGCTTTTCTAAATAGTTCCGAAGCACTTCCTTCTTCACAGAGGGCTGGTCACCTCCTCCCCATGCTGTGCTGCCCAGTGCAGTAGTCTGGGAGCTGACCTTGTTCGTGAAGACAGAGGCAAAAAAAGCATTGAGTACATTAGCTTTTTCCACATCCTCTGTCACTAGGTTGCTTCCCTCATTCAGTAAGGGGCCCACACTTTCCTTGACTTTCTTCTTGTTGCTAACAAACCTGAAGAAACCCTTTCTTGTTACTCTTAACATCTCTTCCTAGCTGCAACTCCAGGTGTGATTTGGCCTTCCTGATTTCACTCCTGCATGCCTGACCAATATTTTTATACTCTTCCCTGGTCATTTATCCAATCTTCCATTTCTTGTAAGCTTCTTTTTTGTGTTTAAGCTCAGCAAGGATTTCACTGTGAAGCCAAGCTGGTCGCCTGCCATATTTACTGTTCTTTCTACACATTGGGATGGTTTGTTCCTGTAACCTCAATAAGGATTCTTTAAAATACAGCCAGCTCTCCTGGACTCCTTTCCCTGTCATGTTATTCTCCCAGGGGATCCTGCCCATCAGTTCCCTGAGGGAGTCAAAGTCTGCTTTTCTGAAGTCCAGGGTCCGTATTCTGCTGCTCTCCTTTCTTCCCTGTGTCAGGATCCTGAACTCAACCATCTCACGGTCACTGCCTCCTAGGTTCCCATCCACTTTTGCTTCCCCTACTAATTCTTCCCGGTTTGTGAGCAGCAGGTCAAGAAGAGCTCTGCCCCTAGTTAGTTCCTCCCCCACTTGCACCAGGAAATTGTCCCCTATACTTTCCAAAAACTTCCTGGATTGTCTGTGGACCGCTGTATTGCTCTCCCAGCAGATATCTGGGTGATTGAAGTCTCCCATGAGAACCAGGGCCTGCGATCTAGTAACTCCCGTAGTTGCCGGAAGAAAGCCTCGTCCACCTCATCCCCCTGATCCGGTGGTCTATAGCAGATTCCCACCACGACATCACCCTTGTTGCTCACTCTTCTAAACTTAATCCAGAGACTCTCAGGTTTTTCTGCAGTTTCATACTTGAGCTCTGAGCAGTCCTCCCTCCTGCTCCCTGACATACGATGCAACTCCCCCACCTTTTCTGCCCTGCCTGTCCTTCCTGAACAGTTTATATCCATCCATGACAGTACTCCAGTCATGTGAGTTATCCCACCAAGTCTCTGTTATTCCAATCACATCATAATTCCTTGACTGTGCCAGGACTTCCAGTTCTCCTTGCTTGTTTCCCAGGCTTCTTGCATTTGTGTATAGGCACTTGAGATAACTTGCTGTTTGTCCTGCTTTCTTAGTATGAGGCAGTAGCCCTCCCCTCTCACGCTCTCCTGCTCGTGTTTCCTCCCGGTATCCCACGTCCGCACTTACCTCAGGGCTTTGGTCTCCTTCCCCCAGTGTACCTAGTGTTGATGGCACTCTTCCCTCTGAATCAGCATTGTCCGGTGCCCCAATGGGGTATTGTGCTGTCTGAAGTGCTGACTTTTGGCTGTGACATAAAACAGGCCTTGAGCACTGATCACCCTAAAATGTGCCCACGTGCTGTTTCAAAGAGTTGAGCTGTTGAATCCTGACCCAGTTCCAGGGTAGGTAATTCTATTCTGCATCCCTACACTGCCTGCTAGCCCTGCAAATACCTGTTCTTCTGGGCAAAGTCAAGTCCCCTCCTAACAATGTTTAAAACTGTAGTCCAGCTATGCAGCAAGAGGTCTGCTTCCCTTACCAAGTAGGAGCTGGGTGGCTGATGTATAACTTCAGAGCACTTTGGGAACATCCAAGGTGAAAGGCACTAGTGCAGGGGTGGACAAACTACGTCCCGGCCTGTGAGCCGTTTTAAGCCGGCCCGCGAGCCACACCATGTCGCTCGGCCCCGCTCCAGCACTCCAGCAGAGGTGCTGGGTGGGGGCCGGACCACGCGGCTCAGGCCCACTCTGGTGCTCCAGCCAGGGCATTGGGTCAGGGGCCGGACCACGTGGCTTGGCCCTGCTCCAGCCAGGGTGCTTGGTCGGGTGCCGCACCACATGGCTTCTGGAAGACGCAGCATGGCCCCGCTCTGGCTCCTACACACTCCAGTGGGAGCTGCAGGGGCAGTGCCTGCAGATGGGGCAGCATGCAGAGCCGCCTGGCTGCGCCTCTGCATAGGAGCCGGAGAAGGGAGCTGCTTGAGGTAAGCCTGCATCCCCTGAGCCTCTCCCCACACCCTAACCTTCTGCCCCAACCCTGATACCCCTCCCGCTCTTCAAACCCCTTGACCACAGCCCAGAGAACCAGCCTGCACGCCAAAACTCTTATCCCCAGCCCCACCCCAGAGCCTTCACCCCCAGCTGGAACCTGCACCCCTGCCCCAGCCCTGATCCCCCTCCTGCTCTCTGAACCCCTCGGTCCCAGCACAGAGCACCCTCCTACACCCCAAACTCCTCATCCCCAGAGCCTGCACCCCCTCCCGCACCCCAACGCCAATTTTGTGAGCATTCATGGCCTGCCATACAATTTCTATTCTCCAATGTGGCACCCCCTCCCGCACCCCAACGCCAATTTTGTGAGCATTCATGGCCTGCCATACAATTTCTATTCTCCAATGTGGCCCTTGGGCCAAAAAGTTTTCCCACCCCTGCACTAGTGCAAGGCAAGTATTGTTATAACCAGAGAATCATGGAACTGTAGGGGCAGAAGGGACCACAAGGGTCATCTAGTCAAGATGCAGGATTTGTTGTGTCTAAACCATCCAAGACAGATGGCTACCCAGCCTCCTTTTGAAAACCTCCAGCGAAAGAGCTTCCATGACCTCCCTAGGCAGTCTGTTCCATTGTCCTACTGTGTTTACAGTTAGGAATTTTTCCTCAGATTTAATCTATATCTGCTAGGCTGTAGTTTGAACCCATTGTCCCTTGTTCTGCCCTCTGTGGTAAAAAAGAAAACTTTTCTCCACCTTTTTTATGCCAGCCTTCATATCCCCCCTTAATCTCCTCTTTTCCAAACTGAAAACCCAGTTCCTTCAGCCTTTGCTCATTCGGCTTGTGTTCCATACCTCTGATCATCTTTGTCACTCCCCTTTGGATCCTTCCCAGTTTTTCTGCATCCTTTCTATACATTGGTGACCAAAACTGGACACAGTACTCCAGCTGAGGCCTAACCAGCACTGAGTAGGGGGTACTATCACTTCCGTGACTTGCATGCCATGCCTCAATTAGTGCAACTGAAAATTGCATTTGCTTTTTTTGCAACAGCATTGCATTGCTGACTCATGTTGAGGTTGTGATCCACCACATCTCCCAGATTCTTCTTAGCAGTGCTGCTGCCAAGCCAGTTTTCACCCATTCTGTATTTGTGCATTTGGTTTTTCTTCCCCAAGTGTAGCACCTTACATGTGTCTTTGGTGAATTTCATTTTGTTGTCTATAACCCAGTTCTCCAATTTATCAAGATCCCTTTGAATTTTAGCTCTACTGTCCAAAGTGTGGGCAACCCCCCCCCCCCCGCCCCCAGCTTTGTGTCATCTGCAAATTTGATCAGTGTGTTCTCTATGCCTACATCCGGGTCATTAATAAAGATGTTAAATAACACCAAACCCACACCAGACCCCTCATGGAACCCCACTTGAGACCTCCTTCCACTCTGACATCATTCCAATAATAGTTACTCTTGGTTTGTGGTTGTTTAATCAATTATGTATCCATTTAATGGTAGTTCCACCAAGCCCGCATTTCTCCAACTTACTTATCAGAATATTATGTGGGACTGTGACAAAAGCCTTGCTGAAGTCCGAGTATGTTATGTCCACCGCATTCCCCCTTCCACCAAACCAGTTACCCTGCCAAAGAAGGAAATCAAGCTGGTTTGGCATGATTTGTTCTTAGTAAATCCATGCTGGCTGGTAGTGATCACCCCTTCATCCTCCATTGTTCTAGTAGCTTCCCAGGTATTGAGGTAAGGTTGACTGGTCTATAGTTTGTTCCCTGGCTCCTCCTTTCCCCCCTTTTTAAAGATGGGCACTATGTTAGCTTTCTCCAGTGTCCGGGGACCTCTCCTGTCATCCATGAGTTTGCAAATATGATTGCCAGAAGCTCTGAGATTTCTTCAGCTAACTCCTTCAGCACCCTGTGATGAATAACATCAGGCCGTTGCATCCTAATGGAGAGGCCCAGGGGATGAATGTGCCTGGGGAATGAACGCACCTCTCTGTCACAGAGATGGTCAGGAGTGAGGTTTACTGGAGAGATGGTGTGAGGGGAGCCTGTGGCTACCCAACAGCACCAGTTATGTGCCTAAAGAGAGGGCTTCATTCCAAGGGCTGCTGCTCCAGCACTGAAGGTGAAAAATCCACCTCCCCATGGTGCAGACAGGCTGCATGTCCTTTAGGTTGGAACAGCAACTGCTCCCATGCACCAGTGGCAGGTAGGTATAAGGCCACCGGATGTGTACTTTCATGGCATGTTCCTCTGCCAGCTATTGGTAGCAACCTCTGCTTCAGTCTGTTCCAAGCCTGTGCAAAGACCCTTCCAATTGGCAGGCAGAATCCACTTTGTGGCTGCCTGCTTGTACTCTGCTCATGCTTCAAGGTATAAGCTGATCACCTGGGAGGTTCAGGAAGGAATTCTTCCCCACCACACCTAGAGGACTGCATGGTTGTCTAGATGCCAGAGACAAGCAAGCAGATTAGATGGATCAAGGCAAATCCTATATTCTCAAAAAGAAATCTAAACCACATTTGTACCAGCTTTTCAAGGGCTTCAGTGTCGGGCCTCTCTGACAAACCTAGAATATGGACTTTGTTGCTTCTCAATATTGTTTAACCCACAGGGGTTAGATCCATTAAAGCCAATGCCTCAATCTGGGCCAGTGTGCCCTTGGAGTGTTCTCCTGAGGGAAGGGTAGATGGTGGCACTGCCAACCTCTCTCAGGGATTTCTGATCGAGGTGGGGAGCAGGTTGGTCACAGACAGGGTGTAGCGGGGTGGTCACCCTACTCTGGCCCTGAAGGGGTTAAAACTGCCCTGGGAGAGGGCTGCTTGGGGGAGCCAATAGTAAAAGCAGCCCTGGAGAGGGCTGTGGCTGGGAAAAGCTAGGCTGATTGGGGGAAGCAGCCACAGCTGGGGCCATGCCCCAGTCAGGCCACAACTGGCCCTATAAGAGGGCTGTGAGCCAGAAGCTGAAAGAGTTTCACTCTAGCCCTGGAGTGGGAAGGGCTAGCTGCCTGGGGGCAAGGTACCTGAGGTGGAGCTGTGCTGGGCAAGGGCAAAGGGAGCTGGGGAGCTCCAGCCTGGTAAACCCCCAGGCTGCAGGCCTTGATGAAGGCCTACAAAGGTACTGGGGCTGCAGAGGGCAGCCTGGGAATAGGAAGAGGTAGCTGGTCCTAACCCCTTGCCAATGATGAGTGGCCGTTACACAGCAGTCTGCTCCAGTGAACGGGGGTTTGATGATGACTGGCAATAGCCACTGAGACAAGCTGGGTTTAGAGGGTTGGGGGTTCCCCAGGGAGGGGACACCCAGAGCAAGGGGGTACTACTGGGGCAAAGCCCCGAGATGAAGGGCATCGGGGTCTGGGAGGTACAGGGGGCCAGCGTCAGGCGAGACACCAGCCTGCAGAGGGTGCTCCGTATGCTGGAAAAGAGCTAACTCCCAGAGGACCAGGAGGAGGCGCCACGTCAGTGAGTCATCGACTTTGCTACACAGGGCTCTATAGGAGCCAGGTTAGTGAAGGCTGCTGCGGAGATGCGCAGAATCAGGACATCTCCTAGCCCCCGTGGATACACCCCTTCCTTCCTGACCACCCTTTTGGAGCAGGGCTGGCCCCCTTTACTCCTCTTGGTGGAGAGGCAGTTGCAGCTGCTTGCAGCACCATAACCCCTCCACATCCTGGCAGACTTTCTGCTGCCTCCTCTAGTGATGCCAGATCCTGGGGTGAATCTGGCCTCTTGTTTTCACATTGTTGACCAAGGATGGTGTTTGGAGTAGTTCTAAGCCTCCCCCAAGTCCCTTATCATACTTGCTGATGTGTATTCCTGCTCTTTCCCTTCCAGCTGTGATCCTGACTGTGGCCGACAAAATCACCAAGGAGGTGCTAGTGAGCTACAAGATTCCCGTGAGGTACCTCCGATCGTTCCACCACTACCACTTGAGACTGGTGCTGGTGAGCATTGGCCAACTAATTTGCACCCTGAGACATGTGGGTATGGGGGAGTCAAATTGTTTCACTGCCACTCCATTCATCCATCGGGCAGGCAGGCTGTCTGTCAGATTCCACTTGGTGTACCTTGTCTTATACTTAGATTGGCAGCTTTTTGGGGCAGGGACTGTCTTTTGTTCTGTTTGCGCAGCTCCTAGCACAATGGGGTCATGGTCCGTGATGGGCTCCTGGGGCTTACCGCAATACAAATAATAAAAATTAGCAATCATAAACTTACGCTGCACATATCCCATGGTATCTAATTCCAGGCTCGTAAACAGACTTGCACAGAATTTGCTTAGTTTCAGTTGGCTGAGGTCAGGTAAAGGAAATCTTGTGTAACAATTGTAATCCCCACTGGGAAACAATTTAGGATTTTCAAAGTCTCACAAGTTGGAGAATGCACTAAAGGAAACCAGCAAAAAAAAGCGCTCCTGGGGCCTCTTTGAAAGAGAGAAATGATGTGGGGGGAGGGGTTTCTCGTGGAATTGGGTGCGTTAGGAAATAATGAAAAATGACATCAAGTGTCCTTTCTAACTTGGTCTCGTGGGAGACAAGAACACAGGTGAGGCTGAGGTTTACAACGGTGCAAGCAAATCCCAGCGCTCTGCCCCTTCCTAGCGCTGTCCTTCCAAGGACCCCAAAGGGCTTTATGAATATTAATTAAATAATCCCTAGCTCTCATCGTTAGATCTCAAAGAGCTTTATGGAGGAGGTCAGCATCCTTCTCATTTTACAGATAGGGAAACTGAGGCACAGAGAGGGGAGCTAATTGCCAAAGGTCACCCAGCAGACCAATGGCAGAGTCAAGACTAGAGCCCAGGTCTTCTGCATCCCATGTTTGTAGACACAGGTTCTCAAACAGGTTTACAGAGAACTCGCTGGGGATCCATGGAGAACTGGTCCTTTGTGGTTGGCTCCTTTGCATGTTTCCAACTGATATTTTGCAGTAAACAAAGCTAAAATATAGTGCTTAGAGTGGCCAGACAAAATGCATGACTGGAGCATTTTTAAAAGCTCTAAATTTTTCAAGAGTGGCAGAGTGGGACTTTGTCCCCACTGAACAGCATTAGGAGCTGTTTATTGATGTGTTAGTGAGTTTCTGTCTGTGAAAAACCATGACTGTTGTTCCGTATGCCATTCTCCTAATTTACATAGTGAGTGACTTTGCTGTCGTGCAATAAGGTGAGCGTATCGATGGAGTAATAACTATTAGCAGGTGCTGCCAAGAGGTACCTTTATGTGCTCTGTGGTGGTGAGTTTACATAGGGATTGGTTTTCTGCATTGGTTTTTCTCATGATTTATTAATGACCTGTATTAGTTATGGTGGAGTTTAGGGAGGAGTAAATTGTTGTGGTATAGCTATTAAAGAACAGCGTGACTGATCTGCACATTATGCTGAGACCTCTTCTTTCGATTTACTTTGTCCCATGCACGCACGCCAGTTGCAGTATCAAAGTAGGGTTATTCATTTACACAATCAAGGGCAGTCAGACTATTATCTTCCAGGGACAAAAGAGGACCTCGTTTTTCTCCTCGAACTGGAACATTGATCTGAGTCCCTCTTGTTCCCCTTAGCATAGTCAAGAAGATCTTTCTCTCTTTTCCTGGATTTCAAGTTTGTCAGAATCTTTAGAACCTTTCAACCTGCCCCAAGCCTGCTCTGGGATGTCCACTAGAATGAAAATCAGAATCGGGTTCATAGCTACATCAGTAGCACATCCATCCTTTGAAATTTCAAGGGCTGAAATAAAGGTAACAACTTCTGTAGCTTGGCAAATTTCTGTGCTTTCCTGCCGGGCATTTGTTTTTGGACCAGAGATGTTGAGGGCATACAGTTAGAATTCCCAGGGAAGGTACAGGAATAAGGATAAGGAGGGTTGCTAGATTATTGTGAGGATGGGGCAATTAAGGGACTCAGCATGTGAGGGTAGCAGTAACTGGGCTAACAAAGATTACTTATTGCAGCAGTTGGAGGACTGTTTGCATCACTGGGGCTCTTATGCCAGCAATCTCTGTTCACCCTGGTGCTCTAATGGTGGGGACTGGCACAGAGAAAAGCCACATAGTGGTTAGCCTTACTCAAAGCAGGACTAATATGCATGATGGTGACATTGCCTGTGCACTTCTGGGATCATTTGTGGATGCCTGGTGTACAATTTACAACGAGGTTGTTGTGAGGGCCACATAGCAACTAGCATGCCAGATAGCTCTGCTGTATATGTGCCTGGAGAGATTATTGTAAGTAACCTTGCCCAAGGTCACATAGCTAGTGAGTATCAGAACTGGGGCTGGCACTCTGATGGACTGTGCTTGTCCTACACCCTAACCATGAGATGCCCAGCTCCAGAAAGACTAGCCTGGCACAAGCCTAGCCATTTTTTGTGAGTTAAAGTTGCATCTTCTGAAATATCAGATATTTACATAGCCATCAAGGAATCATCCTGTTTTCCTCTCAAATGAGCCTTGTTCCCGTTTTCAGACCCATTGCAGACTCACAGAAAAATACAAAACAGAAAAATGTGGGTGCCATGTTTTATTGTTTGAATGACTGGCAGGAAGGTCCCAATTAAGTTTCACAGGTAATGCTAGGTGGAACAGAGGCCTGACAAAATCACTTTACCCCAGCCAAAAATTCACACCCTTATCAGCTGATACAAGTGTGTTTCCTCTTCTCCATTCTTCTACATTTCTCCCCGCCACCCCAAGAAGGATCAGGAAGCCAGTGGCCATTGTGTATGCAGATTATTAAATATTTAAATACAAAAGCAGAACGATTTATTATATTGATCTTACTGGAAAGGCTCCAGAGGACAGTGAGCTTTAATTATCACTTGCTGCTTTATTGTCAGTTATGACAGCTCTGTGCCACCACACCGCAGCCCAGACTGTTTATATACACAACGCTTCCTGTTTTATAGTCTGGCACTCATTCTACACTGTGGTTTTGTCTTCTTCTCAAACAGCCAAGGAAGAAGGACCCCTTGGGGACAAGTCTATACGCTACGGTTGTTCGTAAAGGCAGCCTCATCCCACGTTATGTTGGAATGAATTACACCGGCTTGGAGGTAAGGCCTGTGCCGGGAAATAGGAGAGGGATGGATGGTGCTGAGGAGGGATGCCGGCATGGCCCACAATAGGAGCAAGGTGTCTGTGCGTTAGTAGCAATTAGCAACCCTCATAAGGTATGGTTTAGCTGAATGACTAAAATCTAAGTTATCTTCAAACTATCTGATCTTTCAGTGAGACCTGTTAATAACCACCACAGGTATGACTAACTTTCTAGCTAATATAACACAGTATATTTTATTATATATATATATATATAGGGGAGCCCTCCTGAGGGACCGAGATCTCACAAGGAGAGTTGGCTGCAGTTAGCAGGTAGCCTTCAGCATAGATATCACCATCCTTCCTTTCTCCAGCTAAGCTAGAAATACCTGGAGAACAGGCCTTTCTAAGGACAAGCGTAAACCTCACCGCCTTCCTCTTCAAGGACCAGGTGCACATCTTCATTCTTGCCTGCTCTGGTATAAACACAGAGTGGCATGTCCAAATATTAAAAACGCTACCAAAACACTCCACTGCACACCCAGTTCTCCCCCAGGGGAAAGGATGGAGGAGAGTAAATGACACATGATAGATGTGAGTCACATCACCTTAATACAAGGTGCTCAGATGCTACAGTGATGTGGTGGCATAAAACCCTATATAGAATAAAATAGAATTCTATATTGGTGTCTCTGGTCCTGTCCAGAGCTTGGAAGATAAGAGGCATATAACATAAGTAAAAGGCATTTTTAAGCAGTTAACTGACGTTTTCCTAATGTTGAGTTTAGTTCAGTTTGAGGTTTTTGGTCAAAGGTTTGAGTTTGATGCTTCTTTTATTGGAACCCTTTAAGCCTTACCAAAGAAAGAATAGATATTCCCCCACTGGCCCATGTGGAAATCATGTCCTTCGACAGTGAGGTGGAGAAATTGAGCGCAGGTCTCCTAAGCACTCAACTAGTTCCCTAACCACTGGAACACACTTCCATCCTCATAAAAACATAAGAACTGCCATACAGGTCAGACCAATGGTCCATCTATCCAGGATACTATCTTCCGATAGTGGCCAATGCCAGGATCCCCAGAAGGAATGAATAGAACAGGCAGGCAGTCAAGTGATCCATCCCTTGTCGTCCACTCCCAGCTTCTGGCAGTCAGAGTTTAGGGACACCCAGAGCATGGGATTGAATCCCTGACCATCTTGGGTAATAGCCATTGATGGATCTATCCTCCGGAAACTCATCTAATTATTTTTTGAACCCTGTTATAGTTTTGGCCTTCACAACATCCCCTGGCAATGAGTTCCACAGGCTGACTCTGTTGTGTGAAGAAGTACTTCCTTCTGTTTGTTTAAAACCTGCTGCCTATTAATTTCATTGGGTGACCCCCGGTTCTTGTGTTATGCAAAGGAGTAAATAACACTTCCTTATTAAAATCATAGAATATCAGGGTTGGAAGGGACCTCAAGAGGTCATCTAGTCCAATGCCCTGCTCAAAGCAGGATCAATCCCCAACTAAAACATCCCAGCCAGGGCTTTGTCAAGCCTGACCTTAAAAACTTCTAAGGAAGGAGATTCCACCACCTCCCTAGGTAACGCATTCCAGTGTTTCACCACTCTCCTAGTGAAAAAGTGTTTCCTAATATCCAACCTAAACCGCCCCCACTGCAACTTGAGACCATTACTCCTCGTTCGGTCATCTGCTACCACTGAGAACAGTCTAGATCCATCCTCTTTGGAACCCCCTTTCAGGTAGTTGAAAGCAGCTATCAAACCCTGCCCCCATTCTTCTCTTCCGCAGACTAAACAATCCCAGTTCCCTCAGCCTCTCCTCATAAGTCATGTGTTCCAGTCCCCTAATCGTTTTTGTTGCCCTCCACTGGACATTTTCCAATTTTTCCACATCGTTCTTGTAGTGTGGGGCCCAAAACTGGACACAGTACTCCAGATGAGGCCTCACCAATGGCGAATAGAGGGGAACGATCACGTCCCTCGATCTGGTGGCAGTGCCCCTACTTATACATCCCAAAATTCCATTGGCCTTCTTGGCAACAACGGCACACTGACTCATATCCAGCTTCTCATCCACTGTAACCCCTAGGTCCTCTTCTGCAGAACTGCGCCTAGCCATTCAGTCCCTAGTCTGTAGCGGTGCATGGGATTCTTCAGTCCTAAGTGCAGGACTCTGCACTTGTCCTTGTTGAACCTCATCAGATTTCTTTTGGCCCAATCTTCTAATTTGTCTAGGGCCCTCTGTATCCTATCGCTACCCTCCAGCGTATCTATCTCTCCTCCCAGGTTAGTGTCCTCTGCAAACTTGCTGAGGATGCAACCCACACCATCCTCCAGATCATTTATGAAGATATTGGGGGGAAAAAAACCGGCCCGAGGACCAACCCTTGGGGCACTCCACTTCATAGCGGCAGCCAACTAGACATGGAGCCATTGATCACTACCGGTTGAGCCCTACAATCTAGCCAACTTTCTATCCACCTTATAGTCCATTCATCCAGCCCATTCTTCTTTAACTTGCTCACAAGAATACTGTGGGAGACTGTGTCAAAAGCTTTGCTAAAGTCAAGGAATAACACATCCACTGCTTTCCCCTCATCCACAGAGCCAATTTTCTCATCATAGAAGGCAATTAGATTAGTCAGGCATGACTTGCCCTTGGTGAATCCATGCTGACTGTTCCTGATCACTTTCCTCTCCTCGAAGTGCTTCAGAATTGATTCCTTGAGGACCTGCTCCATGATTTTTCCAGGGACTGAGGTGAGGCTGACTGGCCTGTAGTTCCCCGGATCCTCCTCCTTCCGTTTTTTAAAGATGGGCACTACGTTGGCCTTTTTCCAGTCATCCGGGACTTCCCCCGATCGCCATGAGTTTTCAAAGATAATGGCCAATGGCTCTGCAATCACATCCGCCAACTCCTTTAGCACTCTCGGATGCAGCACATCCGGCCCCTTGGACTTGTGCTCATCCAGCTTTTCTAAATAGTTCCGAAGCACTTCCTTCTTCACAGAGGGCTGGTCACCTCCTCCCCATGCTGTGCTGCCCAGTGCAGCAGTCTGGGAGCTGACCTTGTTCGTGAAGACAGAGGCAAAAAAAGCATTGAGTACATTAGCTTTTTCCACATCCTCTGTCACTAGGTTGCTTCCCTCATTCAGTAAGGGGCCCACACTTTCCTTGACTTTCTTCTTGTTGCTAACAAACCTGAAGAAACCCTTTCTTGTTACTCTTAACATCTCTTCCTAGCTGCAACTCCAGGTGTGATTTGGCCTTCCTGATTTCACTCCTGCATGCCTGACCAATATTTTTATACTCTTCCCTGGTCATTTATCCAATCTTCCATTTCTTGTAAGCTTCTGTTTTGTGTTTAAGCTCAGCAAGGATTTCACTGTGAAGCCAAGCTGGTCGCCTGCCATATTTACTGTTCTTTCTACACATTGGGATGGTTTGTTCCTGTAACCTCAATAAGGATTCTTTAAAATACAGCCAGCTCTCCTGGACTCCTTTCCCTGTCATGTTATTCTCCCAGGGGATCCTGCCCATCAGTTCCCTGAGGGAGTCAAAGTCTGCTTTTCTGAAGTCCAGGGTCCATATTCTGCTGCTCTCCTTTCTTCCCTGTGTCAGGATCCTGAACTCAACCATCTCACGGTCACTGCCTCCCAGGTTCCCATCCACTTTTGCTTCCCCTACTAATTCTTCCCGGTTTGTGAGCAGCAGGTCAAGAAGAGCTCTGCCCCTAGTTAGTTCCTCCCCCACTTGCACCAGGAAATTGTCCCCTATACTTTCCAAAAACTTCCTGGATTGTCTGTGGACCGCTGTATTGCTCTCCCAGCAGATATCTGGGTGATTGAAGTCTCCTATGAGAACCAGGGCCTGCGATCTAGTAACTCCCGTAGTTGCCGGAAGAAAGCCTCGTCCACCTCATCCCCCTGATCCGGTGGTCTATAGCAGACTCCCACCACGACATCACCCTTGTTGCTCACACTTGTAAACTTAATCCAGAGACTCTCAGGTTTTTCTGCAGTTTCATACTTGAGCTCTGAGCAGTCCTCCCTCCTGCTCCCTGACATACGATGCAACTCCCCCACCTTTTCTGCCCTGCCTGTCCTTCCTGAACAGTTTATATCCATCCATGACAGTACTCCAGTCATGTGAGTTATCCCACCAAGTCTCTGTTATTCCAATCACATCATAATTCCTTGACTGTGCCAGGACTTCCAGTTCTCCCTGCTTGTTTCCCAGGCTTCTTGCATTTGTGTACAGGCACTTGAGATAACTCACTGATCGTCCCTCTTTCTCAGTATGAGGCAGTAGCCCTCCCCTCTCACGCTCTCCTGCTCGTGTTTCCTCCCGGTATCCCACGTCCCCACTTACCTCAGGGCTTTGGTCTCCTTCCCCCGGTGAACCTAGTTTAAAGCCCTCCTCACTAGGTTAGCCAGCCTGCTTGCCAAGATTCTCTTCCCTCTCTTCATTAGGTGGAGCCCGTCTCTACCTAGCACTCCTTCTTCTTGGAACACCATCCCATGGTCAAAGAATCCAAAGCCTTCTCTCCGACACCACCTGCGTAGCCATTCGTTGACTTCTACGATTTGACGGTCTCTACCCAGGCCTTTTCCTTCCACGGGGAGGATGGACGAGAACACCACTTGCGCCTCAAACTACTTTGTCCTTCTTCCCAGAGCCATGTAGTCTTCAGTGATCCGCTCAAGGTCATTCTTGGCAGTATCATTGGTGCCCACGTGGAGAAGCAGGAAGGGGTAGCAATCCAAGGCTTGAGTCTCGGCAGTCTCTCTGTCACATCGTGAATCCTAGCTCCTGGCAAGCAGCAGACTTCTCGGTTTTCCTGGTCAGGGTGGCAGATAGATGACTCAGTCCCCCTGAGGGGAGAGAGTCCCCGACCACCACCACCATCCACCTCCTTCTCTTGGGAGCGGTGGTCGTGGAACCCCCATCCCTAGGACAGTGCATCTCATGCCTTCCAATCGGCAGAGTCTCCTGTTCCCTTCCCTCAGATGTATCCTCTAGTCCACTCTCCGCATTAGTACCTGTGGAGAGAACATGAAAACGGTTACTTACCTGTATCTGTGTTGCTGGTACATAGACGCTCCCTTTTCTTCTGGAGGTCACATGCTGTCAAATTTCTTCACCGTCCTCCTGTCCGTGCAGTGCAGCCTGCTCTGCATCTTCAGCATGTTGTGTCCATAGAAGCATATCCTGACGTCTGTCCAGGAAATCTTCAGTTTCACTTTACGCAATGCAGGGTCGATACCTGTTGCTCCAGACCTTGAACCTTCTCTTCCAATATGGAAACCAGCTTGCACTTTGTACAGACAGTCACTTCTGTCCTGTTGAAGAAAGACAAACATGGCACATCCACAGCAGGTCACAACAGCTGAACAGTCCCCATCCATATTAGCTTCCTTCTACAAGCTTCCTCAGGAGTTGTAGTAACTACTCAGAGAAGCCGGCAAGATGTAAGCCTCAGTGGGCTCTCCCCAAGTGAACTCCCAGGCAAACTCCCTCTGTTAGCTTCTCTGCTGTTCACCGCTCAGCTGGTTCGCAGCTGACTGGCTTTTTAGAACAGTCAGGCCCACTCAAGGCTCACCTGGAACAAAGCACTCCCAATTCACACTTTTCAAACAACCAATCAAGCACACGGTCAAACTGTCTCCACAACAGACACTCAGATACTCACTCACCAACACAGCCTCCTTAATGCAGCCCTTAGCGTACCTCCTCTCAGGCAGATCCCAGGCAAACTTTCTACACCCCATTCATGATTTTATAGACCTCTATCATGATGTTCTCCCCCTCCCCCACCCCCAGTTGTCTCTCTTCCAGTCTGAAAAATTTCAGTCTTTTAAATCTCTCCTCATATGGAAGCTGTTTCATACCATTAATCATTTTTTGTTGCTCTTCTCTGAACCTTTTCCAATTCTAATATCTTTTTTTGAGATGGGATGACCAGAACTGTATGCAGTATTCAAGGTGTGGGTATACCTTGGATTTATATAGTGGCATTATATTTTCTGTCTTATTTATCCCTTTCCTAATGGTTCCTAACATTCTCTTAGCTTTTTTGAGTGCTGCTGCAAATTGAATGGATGTTTTCAGAGAACTATCCACAATGACTCCAATATATCTTTCTTGAGTGGTAACAGCTAATTTAGATCCCCTTATTTTTATGTATAGTTGGAATTATTTTTCCAACATGAATTACTTTGCATTTATCAACCTTGAATTTCATCTGCCATTTTGTTGCCCAGTCACCCAGTACTCTGCTTGTGCCCCTCAATCCTGCCCTGCTGTTCCATTCCTGGCCAGCTCAGCCCATGTGCATCCATCCTGCCCGGTAGCATCCCCTGCTGTTCCAGTGCTGGCCCCTGCATGCAGCAATGCTGATGCACTGCAAGCCAGTGAAATCATAATCCTGAAATCAGGACAGGATAGCCTCTTGCCATGAAAGTGCTCATGATGTCACAATGCTGTCTGTATCACATTACTGTGCACTCAACTTGGACAGAGATGGGCTTAGAAAAAGAGAGTCCCACTGGCAGCTCTGAGCTGCTAACAAGCTATTCTCAAGTTCATTTCACAGTTTATACCTGCCAAAAGGAGTTTTCTCCAGTCCTGCCCTGTTGCGCATGATGTAGCACAATTCACGATTCCCATGGGCTGGCTGAGCTCTGTCCCCTTTGAGCTGTGTCAGGATCAGTCTGTTCCTCTGTGCTAGGCTGGTTGCATTGTTGTGTTCCCAGGCTGCACCCTTGTCTCTCTGCCAAGGTGGTGCCATGTCTGCTCACTGGTGCTTGATATTAACCTTGCTCTTTCCTTGGCTTTTAGGTTTTCCTCCAGGGAATGAAGAATCCTCTAGCAGATCCCCAAGGTCCTATTGTAGCCATTGCCAGAGTGGTGAACAACTTTAATGCATACAGGTGAGTAGGGGGCAAGAGGCACCCTGCCAATCACACAGGAACAAAGGGGCCCAGCAGCTGCCAGCGTGGGCACAATAACATATTTCAGAGGTATGCTGGAAGTGTCAGGATATGTATTGTACACACTCTACTGGGGGGAGCCAAGATTTGAATGGAAATAGCAGGATTAAAGTACGATTCTATTTTGACTATGAAAATCTGTGAAGGCTTCACATTTTATTGCCTTTCCACAATCTGCATGTTACATGCGCTCTGTTCACAGGTAACACCCTGCCAAGAAAGCACTAACTCACTTCTAAGCTGGGCAAGGTGACTAAATATTATCTACCAGAGTGTAGCAGATCAGGAAGCGAGTCCATGTCCATGCTTTGTGGATATACAGAGGAGTCACCTACCATCTTTAAATGTCTTGCAGAATACCTGACCACTCTTTTCCCTCCCATCACAGAGAAGCCATGAAGACGCAACCCACTGCCTCTCCAGCAGTTGATTTAACCACCATCACATTTCCAGACCCCTCCATGGTGGCTTTCGATGTTCTCCGAGTCACCAACCAAGGATATCCCCAGGTAGGGGGGCAATGTGTCTTTAAGAATTCCTATTCCTGCCGGAATGGAGAAGGGAGCCATGTACTGCAGTACGAAAGATATTACCTGGATTGTCTCACAGTGAGGATGCTGCACAGAGCTGGTGCCAAAGGTAGTGCTGCCTGGAGATTAGAAATGGAATCAGTGCTAGTAAAACATTTGTTCCTCCTTTTTTCCTTGTCTCCCTTTGTCCCTAGCCTTTTTACTGTGCTGCAACCTAATTCCTGCATCTCCCCTTGACTGAGACTTGTCTGGTAGGAGCTGGAATTAAGGCCTGGCTGGTGGGTATGTGTGTGTATTGCAGCCCTCCTTGCCAGATGTCTAAATACATTTATTTAATAGCTTTAATCACACAAGGAAGAAAACCAGAACTTTCATCTGTCTCTTCCTTCCCCTTCCAGCTGGTGGGTTTTGGCCACCAAAAATACATGGCCAGATTTTAGGAAGATCTCACTCCTTAGGTCCATATGCTGAACAGATTACCTGAAAGGTTCATCAGCATCACAATGGGAACTACTGGGGATTAAGCAGTGGTGAAAGAACAAGGAGTAATGGTCTCAAGTTGCAGTAGGGGAGGTTTAGGTTGGATATTAGGAAACTTTCACTAGGAGGGTGGTGAAGCACTGGAATGTGTTACCTAGGGAGGTGGTGAAATCTCCTTCCTTTGAAGTTTTTAAGGTCAGGCTTAACAAAGCCCTGGCTGGGATGATTTAGCCCCGGTCTACACTAGGACTTTAGGTCGAATTTAGCAGCATTAAATCAATGTAAACCTGCACCCGTCCACACGATGAAGCCCTTTATTTCGACTTAAAGGGCTCTTAAAATCGATTTCCTTACTCCACCCCTGACAAGTGGATTAGCACTTAAATCGGCCTTGCTGGGTCGAATTTGGGATACTGTGGACACAATTTGACAGTATTGGCCTCCAGGAGCTATCCCAGAGTGCTCCATTGTGACCACTCTGGATAGTACTCTCAACTCGGATGCACTGGCCAGGTAGACAGGAAAAGAATCGCGAACTTTTGAATCTCATTTCCTGTTTGGCCAGCATGGCAAGCTGCAGGTGACCATGCAAAGCTCATCAGCAGAGGTGACCATGATGGAGTCCCAGAATCGCAAAAGAGCTCCAGCATGGACTGAACGGGAGGTACCGGATCTGATCGCTGTATGGGGAGAGGAATCCGTGCTATCAGAACTCCGTTCCAGTTTTCAAAATGCCAAAACCTTTGTCAAAATCTCCCAGGGCATGAAGGACAGAGGCCATAACAGGGACCCGAAGCAGTGCCACGTGAAACTTAAGGAGCTGAGGCAAGCCTACCAGAAAACCAGAGGCAAACGGCCACTCCGGGTCAGAGCCCCAAACATGCTGCTTCTATGATGAGCTGCATGCCATTTTAGTGGGTTCAGCCACCACTACCCTAGCCGTGTTGTTTGACTCCTTCAATGGAGATGGAGGCAACACAGAAGCAGGTTTTGGGGACGAAGAAGATGATGAGGTTGTAGATAGCTCACAGCAAGCAAGCGGAGAAACCGGTTTTCCCAACAGCCAGGAACTGTTTCTCACCCTGGACCTGGAGGCAATATCCCCCGAACACACCCAAGGCTGCCTCCTGGACCCGGCAGGTGGAGAAGGGACCTCCGGTGAGTGTACCTTTTTAAAATACTATACATGGTTTAAAAGCAAGCATGTGAAAGGATTAATTTGCCCTGGCATTCGCGGCTCTTCTGGATGTACTCCCAAAGCCTTTGCAAAAGGTTTCTGGGGAGGGTAGACTTATTGCATCCTCCATGGTAGAACACTTTACCACTCCAGACCAGTAACACGTACTCGGGAATCATTGTACAACAAAGCATTGCAGTGTATGTTTGCTGGCGTTCAAACAACATCCGTTCTTTATCTCTGTGTTATCCTCAGAGTGAGATCATTCATGGTCACCTGGTTGAAATAGGGTGCTTTTCTTCAGGGGACACTCAGACACTCATTTGCCTATGGCTGAACAGAAATGTTCCCCACTGTTAGCCACGGGGAGGGTTGAGGGGGTAGCCACGAGTTGGCGGGAGGCAAAATGTGACCTTGTAACGAAAGCACATGTGCTATGTATGTAATGTTAACAGCAAGGTTTACCCTGAAAGAGTGTAGCCACTGTTTTATAAAATGTCTTTTTAAATACCGCTGTCCCTTTTTTTTTTTTTCTCTCCACCAGCTGCATGTGTTTCAATGATCACAGGATCTTCTCCTTCCCAGAGGCTAGTGAAGATTAGAAAGGAAAAAAAAAACACACTTGTGGTGATGAAATGCTCTCTGAGCTCATGCTGTCCTCCCACACTGACAGAGCACAGACGAATGCGTGGAGGCAAATAATGTCAGAGTGCAGGAAAGCACAAAACGACCAGGAGGAAAGGTGGTGGACTGAAGACAGGGCTGAAGCTCAAATGTGGCAGCAGCGTGATGGGAGGAGGCAGGATTCAATGCTGAGGCTGCTGGAGGATCAAACCAGTGTGCTCCAGCATATGGTTGAGCTGCAGCAAAGGCAGCTGGAGCACAGACTGCCACTACAGCCCCTGTGTAACCAACCGCCCTCCTCCCCAAGTTCCATAGCCTCCGCACCCAGACGCCCAAGAACGCGGTGGGGGGGCCTCCGGCCAACCAGCCACTCCACCACAGAGGATTGCCCAAAAAACAGAAGGCTGGCATTCAATAAATTTTAAAGTTGTAAACTTTTAAAGTGCTGTGTGGCATTTTCCTTCCCTCCTCCACTACCCCTCCTGGGCTACCTTGGTAGTCATCCCCCTATTTGTGTGATGAATGCATGAATGTGAAGCAACAATGACTTTATTGCCTCTGCAAGCGGTGATCGAAGGGAGGAGGGGAGGGTGGTTAGCTTGCAGGGAAGTAGAGTGAACAAAGGGGCGGGGGGTTTCATCAAGGAGAAACAAACAGAACTTTCACACCATAGCCTGGCCAGTCATGAAACTGGCTTTCAAAGCTTCTCTGATGCGTACCGTGCCCTCCTGTGCTCTTCTAACCGCCCTGGTGTCTGGCTGCACATAACCAGCAGCCAGGCGATTTGTCTTAACCTCCCACCCCGCCATAAACGTCTCCCCCTTGCTCCACAATATCTGTGAGAGTGCACAGCAAGCAGTAATAACAGTGGGAATATTGGTTTCGCAGAGGTCTAAGCGAGTCAGTAAACTGCGCCAGCGCACCTTTAAACGTCCAAATGCACATTCTACCACCATTCTGCACTTGCTCAGCCTGTAGTTGAACAGCTCCTGACTACTGTCCAGGCTGCCTGTGTATGGCTTCATGAGCCATGGCATTAAGGGGTAGGCTGGGTCCCCAAGGATAACTATAGGCATTTCAACATCCCCAATGGTTATTTTCTGGTCTGGGAATAAAGTCCCTTCCTGTAGCTTTTGAAACAGACCAGAGTTCCTGAAGATGCGAGCGTCATGTACCTTTCCCGGCCATCCCATGTTGATGTTGGTGAAACGTCCCTTGTGATCCACCAGAGCTTGCAGCACTATTGAAAAGTACCCCTTGTGATTTATGTACTCACTGGCTTGGTGCTCTGGTGCCAAGATAGGGATATGGGTTCCATCTATAGCCCCACAATAGTTAGGGAATCCCATTGCAGCAAAGCTATCCACTATGACCTGCACATTTCCCAGGGTCACTACCCTTAATATCAGCAGATCTTTGATTGCGTGGGCTACTTGCATCACAGCAGCCCCCACAGTAGATTTGCCCACTCCAAATTGATTCCCAACTGACCAGTAGCTGTCTGGCATTGCAAGCTTCCACAGGGCTATCGCCACTCGCTTCTCAACTGTGAGGGCTGCTCTCATCTTGGTATTCATGCACTTCAGTCAGGGGAAAGCAAGTCACAAAGTTCCATGAAAGTGCACTTACGCATGCGAAAGTTTCGCAGCCACTGGGAATCGTCCCAGACCTGCAACACTATGCGGTGCCACCAGTCTGTGCTTGTTTCCCGAGACCAGAATCAGCGTTCCACAGCATGAACCTGCCCCATTAGCACCATGATGCATGCATTGGCAGGGCCCATGCTTTCAGAGAAATCTGTGTCCATGTCCTGATCACTCACGTGACCATGCTGACGTTGCCTCCTCACTCGGTACTGCTCTGCCAGGTTCGGGTGCTGCATATACTGCTGGGTAATGCGTGTGGTGTTTAATGTGCTCCTAATTGCCAAAGTGAGCTGAGCGGCCTCCATGCTTGCCTTGGTATGGCGTCCGCACAGAAAAAAGGCACGGAACAATTGTCTGCCATTGCTCTGATGGAGGGAGGGGCGACTGATGACACGGCTTACAGGGTTGGCTTCAGGGAGCTAAAATCAACAAAGAGGGTGGCTTTACATCAAGGAGTATTTCAGGCAGGACTTCACGGAGGGTTCCAATAAGAAATGGTGCACCTAAGTTATTGTTCTTATTGGAACAAGGAGGTTAGTCTGGCCTCTGATTGATACATGGCTAGATTTACCTCGCTGCACCTTCTCTGTGAGTGACTGCAGTGTGACCTAGAGGAATGAGTCCCCTAGACAGGGGATGGGGGGAAGCAAATGAGTACAAAACAAATCTGGTCTATTTCTTGTTTTGATCCACTCCATCTATCTTTTACATCTTTGGCTGGCAGCAGACAGTGCAGAAGGACTGCAAGACATCCACATCTCATGGCTGCTCAGCAGAAGACGGTGCAGTAGGACTCCTAGCAATCCTCATCTCTTGCCTGCCTGGCAGAAGATGGTACAGTATGACTGCTAGCAATCCGTATCGCCTGCCTGCTCACCATAAGATGGTTCAATAGGACTGACTGCAGGACTAAAGAGAATGACCTGGTCAAGTCACTCCAAATTTAGTCCCTGCGCCCATGTCTACCCAGGCGCTCCTGGCTGACGTGGCCAGGAGCACCTCAGATATGACGATGATGGCTACCAGTCGTATTGTACCATCTGCTGCCACAAGGCAATGGGTTGCTGCTACTGTGTAGCAATGCAGTGCCACGTCTGCCAGCACCCAGGAGACATACGGTGACAGTGAGCTGAGCGGGCTCCATGCTTGCCATGGTATGGCGTCTGCACAGGTAACTCAGGAAAAAAGGCGGGAAACAATTGTCTGCCCTTGCTTTCATGGAGGGAGGGAGGGAACGGGGGCCTGATGATATGTACCCAGAACCACCTGCGACAATGTTTTAGCCCCATCAGGCACTGGGATCTCAACCCAGAATTCCAATGGGCAGCGGAGACTGCGGGAACTGTGGGTTAGTTACCCACAGTGCAACGCTCCGGAGGTCGACTCTAGCCTCGGTACTGTGGAAGCACTCCGCCGAGTTAATGCACTTAATGCACTTAGAGCATTTTCTGTGGGGACACACACACTCGAATATATAAAACCGATTTCTAAAAAACCAACTTCTATAAATTCGACCTAATTTCGTAGTGTAGACATACCCTTAGTTGGGGATTGGCCCTGCTTTGAGCAGGGGGTTGGACTAGATGACCTCCTGAGGCCCCTTCCAACCCTGATATTCTATGAAAGTGTGGCCCTTATTATGATGCCTAAGTGGGAGTCCAGCCCCAGGCATTTTGGCTGTTTGTACAGGGATGAATTTCATCTAAAGTAAGTTTCACATGCAAAAGGTGGCTTTTGCACAAGGCTTCACAGATTCAAGCCAAGGACAACACATGATTATTTCTGCTGCTAAAAAGCCTGCTGTTTGTGGAGGGAAACGTTTTACACCAAGATGATGGTTTGATTGTCAGCAAATTTGCTTCCAGGTCCAACATTACCTTTCTCACCAGTGCCTTGTTACTGAGCACCATGATGGGCACTTGCCTGCACTGAGTAACCATATGATCTTATCACTGTTGTCCTTCTTCTTCCCCCAGTCCTCCCCTAATAGAGCCTGTTACCCCACTGATCATGTCTAAAATTAGAGCATAAGCTATCTGGGGCAGGGAGCATATCCTTCTGTTTGTTCTGTACAGCGCCCAGCACACCTTGGTGAGGTACACAAACATAATCATTACTCCTAGCTCGAGCCACGGAAACATTTCTTTTTGAAATGGACTATTTCATCAGGTCAGTGGGAGGTATCTGCCTTTGGTTTCTATGGGAACACCAGTGAGATGGGGCTTTAGTCATGGATGTTAGGACACTTTGTGCCCAGCTCTGACCATGGACATAGGCATGATCCAATGGGAACTGCTTTGCCCAAGAGTCCAATACACCTGGACCTGCCCTGGAGAGATGTTGCAGAACTAACCACTCACATCTAGACAGCAAGCGAGATCCCATAGCAATGAGCCTCAGAGCTCATGTCTACAGACTCAGGCTCACAGGGCTTGCACTATATAGCTTTGTAAATGTTTGTGCTTGGGCTGGAGCTTGGGCTCTGAAGCCCAGGTCAGGGGGTAGACCTGGGCTTGAGATTTGCTGTTGTGGGATCCTCCTTGCTGTGTAGACATATGCTAAGTTACCCACTGGATGTTTGATGTGCAGCCATCAAATTGCTCCTGCATAGTCCTACACCTGTTTAGATTCTGTCAGCTCTGTGTTAAAAGACACACATCTAAAGCCTGCATGGCAATGAGACTTAAGGAGTTAACCTAAGGGCATGTATGGAAAACGTGCATCCAGCAACATTATGATGTGAAGAGCTAATATTTTAAACACGGCTGAGAATGTTCTAAAGAACAGATCCCACGTGTAGTACACCACACAGACTGCAACATCCATCTTTCTTATTGAATTTTCCTTGTGCCTTAGAACTTGCTGAGGAGTGAATACATTGTATCAACATATTCAGGGAGAATATAAATAAAATATTACTTAGGGGAACTAACACCATGCTAAATACCCACTAGGCTATGGGCTATGAGAAAAATCACTAGTGCATTTCATTCATTAAAATAATTGGTTTTCCACAGAATTTTAAAGCAAATTTCCTGCTGGTGAAAGGGGCTGGTTTTGGAGCCCTGGAGACTGATAGTCTCTGTTTATCCAGAGAACAGGTCCAGCTCAGGCAGAAGGAGGAAGCATGGTCTAGAGATGAGGGTGCTAATCTGAGGGTTGGGAGATATGGGTTCATTTCCTTGCTCTGCACTGACTCCCTATGTGACCTCAAAAAAGTCACTCAGGCCCAGATCCTCGAAGGGATTTAGGTTGCCTAACTTTGAGGATCTGGGCCTCAGTTTCTCTGTGTCTCAATACCACATCTGTAAAATAGGGATACTAGCACTTCCATACTTCACAGGGTGTTGGCAGGTGCTCAGATACAGTGGAAATGGGGGGCCAGAGGAGATAAGATAGAAATAGAAGGTAGGCAGTTTTAAGGGAAAAAGTCTGATGTAGCAGGAGGAGCAAACAAAACTCCCCATCCAGAGCAGTGTCTCTTCTTTCCCTTTCTACATTCATGAAGCAGTAAAAAATGATTTTCTTCAGATTTGTACAAACCAATAAATATCCTTTGGGCATGAACTGATGAGACTTGAGCATTAGCCCAAGGGAGAGCCAAGTTCTGTTAGTCTCTGGAGAAGGTGGCTGATGATGGAAGTGCTAACTGGCATTGAGTGGGTGACTGGCAAAAGGCAGGGGTGCCCAGATAAAATAGCATAAATGATTCAACTCAAACATCTCCTGCTGGACATACTCCCTTCCTGCCTTTGGTTCTCTTCACAGACCTTCCTCTTGTCTTCACTCTGCTGTTTCCTGAAAGACTTTCCTAGAACCTTGAAACTGGCTTTTCTCCCTTCTAGCAAACTTTGCTCACTGGAGCCTGTCTCAGAGGAGAAAGCCATTATGGCTTCCTTCTACTCAGCAATGCAAAGGGTCAGAACAGGGGAGAGAATCTGGCCCGAAAGGGGATTATGAATGTGTAACCACAAGTCAGGTTATTCTAGGACAGAGGTTCTCAAATTGTGGTCTGTGAGCTCCATTCAGGTGGTCCGCGGTTGGTTCCCTCTAAGGTGTGTGCCTGGGCGGCTGCACACAAGAGAATGACGGGCCACCCACCTAATTAGTGGAGCCGCACAGGTGTGGCTCCACTAATTAGGTGCCTGGTCCCTGGAGAAGATGCACCTATAAGGTGAGGTGGTGGTCTTGGGTGGGATAGGGGGCAGTGGGGTGAGAAGAGGGGGTGGGGGGAATTTGGGACATGTAGGGCTATGGCAGCCAGAGAAAGAGACGACTTTCCCATGCTCCAGGGCTGTGACTGAGGGGAGAGATAGCCCCTCCTCCTCTGTAGCTGGTGTGTTGAGGGAGAGACCCCCCTCCTTCCCAGCCCCCGCTTGGGGGCTGCTGCAGTGGGGGAGAGAGAGACCCCCCATCCTTCCCAGCCCCGGGGCTGCTGTGGCGGGTTAGAAAGGTAAGATTTAGAAAGGTTGCATTAGAAAGGTAAGACTACTCATATTAAAATGTGAGTTGTGTGCTTTTATTTGTAGAACAAAAAAAGTTTATTAGGTTTTTTGTACAGCGCTTTTATTCAAAGAGCTTTACAATAGTTAGCTAACGGTACAAACAACATTTGGAAAGATCATTAAGTGGTCCACCGAAATCCTCAGCAATTTTCAAGTGGCCCACAGAAAAAAAAAGTTTGAGAACCAATGTTCTAGGAGTTAGGCTTATAATGCCTCTCTTCGCCCCCTGGATCCCACGGGCCAACACTTGACCTAAAGAAGTAACTCCATTCACTGGTAGCAGTAGTAAGCTCTTAGTCTCTGTGTGGACCAGCCATTAGAGGGGCACATGATACTCTTGGCCAGTGTCACCAATGCATCCAACCAACCCAGCTTGGATTTAAACATTCACATCTCATACAGTCAAAGCTAAACTCCCAGCAAATGGATTGTAAGTAGGGTGACCAGATGTCCTGATTTTATAGGGACAGTCCCAATATTTGGGGCTTTTTCTTATATAGGTGCCTATTACCCCCTCATGCCCCCTCCCAATTTTTCACACTTGCTATCTGGTCAGTCTAGTTGTGAGCCGCCTGGGGGCTGGAAGACTTTCACTCAGAGCATTTATTGAACAATTCTGAATTTGTGAACAGTCACCAGCAGGACAGCTTGTTTGTGGACAGTTCACATCTGGGGAAAGAGCTGCAGTCACCAAAGGAACGCTTTGGTGTGAGCAAGTAGGGTGGGAAGGATGTGGTCTAGTGCGTAGGGCACATTGGGCTAGAACTCACCCGGCCTTAATTCAATTTGTGGTTCAATCACCGACCTGCTCTGTGACCTTGGGTAAGGCCCTTACTCTGCCCTGTACCTCAGGTCCCTCAGGTACCTCTGAGATGGGGATAATCCTTCCCTCCTCAGAGGAGGGCTATGAGGATAATAATGGGTGTGAGGTGCTCAGTGATGAGAGCCTGATAGCACCTAGATAGACTGGTTCACCAGCTCTGACTCATCACCTAAGGCCTTTAGATAAAGCTTAAGCCTAGAGCTGGTCAGAAACATTTCAATGAAACATTTTCTCCAATGGGATCTGCCAATTCATCAAAATGGAAATGTTCCACAGGAACAGGCTAAGTCCAGTGGGATTCTGAGAGAAATCAGCCAGGCTTCTGATGGATGTCAGCCTGCTTTCCTGCCCGTCTCCTCAACAGCTGGCCTGTTGAGCTGCCATGGAGACAGATGCCCGGAGCCCTGGGAATCTCAGCTGCCAAGTCTGTAGCTCTCAGCAACCTAGGCTTCCAGGGTCCCCGGCCCAGGGGCAGCCCACCAGGCAAATGGCCCAAGAGCCAGGGTTCCCAGGCTCCCCACTTCTTTCCCGGCTCCCATACTCTCCAACCCCGCCCCCATTCCCCCTGTGGTCTGCCAGCGCTCTGGGCAGCTGTCTCACAGAGAATTTTGAATGTTTTATGTTTGTTTCCAATGGGAACAAGACCCAATTTTGGAATCTTGCAATCCTCTCAAACTAGGATGACCTTTCTCCACACAGTGCTACACAAGGCACTTTGCTCCCAGCTGGAGTTCTGGCTCTTGGTGACTGCCTTTCTTCCACCATGGGATCCTCCCAAGGGGATGGAGTCACAGAATTCTTCCTTCTCACAGAGGAAGTGGAGTTAGTGTCTGTGTACACTGCAATGAAACACCCATGGCTGGTCCATGTCAGCTAGCTTGAGCTCATGGAGCTATAAAATTGCAGTATTGTTGTTTGGGTTCAGGCTGGGGCCTGGGCTCTGGGACCCTCCCTCTTTGCGGGGTCCCTGAGCTTCCAGCCCAAGCCCAAACACCAACACTGCAATTTTACAGCCCCATATGCCAACTGCCCCACAAGCCTGAATCAGCTGACGTGGGCCTGTTGCAGGTGTTCCATTATAGAGTAGACATACCCTTAGAGCCACCAACATGCTTATTAAAGGGCTGGTCCTTCTTATTCTTTGCTGCTTTGATCCTCTGTGGCGACTTGGAGGCTGTGTTCATTTCGGGTGCAATCAGTGTCAGGGATAGAATTGTCAGGAGCCTGTCTTGAGGGAATTATGATGGATTGGTTCACAGAAACCCACTTGGGACTGCCACCTGATGTGCTGAGACTACCTCTAAGCCCTTTTTCCCTGGCAGCTTGGAACTTCAGGGCCCTGCCTGGTTGTGCCAGACACACTAGCCTGCTACAAACACAGACTTAAGTCTGAACCATGTCCCACAAAAGCTGCAGGCTTAACTGAAAACAGCTTAAGAAGTGCTCCTGTCTCCAACACCCAGATACCCAGTTCCCAATGGCCTCCAAGCCCCAAATAAATCCCTTTTTACTCTCTATAAAGCTTATACCGGCTAAACTCATAAATTGTTTGCCCTCTATAACACTGACAGAGAGATATGCACAGCTGTTTGCTCCCCCAGGTATTAATACTTGCTCTGGGTTAATTGATAAGTAAAAAGTGATTTTATGAAATATAAAAAGTAGGATTGAAGTGGTTCCAGGTAATAACAGACCAAACAAAGTAAATTAGCAAGCAAAATAAAACAAAAACATACAAATCTAAGCCTAATACAGTAGGAAACTAAATGCAGGTTAATCTCACCCTCAGATATATTCCAAAAAACTTCTTTGACAGACTAGACTCCTTCCTAGTCTGGATCCAGCAATCACTCACACCCCTGTAGTTACTGTCCTTTGTTCCCGTTTCTTTCAGGCATCTCTTTGGGATGGAGAGGCTCTCTCTTGAGCTAGTTGAAGACCAAATGAAGGGATTTCCAGGGGCTTATATAGTCTCTCTCTTGTAGGTGGAAACCCCTCTCTTCTCCTGTGTAAAATCCCCTCCACAAGATGGAGTTTTGCAGTCACTTGGGCAAGTCACATGTCTATGAATGATTCAGCTTTTTTCAAGCCAATGCCGTTGTTTACATGTTAGTTTGAACATTCCCAGGAAAGCTCAGATGTGGATTGGTGTCTCTCAAGGTCCATTGTTAGCTAAGTACTCCCAATTACTTGAATAACCCTTCACACTATTTTGACCAAATCTGCCTTATGTGCTTCCTACAGCAAACTCTTCAAATACAAGCATAGAGCCAACGTTCATAATTTCAGATATAAAAATGATACATGCATACGTATAGGATGAATACATTCACTAGACTATAACCTTTGCAAAGATATGTTACATGTTATCTTGCATAAAACATTCCAGTTATGTCATATTTACACTCATAAGCATATTTCTATAAAGCATTATGGGATTCAACGTCACAGGAATGCTTGTGCTTTTGCTGTCCCTCACCACAGGCAGCAGTGAGAGAAGCGGGCGGGGAATAGGTGCCACCATGCAGGGGTGGGGGAAGAGCAGTGAGGGCTGTGAACATCCCCAAGTCAGTCAAACCTGTCAGCCAGGGTCTTGCACTTAGTGATCAAATTATAAAATGAATCCACAAAGGGTATTCCCTTTTCCTTTAATCAGACTTTGTATATCTTTTCATCACTTAACCTGAGTGCCCAAGCAGGGCATGAGTTAGAGCACAGGGCTGTAAATACGCATGCAATGAGAGGCCATGTAGGTGGCATTTTCCTTGGCAGTTTACTACGGCACTAATCAAGGCTAAGGCTGAAATGATGCCAGCACACCTCAGTCCTGATCACTTGTCCCCTCTCCCATGAGTAATAGCCACATCTCCTAAGCAGACAGTCATTGTCAGCTGGGTGGGGATCTTTGGGATATGCACTGACAGGAGCCTGAGTGAAACCTGTCAAACTCATTTCACTTAGGGCTAGGCTCTGGGGTGCCAGTCCCCTTTCTGTTGTGATTGGAATGATACATCTATTCCACATTGCAGTTCCCATTCCATGCTGTGCCCCTAAATGCTATCCCTTTGTGGTAGCTTTGGCAGAGCCTTCTCTTTGGTGCATGCCTGGCCCAGCTTCACACGGCTTCAGCTCATGCACTACTGCATGATCCCACGAGCCAGGTGCTCAAAACTCAGCCCAGCCTGGGAACCTCAGCAAGCCCTTTGATGTTCTTAGCTTGTGCCTTAGGATTGTAACGCATTGCCTGGCTCCAGATTTGAGTACGGTTCCTATGGTAACTTAGACCTTCCAGCAGACTCAGTTCTTAGGCTGAGGTGCTTTCGCCTGATGGGATAAATAGTCTGTCATCTTCTGAGCTGAAGGCAAAACCTAGTCTTCTCTAGCTGCAGTCAGCTTCCTTGAGAGCAGCTTAACACTGTCCACAGCCACTGCCCTATTCTAGCTTTCACTATCCCGAAGTAAACAGGAGGGACTCAAGCCACAGTGTTCAGATCTGAATTAGAAACAGGCAGAAATTTTGGGGGAGTTGGATCTTGTGCCTAGTTCTGACCCACCTCTGACAGAAGAATAGTACCACAATGATTGCTGAAGGTCGCTTCTAGAGCATCTCTGGGCTGCAGAGACCAGCTTTATCTCCCCCTTTCCATCATGGGACTCCCTCCCCTAAAGCAGACTCCCTCCCATCCTCGGTCGGTGCCTTAAGTTTTACTGTAGCAAAGTGCACAGCCCTTGTTCCTGCCTAGGGGACCCTGGCTGTGGCCTTGCCTGATGAGAAACTCTCTGACTCTCCTTTCCTGCTGCACATCTTCTCCCCTGCTTGTGAAGATCCAGCATGCAGCAAAATGACTGTGTTCCTCTGCTTAAGCCCCAAGTGCTGTTTCTTTCTGCAGATCATCAGGGCTGGCTCATAAACTCCTCCCACAGCAGAGATGGAGTTAAGAGAATAGGGTGGTCCAGGGGCTCTTGGAGTGTCTTAGTGCTGCAGTGCAGGGGGTGAACAGAGGGTGAGCCAATCAGAAGCCATCCAGCGTGAGGTTGTGTGCCTAGACCTTCAGAAACATGCTCATCAAAGGCACTTTCTGTTTTGGTTCCAGACAGGGGCTGTGGGGAGAAAAACAGCATCTTCCCCTCCCCCGTATGGCAGATCTTGACATAAGGGTCAGTGCAGCCATCAGCACCTCATCTCCTTCCTTAAGGGGAGCAGAAATCCTATTGGTCCCATCACAAGCCCCATGGCAATAATCTATGCAGTGTAGATCCACCGCATTCTGAAGGGCTTTGGGGAAAGAGGAGGGGCTTGAGGAGGAGGGCAGTTACTCTGGTTGCAGAGGTTAATGGCTTTCCCTGTGTGAATGTATGTGCTAGATAATCATATTTGATGATTCTGCCATCCCAGCATGTCATCTCCCATTAGTGTCCTCAGACAAAGGCTCCTGATTCACCTTTAGCCAGGCAGCAGGCTGACACACGCCTCTTTACTCACAGCTTTCGGGACTGCAGGCAGCACTTTGTTTCATGGTTAACCCTTTCTGGCTTGCTCCAGTACCCTGCTAACTGCCCATGGGTCCATGACACTGCTACAAGGCAGGGGACTCTCTCCATCTGGGCACAGGTACCTCTGCTGCATTGATGGGGTATTTGATTCAAAACTCAAACTCTAACCTGACTCCTAACAAGAAATACCTGTTTGGTGGAACACTTGTGACCTGTTACTGTCAGAGTCAGCTCTTCAGTTAAGTGGCTTTTCTGACCTGAAAACTTTGATCATTTTCTTTTCAACCTTTGCTGAGTTCCCATTATCGTGGGCGTAAGTGGTATGGTGCCCTTCTAAATAGGCATTCTATTCAACATCCCCACACTGGTCCTAATTATAATACAGCCATCCCATTATGCGTCTTCAGCGAGGGTGATCAGAGCCACATCTCCCCCTGCTATACACTGCCCCATGCTAGTTTGTGCACGACCCACCTGCTCTATATATATCGCTGCCCAGGGGCATGCTTCTTTCCTGGCCAAACAGCCTCTTGAAAAGAGCTATCCAGTCCCCGTCACACCTTCCCAATAGAGTCCCCTCATTACAGGTGATTGGGTTCCCTGTGCCTGTGGGCATTGATAGCCCTGGTATTTGGGCTTTTCAAAGGCACCCAAGGAAACTGGGTACCCAACTCCCATCAACAGGCAGTGAGAATTGTGCCCCAGTCTGCAATGTCAGCAATAGTCACTGCAGTACTTGTCTTCCTTACGTGGCTGGTGCATAAGGAGGCAGGTTTTGGGGAGCAGAGTTAAGGTTATCCTGGAGTTCCTTTAACACTGAGTTTCCATCCATTCCTATGCTTGTGTGCTTTAGAGCTTCCCATTGGATTCATAGATTCCAAGGCCAGAAAGGAACACTGTGATCATCTAGTCCAGGAGTGCCCAACCTACACCCCAAGGGCCATACACAGCCCCCCAGAGCATTTTCATAAGGCCCATGGCCTGCTTCAACACACTATACTGTACATAGAAACAACCAATTTAAATACATATAAAACAAGCTAAACGTAAAATAAAAATAAATGCAGGTGACTTTAAATATTATTAAAATATATGGAATCTGTTTGGCCCACAAAAGGCTGTGCTTAGGTTTATGTGGCCCTCTTGTGTAATAAGGCTGGGCACCATCTGACCTTCTGTCCAGGAAGGCTAGAACTTCCCTGGAATAATTCTGTGGCTGTCCAGTGTTTGGAGGGTTTCTCCTTTTTAAACTCAAATCTGCTTTCAGGGGCTGTTTCCCTAGTATAACTGCAACCTGACTCTGGCATAAAGAAGCTGGCAATTTACCCAGATTTCCTGGAGCTGTCACAATGTTTTTGTTGGCCTGGGATTCTGAGCCAGTCACCCTCACTGGGAGAGCTTTGGAGGTGGAAGGCTTTGTCCGCATGACCTCCTTGGCTAGATACCTCTGTGTCTCTCTGCTTATGCCAGCAACTCTGCCTTTGATCTACTCTGCTTGGGCTCTCTTTATCAGCCAAGCAGTTAACCATTGTGCTTGTGATGGGTTCGGTCACAGAAACCCCTTTGGGACTGTCACCCAAGTGCTGAAACTACCTCTGAGCCCATTTTCTTTGCCAGCTTGGGACTCCAGAACCCTCTCTTGTTGAGCCAGACATGCTAGCCTGCTGCAACACAGACTCAGAGTCTGAACCATGCCCCCCAAAGCTGCAGACTTAACTGAAAACAGCTCAGCAAGTATTCCTGTCTCCAGCATCCAGACACCCAATTCCCAATGGAATCCAAACCCCAAGTAAATCCACTTTACTCTGTATAAAGCTTATACAGGGTAAGCTCATAAACTGTCCACCCTCTATAACACTGATAGAGAGATATGCACAGTTGTTTGCTCCCCCAGGTATTAATCACTTACTCCAGGTTAATTAATAAACAAAAGTGATTTTATTAAGTATAAAAAGTAGGATTTAAGAGGTTTCAACTAATGACAGACAGAACAAAGTAAGTTACCAAGAAAAATGAAACAAAACACGCAAGTCTAAGCCTAATACATTAAGAAACTGAATACAGGTAAATCTCACCCTCAGAAATGTTCCAATAATCTTCTTTCACAGACTAGACTCCTTCCTAGTCTGGGCCCAATCCTTTCCCCTGGTACTGTCCTTGTTAGTTCCAGCTCAGGTGGTAACTAGGGGATTTCTCATGGCTGGCAGCCCCTTTGTCCTGCTCCACCCCCTTTTATAGCTTTGGCACAAGGCAGGAATCCTTTTTCTCTCGGTTCCCACCACTCCTTCTAAATGGAAAAGCACCAGGTTTAAGATGGATTCCAGTGTCATGTGACACGGTCACATGTCACTGTAAGACCTCATTCATCATTACCCATGTCACATACACAGGAAGGCTTGCAAGTAAATAAACCCATTCATGACCAATTGTCGTAGTCAATGGGAGCCATCAACATCCTAAGCCACCATTAATGGCCCACACTTTGCATAATTACAATAGGACCTCAGAGCAATACTTTATATTTCTGGTTTGAGATACAAGAATGGTACAAAAAGAACGAGGAGTACTTGTGGCAGCTTAGAGACTAACAAATTTATTTGGGCATAAGCTTTCATGGGCTAAAACCCACTTCATCAGATGCATGGAGTGGAAAATACAGTAGGAAGATACATATATATATATACAGAGAACATGAAAAGGTGGGAGTTGCCATACCAACTGTAATGAGACAAATCAATTAAGGTGGACTATTATCAGCAGGAGAAAAAAAACTTTTGTAGTGATAATCAGGATGGCCCATTTCAAACAGTTGACAAGAAGGTGAGAGTAACAGTAGGGGGAAAAATTAGCACGGGAAAATAGTTTTTAGTTTGTGTAATAACCCATCCACTCCCAGTCTTTATTCAAGCCTAATTTGATGGTGTCCAGTTTGCAAATTAATTCCAGTTCCGCAGTTTCTTGCTGGAGTCTGTTTTTGAAGTTTTTTTTGTTTAAGAATTGCCACTTTTAGGTCTGTAATTGAGTGTCCAGGGAGGTTGAAGTGTTCTCTGACTGGTTTTTGAATGTTATAATTCTTGACGTCTGATTTGTGTCCATTTATTCTTTTGCTTAGAGACTGTCCAGTTTGGCCAATGTACATGGCAGAGGGGCACTGCTGGCACAGGGGCAGTGCTGGTGGAGCCAAAGCATTAGACAGCAGGCAGGCAGCACTTCCCCACCCCTTAGTTGTATTTCTCCGGGCAGCTCTTGGCAGAAGCTGTTATTGTGACAAGACGTCTGCCTGAATCAGTGCATTGGCTGTGATGTGCCAGTGTGGGCTTGGTAGGGCTCGAGGGTGAGGAGCATTGTGCAGACAGAGTGCTCCATCTACCCACGGAGGAGGCTGCAGGAGGGCTGCCAGTTGGATGGCAACTCTGTTCTGTCAGCTCTAGGTTAGGAATGAAGAGTGGGTTTGCTTGCTTGTTTTTTAAGTGCAAAGTCACAGATCTAGACTTGAGACAGCACCATGGGGTAGCTAGCACAGCAGCCTTTCACCTCTCCATGCCATGGTTGGAGCTGGAAGAGGACACCAGTGAGATGAGTTTTAAAACCAGCCCTGGAAGTGATGAGAGTTGCTGCTGCTCAGCAAAATCAGGCTCCAGTGTACTCTTGTATTTGAGTAACAATATTGTGCCTGTAACAGGCTGGCAGCATGTGCCTGAAACACCCCATTCCGTCAGCAGGAGTTGATCCTGCTGGGAAGGGGTTAAGTGGGTTTGGCTGTCTCCCTGAGACAGGTGGCACATTACCTTGCCTGGATTAGAGACAGCTGGGAGTGGCTCCTTGAGGAAAGAGGACCTATGGTGTGGTCTGAGCAGTCCTGAGTGAGGAACCCAAAGAGCAGCAGGCCTGGGGAGAGGGGTCGAGCTGAACTTTGTTGTCTAATACCTCTTTTGCTTGTTACTAAAGCCAAACTGCAGGCAGGAGGGCGTTTGGCCTTTACATACTGTGTGGAGTGTGTTTGGGAATGGCATCTGCTCACAGCGCCCTACTGGACATTTTAAATACCAGGGGAAATACTTTGTAACATTTGATGCTTTTCATTAGTTATTTATCTATATAGCACCTAAATTATGGGTAGGTGCTTTACAAGGCAAAGAAAAAGTCTCTACCCCAGCGAGCTTACAGTGCAGATTTAGAGGCAATGATTGGAGAGAGGAATATACCATGAGGAGTGGTTGAGGAAGAAGAGGGATTACAGTAAATCATATCACATATTTAATGTGCATCCCTTGATGAGTCCAATACAATATAATTTGTTTAAAATCCAAATGGCATTTGTATTCTTTATATCAACACACAGGTATGTTACTCAGGTGTGCCAAGCATGTTGCAAATAAGAACCAGCCTAGGAAGAGATACACATGGCAGTTAGCATCCAGGCTCCCAGGCTCTGTGAGAGCATATTAATTCACGCAGAAGGCTGATGTGCATATTGTCCCCACTGTGTGAGGCAGGCTGAGCATTTGGAAATGGAATAATGGTATTAAGAATGGCTGCTGTCAATAATTTCCTGATGATGAGAACCTTGTGTTAATGCTGACCTTTCGAGGGCTGGCATGATTCCTGACACAGGCCAGGAAGAGAGGGAGAGCGGCTGCTAGTGGTAATGGACCAGTGCCATTTTGAGTGAGAGCGAATGGCTTCGGGGATAAACAATGTTGCCCACTTAAGCAAGCTTTCACGAATCATGTTGTCACAAAAAGCATTTCCTGAACCTGATCTTTGGGACTGTGAAAAAGCGTTCTGCTTCCGGGTGTCCTGGCCCAGGCGTGGCCTGTCCATCCAGGGCCTCTGTGATGGAGACAAAATGAAGATCACAAGAGCAAGTTTTCCCACTCTAACACAAGTCCACATGCCATGTGGAAATCAGCCCTGCCCTGTTGCTTTTATTTATTTGTACTGCAGTAGCATTAGGGAGCCCCAGTCACAGATCAGGGCCTCACCATGCTAGGCACTGTACAGACACAGAACAAAGAGTTAGTCCTGTCCCCAAAGAGCTTGCCATCTAAGTAATACAACCAGAACCATGTCATGTGAGGACTATTGACTAGGGGCTAAGGACGAAACTGGGAGTTCTGGGTTCTCTTACTGGTTCTGCCACTGACTAGCTATGTGAGCTTCAGAAAGCACTTCATCTCTCTGTGCCTTGGTTAATACCTACCTTCCTCCCATAGGCACTACAGAACTTAGATCATTCACTGTTTGTAAAGTGTATTGGGCTCATCAAAGGATCTCATCTGTCTTTTACTATTTTATTTATTGCACTCAGTTAAATTCAAAAGTTAATGCAGCAGTAGGGCTGAAGTATGGAGCACTCAAAAGACCATGGTGCAATGATGGAAAGACACCCTCTAGGTCTGGTACCAGGTCACAGCATGGAAATTACTAGCAATGATGATAAAACACATCACTTCCTGGAAAGTAGCTCCAGTTCCCAGCTGCGACAATGGTGCAGGCCACTATTCAGGGGTGGTCACCAGCTGGGATGATAGGGCAGGACATCCCCTGTGGATCCCTGCCCAGGACTTAGGAAGAAAGCATCTTCTAGAGAATCCATTCCAGGTTTCTGAACCTGTGCATGCTGGGACATGACCCTGAGAGTTTCATAAGGCTGTGTGGGTACCCATGCAATGCAGTGAATCTCGCTATTGAATCTCAAAGCCTTGATCTCAGGAGCTCCCAGTAACCAGAGACATAAACAGCCTCTTCCAATCTTTCACAAGTCCCTTTTTTATTATGAGAAATACAGATGCTGAGCCCAACAGATACACATGAATCCCTTCAGTGCTGCATTCTGCTGCAGTGGAAGTCAGAGCTAGGCAACAACAGGGTGAATCTGAGCTTTGACGCACACACAAGTACATCTGACTGTATTCGGGGCGGGTCTCTATCTAATAGTGTCCACAGAGAAGTGAGAGCTTTTGATAGTGTCCACAGAGAAGCCCTCTGGAAGATCTTGCTATACTATGGAATTCCAGAAAAGAGAGTTAATCTGATAAAAGCTTTGTATGATGAGTCTGTGTGCCACATCATTGCTGAGAGTGGAGCCAGAATGGTTTAAGATTGCTACCGGCATAAGGAAAGGTTGTGTGTTATCCCCACTTCTCTTCTGCATTGTGATAGACTTGGTGCTCAGAAGAGCAATAGGTGCTGCTGAGGTGGTGTTGTTTGGGCTAGAGATAAACTGCAAGATTTAGATTTTGTGGATGATACAGTCTTCCTAGATACCAGGATGGAATGAAAAAACTCTGAATGAGCATAAGTGGGACTTTAAATCAGTATTCAGAAGACCAAGATAGATAAGAGAGAATGCTGTCTATACCAGCAGATGTCTGATTTGTGGGAAGAAGAGTATGAAAGAGTTGATGAATTCATCTACCTGGGAAATACAATAGCTGCTAGTGGCCAGCTCACTAAGGAAGTAAAGGCAAGACTCAACAAAGCCAGCGGATCTTTTCGCCATTTTCAAACACCTGGAAGTGTAGCAAGATACATCTGCACACTAAAATGAGATTGTACAATATGCATCCGATGAAGTGAGCTGTAGCTCACGAAAGCTCATGCTCAAATAAACTGGTTAGTCTCTAAGGTGCCACAAGTACTCCTTTTCTTTTTACGAATACAGACTAACACGGCTGTTACTCTGAAACCTACAATATTACTGTCTACTCAGCACTATTGTGTGTCTCAGAAATGTGGCAGATGTTGGAAGTTCACAACAGGGAGCTGAATGCACTCCATCGGCGTTGTTTAAGAAGAATCATGGGAATTCATACGAGAGATTGTATAACCAATGTGGAAATGTTGCACCACACAGGTCAGCAGACTGCAGACTCAATAATCAGACAGAGACGGCTACAGTGATTTGGCCATGCCATCAAGCTACCCTGCGGCAGAAGCATGAAGTGCATTTCAGATTGGATCCCACTTGGAGGGAAGAGAAGGAAGTCCTAGAAAACAAAGGATGACCAAAAAGAATGCTGCCATCCTGGGGACAACTTACAATGGAGTCAAACATCTAAATCTGAACAGACAGAGATGGGGAAAATGGATTGCCTCGTGCCGCTAAGCACAGGAGATTCTAATGCTAAAAGCTGTCTAAGGCAGGGGTTCTCCACCTTTTTCTTTCAGAGGTCCCCCCAATGTGCTATAAAAAATAGTATGGCCCACCCTGTGTCAGAACCAGGAGAGCAAAAAGCCAGGGCTGGCATTAGGGGGTAGCAATGAGGGCGGTTGCCCATGGCCAGATACCATAGTGGGCTCTGTGAAGCTAAGTTCCTCGGGCTTTGGCTTTCTGCCCTGGGCCCAGTGAATCTAATATCAGCCCTGCTCTCTGGTTTACTTTAGCAGGCCCCCTGAAACCTGCTCGCAGACCCCCCAGGAGGCCACAGATCCCTGTTTGAGAACCACTGCTCTAAGGTATGCCCCAACACCGAGCACCTCACAGTCTTTAATCTGTTTATCTTCACAAACCTCTGGGAGGCAGGGAAGTGCTGTTATCCCCATTTTACAGATGGGAATTGTGGCCAGCTTGCCCAAGGTCACACAGGAGTCCATGGTGAGCACGTTTCTCAAGTCAGCACCCTAACCATTGGATCATCCTTTCTCTCTAGTGAGAACCACAGGTAGGTTGGTGGTCCCAGTCCAATGTTCTGACCCGATTTCTGCTGGGGCCCAGTGTGTAGCCGCCAGCTCTGGTAAGACATGATGCAGGTGGGGAGAGAAGAAAATTTGAGTGCCATTTTTGCTGATCCACTGTGAAAACTGAGTGATCAAAACAGGGCTCAGAGAATCTCTGGGCAAGTTGTGCCTGGTCCCCGAGCCAGTCAGGGCTGTGTAGAACCAATTTGCAGCAGGACGGAGCTTGGGAGCTGGGATGGAAATTGATGCAACACAGCACATAGCAGACAGAGCTAAACCATCTGCCTTTTATTTTGTGTTAGCACAGCAGCTTTAGCCTCAGGAGTAAAATGCAGCAGGTGATATGATTCTGCCCAGCTTAGAAAGAGTATCTTGTGTCTGTGCGTGAAAGCACAGGATTATAGTTAAAGCTCTGGTAGGGATTTCTCCACTTGTGCTGTGTTCGGGGGGAGATTCCTGATGATCAATGGTGCTCAGATATCCCCATTGTCCCTCCCTGCCTCTCTTCCTCCCGCAGCATTAGTCCATTGGGCTGTGACATCAAACCCACAGGAGGACTGGCTGGCTGCAAACATGCTGGCATTTGGGGTTTCACATCACAGCATCCTCCTCCTGCACAACTTGTTTCTTTACTTTGACAGTTGTAAACAGAGCTGGGCTGGTGAGTTCTTTGGTGCTCTGAGGCACCTGCCCAGGGGCGGCCCTAGTCTAACTGCCAGCAACTGGCACCCTAGGCGAACCATGCAATCGACCTCCCCACCCCCAAACCCCAAGGGCAGATCTAGGCTGATGTTTTTGGTAAGCTGGGAAACATTTTGACCCTTTTTTCCTTTTAATGTTTTTAAGCTTTTTTTTTTTTTTAAAAAAAAGAGGCTTAATTATTCGGTTTGTCCATCTGTCCAACCAATGTTTCTGAGATCAGATAAAATAGAGACACACAATTTTCAGAATAGATTTGTACACAACAGTTAGATGATATTTCAGTCTCATTTCAAATAAAAATGCATTAAAAATGTTAATTATAATTTTTATTATTACAAATCCAAAATCATCCATTATGCTATCCTGCTTTAACTGCCATTACCACCACATCCAATACAGAAAGAAATAAGAAAACTCTTCAATGAACTTTAACCTGTATTTACAAAACACTCTGAGTAAAAAACACTCTGTGCTCTTAAAACATGACTTTTCTTGCTTTAAATTTTGAAAATTCAGTCACTAGTTCTTTTAGATCCAGTTTTCCAGCTATTTCATGCTCTATTGACATTGTGGCAAGTCCAAGTCTTGCACCATTGTTGAATGCAGATATGTTTTTATCAATTTTAACGTTGAGAAGCTAAGTTCCCCACTAGCTATGGAAACTGGCAAAGTGAAAAGAATGCATAGAGCTATAAAAATGTTTGGAAAACTGTCTGTGTTTACTTTCACAAACAAACTTCAGTACTTCTTCAGGAGTGGAATGTTGCAGAGTGCCCCAAGGGTTGGTCCTGGAGCCAGTTTTGTTCAAAATCTTCATTAACAATCTGGACGATGGCGTGGATTGCACCCTCAGCAAGTTTGCAGATGACACTAAACTGGGAGGAGAGGTAGATACGCTGGAGGGTAGGAATAGGATATAGAGGGCCCTAGACAAATTAGAGGATTGGGCCAAAAGAAATCTGATGAGGTTCAACAAGGACAAGTGCAGAGTCCTGCACTTAGGACAGAAGAATCCCATGCACCGCTACAGACTAGGGACCGAATGGCTAGGCAGCAGTTCTGCAGAAAAGGACCTAGGGGTTACAGTGGACGAGAAGATGGATATGGGTCAACAATGTGCCCTTGTTGCCAAGAAGGCCAGTGGCATTTTGGGCTGTATAAGCAGGGGCATTGCCAGCAGATCGAGGGACATGATCGTTCCCCTCTATTCGACATTGGTGAGGCCTCATCTGGAGTACTGTGTCCAGTTTTGGGCCCCACACTACAAGAAGGATGTGGAAAAATTGGAAAGAGTCCAGTGGAGGGCAACAAAAATGATTAGGGGGCTGAAGCACATGACTTATGAGGGGAGGCTGAGGGAACTGGGATTATTTAGTCTCCTGAAGAGAAGAATGAGGGGGGATTTGATAGGTGCTTTCAGCTACCTGAAAGGGGGTTCCAAAGAGGATGGATCTAGACTGTTCTCAGTGGTAGCAGATGACCGAACGAGGAGTAATGGTCTCAAGTTGCAGTGGGGGAGGTTTAGGTTGGATATTAGGAAAAACTTTTTCACTAGGAAGGTGGTGAAGCACTAGGAGGGTTACCTAAGGAGGCGGTGGAATCTCCTTCCTTCCTTCCTTTTTAAGGTCAGGCTTGACAAAGCCCTGGCTGGGATGATTTAGTTGGGGATTGGTCCTGCTTTGAGCAGGGGGTTGGACTAGATGACCTCCTGAGGTCCCTTCCAACCCTGATATTCTATGATTCTATGATTAAGTCATCTTGAAAAGCCTGAAGCTCCCTACACAAATCTGCAGCATCAATGTCTTTTGAATTTTCGTGAGTCAATACCGACTCCAGTTTTATACAAAATTCTCTTATCTGTTTTGCTGTTTTCTTTTGCAAGCTGTGGATATCATATAGAAAGCCAAATACTGACTCTAGCTGCTGCATCTGTTGAAATCTTTCGTCAACCGAGTGAATAGCAGTATCAAGGACTGCAAAGTAGAAATTCACTTTCAACCTTTGTTTTGGGTTCTGAATGGGTGTCTCATCCTTCATATGAAAACTGCTGTTGCTTTTGCTGAATGCAAACTGGCTCTGGTTCAAATTCTGTTGGAAAGTCTATTTCTTCAGCAAGCTCGAGAGAATCTACCAGTGTTCTTTCAAACCCTTCATCACTTCTGAATTCCTCCAGAATATTTTTAGTTTGCTGCAGTTTTTGGATAGCAGAATGTATGTTCAAGTTCTTTTCCTGAAGCTGCTTACTAGTGAGGTTAATCTTGAAAAGGATGTTATACCACAAAATGAGTGAAGACACAAATTTGAACTTGGAAAGGCCATTTGCAAGAGCTTCCACATCTGAACGTGCTGTATTGCCAGATGATCCAGTAAAGGTAGAAGCATCAGAAATTTCAATTAGGTCATCATAAATGTTTCCAAGTTCATAGTGAAGAGGCTTCAAAGCATCAATGTGACTCTCCCATCTTGTCTGACTAAGTGGTTTTACAATTAGAGAATTCACATGGCGAGTCAGAATCTCCCAACGGTGTGTTGAGCCTGGGAAAAACACATAAACACGTTGCACCAGGGCAAAGAAACTGCTTGCCTCCAAACAGCATCTAGCAGCATCATTGACAAACAAATTCAGAGAATGTGCACTGCAAGGAACAAAAAAGGCCCTAGGATTGATTTCCATCATTCTTCTTTGCACACCATTGTCTTTACCCTTCATATTACTCCCATTATCATAGCCGTGGCCATGTATGTTTTCAACAGATAATGACATTGTTTCAAGCTCTTGTAGAATAGTTTCAGTCATAAATGCTCCAGTCGTCTCCTTCAGTGGTACAAAACCCAAAAAGTGTTCCTTTATGAGCACTTCAACATTGTCTTCATCTGCAGACTTTTCCATATCCACAAAACGAATGATCATCGTCATTTGTTCAACATGACTCACATCTGGTGTACAGTCCAGTATTATTGAAAAGTATTTTGCAGAATGGGCAGCTTCTGCAATTTTCTTTTTAATGGCATTTGCTAGGATTTGAATCAGTTCATTCTGCATATTTTTTCCTAAGTAATGAACCTGTGTTTCATGATCAGTTATTTTACGTAGATCATAGAATCATAGAATCATAGAATATCAGGGTTGGAAGGGACCTCAGGAGGTCATCTAGTCCAACCCCCTGCTCAGAGCAGGACCAATCCCCAATCAAATCATCCCAGCCAAGGCTTTGTCAAGCCTGACCTTAAAAACTTCCAAGGAAGGAGATTCTACCACCTCCCTAGGTAACGCATTCCAGTGTTTCACCACCCTCCTAGTGAAAAAGTTTTTCCTAATATCCAACCTAAACCTCCCCCACTGCAACTTGAGACCATTACTCCTTGTCCTGTCCCCTTCTACCACTGAGAATAGTCTAGAACCATCCTCTCTGGAACCACCTCTCAGGTAGTTGAAAGCAGCTATCAAATCCCCCCTCATTCTTCTCTTCTGCAGACTAAACAATCCCAGTTCCCTCAGCCTCTCCTCATAAGTCATGTGTTCCAGACCCCTAATCATTTTTGTTGCCCTTCCCTGGACTCTCTCCAATTTATCCACGTCCTTCTTGTAGTGTGGGGCCCAAAACTGGACACAGTACTCCAGATGAGGCCTCACCAATGTCGAATAGAGGGGAACGATCACGTCCCTCGATCTGCTGGCTATGCCCCTACTTATACATCCCAAAATGCCATTGGCCTTCTTGGCAACAAGGGCACACTACTGACTCATATCCAGCTTCTCGTCCACTGTAACCCCTAGGTCCTTTTCCGCAGAACTGCTGCCTAGCCATTCGGTCCCTAGTCTGTAGCTGTGCATTGGGTTCTTCCGTCCTAAGTGCAGGACCCTGCACTTATCCTTATTGAACCTCATCAGGTTTCTTTTGGCCCAATCCTCCAATTTGTCTAGGTCCCTCTGTATCCTATCCCTGCCCTCCAGCGTATCTACTACTCCTCCCAGTTTAGTATCATCCGCAAATTTGCTGAGAGTGCAATCCACACCATCCTCCAGCTCATTTATGAAGATATTGAACAAAACCGGCCCCAGGACCGACCCTTGGGGCACTCCACTTGACACCGGCTGCCAACTAGACATGGAGCCATTGATCACTACCCGTTGAGCCCGACAATCTAGCCAACTGTTCCTTCATGACTGGATCAAACAAAGCTAGGTATTCAACATATTTTAAAAAGTTTCCATTACCTGGAGTGTATAATTTTTCATTTCTACCGTGGCCGCAGAATGCTAAATTTTGCCCACCAAGAATTCTCACTAAAGCAATCAGAGACTCTAATATTTGTTGCCAATATTCTTCTTTTTTCCTTGATCACACGTAAATTTTCTTCATCGATAGTTTTTTCTTTTTTCAATCATAATTCAAGTACCTTCCAATTTTGAAAACATTCCAAATGTTCTGTACTTCTTTCATGTGAAGAGAGAATTGAAGATAGGTTTTTCCAGTCCTTCAAACCATTTTCAGTAGGTGATGTACCAATTGCTTGATTTCTAAACAACTTGCAGCAAAAGCAAAACACAGAGTCTTTCGACACTGAATATTGTAACCAGTTTCGATGAATTTCTTCCCCATTAATGAGTTTTCTCTTGTAATGCTGAGCAGAGAATTTTCTTTTATTTCCATCCTTAAGGAAGGGAAATTCATGAACTTGTTCGGGTCCATGTTCCAAGAGAATGTGCCGCACACTGTCATCACATCTGGCCCATGAAGCTGGGGCCCCATACTGTAACTTGTTTGTAGCTTCCTCATCCTTTCTTCCTTCTACTTCATTTACTTCAATTCCTGCATGTGTCTCTGAAGGGGACACAATTTTTTCCACTTCCATATCAGTCTGATGCTGTGAGCTGCCTTCATCTAGAAGTAAGTTTCCATCATCTTGAGTTTCCAAACTGATTTTTTGCAGATGTGAGCTACCCTCATCTTGAAGTAATATACCTTCATCTTGATGTTCCAAACTGCTTCCATGCAGATGTGAGCTAACTTCCTCTCAAAGTAAAATTCCCTCATCTGGATGCTGCGAACTGCTTCCATCTTTATTTGGATTAAAGAGAAGATATTTCAGGAAGGATCCCTGCTGTTTTGTTTGGTCCTTTTCCTTCTCAGCCTTTCGTTTACGATACTCAGCTCCTGAGGGTTTTCTTTTTCCTCTTTCTGCCATTGATCATTTGAATATTGTTATGTACTGTGCTCCTGACTGCAAGCATTATAGCGTTAAGGGTGGCTGACACACCACATGGTTGGAGATTTAAACCACATTGCAGCCATCCCAACATGTCTTTTCACTGCTTAAAGTTTCAATGATTAAGTAACATACACTCACTTACCTATTAAAACAGTTAATTACAGCATTTACCTGGAAATAAAATGACCTTTTTCGACTTTATAACCCAACACTGGTTGTTTGGAAAATAATCCCCTTCCTCACAGTTACCTGCTTGGAGTGTGACATCATCACTTTTGTAGTCTATTAAGCATTAACGCTGTTACTTTTCTTTTATGGACCTTATTTATTATATGTGAACCAGTTATAACCAGTGATGAACTGCCAAAGTCTTAACAACCGGTTCCCTATAAAAAGTTCTGATTTAAGGGATGTGCCAAGAGGTGGAGGGGGCGGGGGTGTAGTGGCAGGGAAGAGATTGCACAGAGGCAAAAGGGGCTCATTGCAGGGGGTGCAGTGGCAGGGAGAGAGTGGCACAAGGGAGAAGTGGGCAGGAGGGGGTTGTTGCAAGGAGCTGCAGGCAGGGGTGTGTATGTGCCTGGGGTTGTTGCAGGGGGGTGAAGGTGGCAGGGAGGGGTTTGCACAAGGAAGGAGTGGGCAGGAGGGAGATGGCAAGCCATGGGGGGGGTCCCGAGGTTGATGCAGGGGTGAAGATGATTGTGGCTGGATGGGGGGGGGGTTGCCGGGTGGAGGTTGCCCAGAGGCAAAAGTGGCAGGACAGGGTGGGTTGTTGGGGTGGGGGGTGCACAGGGGAGAAGGTACCTGGTCAGTGGGTGTTGGAGGGGGTGGCACTGGTTGGGGGCGGGGTGCCTGGGTTGCTCCCACATACACCATTCCCCAGGCCAGGGACTGGACCTGCCCACCCCCAGCACGCCGCAGGCTCATGTGGCTCCTTGCGGCCCAGGTAGATACCTTGCAGGCGGAGAAGACACCCAGCAGCTCCTTCTTCCCCGTGGCGCAGGCCAAGCCGGATTCCCTGCCGCCCCTGGGGCTCTTAGTGGTGGCAGCGGCAGCCACCGCTGAGAGCCCCAAGAGTGGAGGGGAGCTTGGCTTCACCCACAGCATGGGGAAGAAGACGCAGCTGCTAGACCCTCCCCTTCCCGCCACCGGCTGCTCCCCTGGGGGGAGGGACTGGCCGTGCCATGGGCAGCCCCTCTGGAGCCGGGAGGTAGGGAGCAGTGGCAGCCTTGTGCTCCGCTGTTTAAAAAAAATTGGGGGGGCACCACTTTTTGGCACCCCCAACCACTTGGCACCCTAAGCAGCCACCTCGTGGTTGCACCGGCCCTTCCCGACAGACGCCCCGGAACTTCCACGCCTACCCAACGCCCCCCCTGTTCCCCATCCCCTGACCGCTCCCCCCGAACCTCCAACCACTCCCTGCCCCTTATCCAACCCCTCCTCCCAGCCCCAGCCCGGCCCCCTTACCATGCTGCTCAGGGCAGCATGTATGGATGCCGCGCGGCCCACTGGAGCTCGCAGCCCCACCCCCTTACCATGCCACTCAAAGCGGCAGGAGCTGCAGAGCTGCCCAGGAGCAGTCCAGAGCGCTGGCGCCAGCAGCACGGCACACTAAGGCTCTGCGAGGGGGGGAAGGCGGGGGAGCCTCCCCAGCTGGGAGCTCAGGGAGCCGTAACAATTTTTAACAATCGGTTCTAAAACTGGTTCAAAATGTAACAACTGGTTCGCGCGAACCGGTGAGAACCGGCTCCAGCTCACCACTGGTTACAACAAAGAAAAATTCATAATTATACAGCCCGATAATAATGCTAAGGTTTAATAACGCTTAAAGATACTCACATTTTGGATTTATAATGCTGAAAGACGTTATTCTTTATTCTTTGGCATTAAGAAACAAATTTTCCACAGTATTCGCTCGATTCTTAACCATCTACCTGCAACATGTTAAAATGACCATTTGACATGTATCAACTTGCAATATCTCAGCTCTACATGAATTTCCAGCTATGCAACCTTGACGTATATTTGAGTTAGGTGTCACTAGCATTGCAGCTCTTGCTGCTGGCGGATGTGTTTCATTGTGGCTGAGTTATTGCTTATGAAAATTGCGGAATGGGTGATCGTGACACTACGTCGCAAATTGAAAAAAAAATTCACCAAAATAGTATTTATTTTTGCAGTAAATAAAAGATTTGACATATTAATAAATTCTCAGAAATGTAGAGAAATTAATTATAACTCATATTCCCTCCGTACGCACACGGGAATTGAAATGATGACATCTTTGTTATTTTATTTGTATTTTTTCACGTTTTTCATTTTTAAAAATTTTTTTTTCATTTGATTTTTTTCCCTCAAATTTGGCGCTCCATTTAACTTGGCACCCTAGGCAACCACCAAGTTCGCCTATATCAATGGGCCGCCTCTGCACCTGCTCCCTTTGACATGCAAACAAGCTAATCCTCCTTGCTGTAGCAGCTCTCTCCCTGCTGAACTCTGGCAATGTTACTGGGATAGCGAGCCCACAGAACTTAACCCCTTCAGCTCCATCTGAGCTTGCAAGATGAATCCAGCTGGAGGGGGCAAGAGGATTCTCCCCTCCCCTGTTCCCCCAGCAGGAGCAATCCCATGTCCTCCCAATCCTTTGAAGCATGCTGCATCCATTAATGTGGATTAGCCCCTTACACCCACATGGCATGTTGGAAGCACAGGGGTCCATCCAGCCAGAGCACACTGCTTGGGGAACAGGAATAGATTTGATTTTCCCCGGGAGAGATGGAAAAATCCCAAAGCATCATCAACGAATGTTGATTTCTGGTTTAACCATGGGAGAGTGGGGATGTTCTTATTGGTTCTTCCCTTTAGTACTGAGAAGTTAGAGGGATCTGACAAGAAATATCTAGATGCATATTCCTGACATAGAGGAGAGAGAAAGAAAGATGGAGAGAGAGACACAACCAGAGTTGAACAAACAACTTGGATTTCTTTAAATAAAGCAGAGAGCTGAGCACATAGTATGGAGAGAGAGGGAAGCAAGATCAAATGAAGCAAACACAGGCTTATTTCACTTGCCCTGAAGAAACATGGCTGGAAAAGTCTGCTTCTCAGAAATGGGGGAAGTGCTGGGGATCTGGGCAGGAGAGATCAAGCTGTGGTCTGACCCTCCGTTGGTGTCAGCTGACATCCTTCTGCTGGAGGCAGTGGCCGCTCAGCTGATGAGGAGGTGGCCCCAAGTCCTCTTTCCATGACTGTCACTTTTCCATCTCACATTGCTAAAGCATGGCTGATGATGGGCCTTAAGATTCCAGCACGCTGGACCAAATTCATCCCTGGGGCTGCCGTGGGTAGAGATGCAGTGGTGATGAATGTGCCCTACTGTTTCTAATTCAGTGTGAGGGAAGGATTCCATAGCTCCTCACTCCGTTCCCACAGATCTGCCCTGGCACTCCCTGGCACCCAAGCGTCGTCCAGGAAGAATATCCACTCATATACCCTTCCCCTGTTGTGATCCCAGTGCACAAAGCCTCATATCCATCTCCAAAACCCTCTGTGCTAAAAGCACCTTACTAGAGTGTGTGCGTGTGTGTGTGTGTGTGTGCACTCATCCATCCCATCCCACGCACAGAGCCACATGATACCTGCAAAGGTCTGTGGAAGAGGGGCATGCTCAACACAATAGAGCTGATATGGACCATCAGAGAGTTCTCCTTTCCCCTATCCCATGGCAAGAGTGGGCCCAGGCCTGTTGCAGAGGAGGGATCTGGCTGGGCTCTCAGAGGAGGGAGAACTGGGAACCTGGAAGCAGGGCGCACTCAGAGCTGAGTCTGTCCTGTGTCCCACTTGGGCTGTCTGGGGAGGCTTCAAGCCATGGTAGACAGTGAGGGCTTTACTCCACTGTGGAACATTGACCCTCATAGACCTCTGTGCCAAAGTGGAATTTTCTGTAATATTTTTAAGATGTCTTTGTGTGCCTCAGTTTCCCACTGTACTATGCCCAGAGCGGGGGAGGGGTGGAAAGTTTAAGTCTGCTCTTGGGGGAGAACAGGAGATATGAGATGTGTGTGCCACCATGCTGTCTGGGGTGGAATGAATGGGTCATTAAGGAACCAACTGGCTCTGAATCACGTCCAAATAAAGACAGCAGGAAACCCCCAGGGACCAGGACATTGACACTTGGCAGTCAACCGCCAAGAGGAAGGAAGTCCCCCACCCCAACCTCTCAGCAGGGAAGCAGAGCCAAGGCCCTAGCTGGAGACCAAAGAGAAAGGTGTTGGATGGTGAGGTTAAGGGTGGCTCTCTGAAAAAACACAGACCTCTCACCTTGGACTAAGAAGGAGCCAGAGACAGAGCCTGACATGAAGTGCACAGCAGTTTGGCGGGCTGGTTGCTATGGCTTGGCCAGACAGGCTATGTCTTAACCTTTATATCTCTGTGCTAACCCTAACTGAAGGACTTTCAGATTCAGCAGCCCGGTGACCTAGGGTTGCCAAATTTCTACTCGCACAAAACCGAACACCCTTGCCCCACCCCTCATCTGAGGCCCCGCCCCATTCACTCAATTTCCCCTCCCCCTCCCCAATTGCTTGCTCTCCTCACCCTCACTCACTCGCTCATTTTCACTGGGCTGGGGCAGGAGACTGGGATGCGGGAGGGAGTGAGGGCTCCGGTTAGGGGTGCGGGCTCTGGGGTGGGGCCAGGGATGAGGGGTTTGGGGTGCAGAAGGGGGCTCCAGACTGGGGGTGGAGCCAAAGGATTCAGAGTTTGGGAGGGGGCTCTGGGCTGAGGCAAGGGGTTGGGGTGTGGGAGAGGGTACAGGCTCTGGGCTGGGGGTGCAAGTTCAGGGGTGGGGCTAGAAATGATAGGTGCAGGAGGGTGCTCTGTGCTGTGGCTGAGGGGTTCAGAGTTTGGGAGGGGGCTCCAGGTTGGGGCAAGGGGTTGAGGTGCAGGGGGGATGAGGGCTCCAGCTGGGGGTGAGGGCTCTGGGGTGGGTCTGAGGATGAGGGGTATGGGGTGCAGGAGGATGCTCTAGGCCGGGATCAAGGGGTTCGGAGGGTGGGAGTGGGATCAGGGCTGGGGAAGGGGGTTGGAGTGCAAGGTGGGGGTGATGGATCCAGCTGGGGGTGCAGGCTCTGGGGTGGGCCCGGGGATGAGGGGCTTGGGGTGCTGGAGGCGGCTTCAGGCTGGGGAGTTGGGCCAAGGGATTCGGAGTGCATGAGGAGGCTGCGGGTTGAGGCAGGGGGTTGGGATGAAGGGGTTGAGGGCTCTGGGCTGGGGGTGTGGGCTCTGAGCTGGGGATGAGGGGTTCAGTGTGTGGGAGGAGGCTGGGTTGCAGGGGGTTAGGGCTCTGGCTGGGGGTGCAGGCTCTGGGGTGGGGCCAGGGATGAGGGGTTTGGGATGCAGGAGCGGGCTCTAGGTTTCAGGGGGACTCAGGGCTGTGGCAGAGGGTTGGGGCTCAGGACTGGGGTTTGGGCTTACCTTGGGCAGCAGGTCTGGCTCCTAGGCGGGGGGTGGGGGTGGGAGCAGGAGTCTCCATGCTCTGCTCTCCCCCACAGGCATCTGCCCCACAGCTCACATTGGCCGCGGTTCCTGGCCAATGGGAGTGAGGAGCCAGTTATTGGGGCGAGAACAGTGTCACGGAGCCCTGTGGCCCCTGCATCTAGAAGCTGGACCTGGTGGCTGCTTCCAGTGCACAGCACAGAGCCAGGACACATAGGGACTAGCCAGCCTGCCTTAGACCCACAGCACCTCCAACCGGACTTTTAATGGCCTGGTCAGCGGTGCTGAATGGAGCTGCCAGGGTCCCTTTTCGACCGTGCGTTCCGGTCAAAAACCAGAAACCTGGCAACCCTAGATTCATAGATTGTTCCCTGGTTTTGGAATGGCCACCTGCTGTCGCTGCAAATAGTCACCGTGAGCATAGCATCCTGAAGGGACACAGAACACGCCTCCTGCAGGAGTCTGCTTGGCTAGATTCGCTGCAGGGAGCCCTGGGGAGACACAGGGATCACTGATGCCTGAAGGCCCAGTCTTGGTGGCTGTGGGCCTGTCCCTGTGGAACTGGGTGGTTCCTGGAGGCTTGGCACTCCCAAGGGACTGGTTACAGGCTGGGCCATAGACCAACCCATATGGATCCATGACAGCTTCTAATCTGTGTGCTCTGTGGAATGCCCTTTAGTCTATCAATAAAGGTCTCTTGTCCCATGGATTTACTGCAGACTCTGTATTGTCAAAGGAGACACAGGAATTCCCCCACCCACACACGCTCCAGTGCTCCCTAAATCAGGTGTTTCTCTCTGTATATTTTGACACTGTCGTCTTTTCTGCTCCATATTTAAGGTCACCCAACCTGGTGGGCCCCCAGAGAAACCAACCTGGAACTCTTCCTTCCTCTTCCAAGGCAGGGATGGGGCCACCCTCTTCTCAGACAATACCAGCCTGGTGATCGAATACTATCTGTACAAAACAAGTGAGTTCATGTCTCTGGGATTCAACCAGCTTTGTATCATTCCACTGGTGCAAAGGGCATAGGCAGATCTAGGCACAGCTATTGATTCACTCTGGTTGGGTTGGGTACCAAAGATAGTCATACATATCTAGGCTGGAAAGCTGGACGGAAATGCGGGGCCACAGGAAGTGCTCTGGATTTAGTGTGGCTCTGTGTGTGAGACAGAAGAGTTCCTGGGGAATTCTAGGGGTCTGGGTTTTGCTCCCACCCAATTCCCAGCTGAAGTTCCCCCAGGGGGCCCCAGTAACAGCGGGTACTGGCACAGCATTCACCCACCTGTCACAACAAAGCCATGGCCTCCCAGGCCACTCCAAAGATGTTTCCATTCCAGCAGGCAGTAATTTGCAGTAGTCTAAGCTAGATTTCAAAGCTGTCATCAGGCTGCTTTTGATCCCATGGAATAACGTCTCAGGGCTGTAGGGCTGCTGGTTTAGGAGGTCTCATGGGACAGGTCTCAGTGTAATAATAGTGCTGGGTTTGGAGGGGTCTCAGCATAGTACTGCTGTGTTTAGGTGGTAGTGCTGGGTATTGTCGGGTCACAGCGCCGTAGTGCTCAGTTTCGGAGGGGTCTCAGTGCAGTAATGCTGGGTTGGGGGCGTTCAGTGAGGTAGTGCTGGGCTTTGGGGGGGCCTCAGCAACTTAGTACTGGGTTGTGATAAATGAAGGGCGGTGGGGGGGGGGGAGCTTCCTTTTATGGACACCCAGCCAGTCAGTAGCTATAAAATCCCTCTTAATAGCTGTTCTCTAATTGCTCTACCTGTAAAGGGTTAAAAAGTCTCACTGCTATGCATAGGTAAAAGGAAGTGAGTGGGCACCTGGCCAAAAGAGCCAATGGGAAGGCTAGAACTTTTTTAAATGGAAAAAAGACTCCCCTTTTGTTAGTCTGTTGTTGTTCTCCTGGGGAGAGGCAGACAGGGCAAAAACTATGTTGTAAGAAACTTGGGCCAGGTATGAAAAAATCATCAGTATCATACCTAGAAACTACTCATTTAAAACCCCAGATATGTAAGTAGATCAGGAAATGTCTAGGAAGACACGATTAGGTTTATTCCTTTTATTTCATTATGGCTTGTGGATTCCTCTGTGCTAACCCGAGGTGCTTTTGTTTTTCTTGTAAACTTTAAGCAGGATCTCAAGAAAGCTATTCTGGGTGCTTAATCCTTGTAGTTACTCTTTTAAAATCTAGCAATAGCCTGAGTTTCCAGATGTATTCTCTTTCTTTCTATTTTTTTTAATAAAATTTACCTTTTTTAAGAACAAGATTGGATTTTTTTGTCTTAAGAGGTTTGTGCACATGTTGTTTAATTAGCTGGTGGCAACAGCTGATTTCCTTTTTTTTCTTTCCCAGCTCTTCCCTGGAGGGAGGGTGAAAGGACTTGAGCTCTGGGCTTTCAGAGGGGTTCTGCACTTGGGTGGTGGCAGCATCTACCAAGCCAAGGTCAGAGAAAAGCTGTAACCTTGGGAGTTTAATACAAGCCTGGAGTGGCCAGTATTAATTTTTAGAATCCTTGCAGGCCCTCACCTTCGAAGTGCCAGAGTGGGGAATTACCCTTGACATGGGTTTTGGGGGGTCTCAGCACGGCAGTGCTGGGTTTTGGGGGGGTGTCAGTGACATAGTGCTGGGTTTGGGGGAGTCTCAGCAAAGTAGTGCTGGACATTGAGGGGTCTCAGCGGGTTTTGGGAGTCTCGATGTGGTAGTGCTTGGTTTGGGGGTCTCAGGTCATTAGTGGTGGGCTTTGTCAGGTCTCGGCACAGTAGTGCTGGATTTTGGGGGGTCTCAGCAAGCTAATGGTGGTTTTTGAGGTCTCGGTGTGGTAGTGTTGGGTTAGGGGCATCTAAGTGAGGTAGTGCTGGTTTGGGGGTCTCAGGGCAGTAATGGTGGGTTTTCTGGGGTCTCAGCAAGCTAGTGCTCAGTTTTGGAAGTCTCCATACGGTAGTGGTGCGTATTGGGGGGGTCTCAGAGAGCTAGTACTGGGTTTTGGGGGGTTTCAGTGTGGTAGTGTTGGTTTTGGGGGGTCTCAGTAAGGTAGTGCTGGACATAGGGGGGTCTAAGCATGGTAGTGCTGGGTTTTGGGGGATCTCAGTGAGCTAGTGCTGGGTTTTGTGGATTCTCAGCATGGTAGCCTGAGTTTTGGGGGCCTCAGTGCGGTAGAGCTGGTTTTAGGGGGTCTTATCGAGTTGGTGCTGGGCTTTGGAGGTTCTCAGCACAATACTGTTGGGTATCAGGCATCCCAGGGCGGTACTGCTGGGTTTTGGGGGGTCTCAGTGAGCTATTGGTCTGTTTTGGAGTCTCAGTGCAGTGTTGCTTCGTTTAGGGATGTCTAACGGAGATAGTGCTGGGTTTTGAGGGGTCTCAGCATGGTAGTGTTGCATTTCGTGGGTCTCAGGGTTGTAGTGCTTGGTTTGGGGGAGTCTCAGCAAGGTAATGCTGGATATTAGGGGGTCCAAGCTTCGTAGTGCTGGGTTTTGAGGCATCTCAGTGTAGTAGTCCTTCGTTTTCGGCAGTGTCAAGAAGGTAGTGCTGGGTTTGCAGGGGGATCTCAGCAACTTAGTTCCGGGGTTTGGGGGTCTGAAGTCTGTAGTGCTGGGTTTTGGAGGTCTCAGGGTGGTAGTGCTGGGTTTTTGAGGGTCTCAGAGACATAGTGCTTGGTTTGGAGGGGGGGTCTCCATGTGGTACTGCTGGGTTTCAGGGGGGTCTCAGAGCAGTAGTTCTGAGTTTTGGGGGATCTCAGTGACATAGTACTCAGTTTTGTGCAGTCTCAGCAGCATAGTGCTGGGCTTTGTGGGGTCTCAGCATGGTAGTGCTGGGTTTTGGGGGGGTCTTAGCGTGCTAGTGGGTTTAGGGGTCTCAGCGATCTAGTGCTGGGTTTTGTGGGGTCTCAGCGTGGTAGTGGTAGGTTTTGGGGGTGTCCACGCTAGAGTGCTGGGCTTGGGGGTCTCAGGGCTGAAGTGGTGGGTTTGTGGGATCTCAGCGACTTTGTGCTGCCTTTTGGGGCATCTGTGGTTTGTAGTGCTGGGTTTTGGCCAGTCTTAGCAAGGTAATGCTGGGTTTCGCCGGGGGTCTCAGCAACTGAGTGTTGGATTTAGGTGGGTCTCGGGGCAGTAAGGCTGGGTTTGTGAGGTCTTAGTGAGCTGGTGCTTGATTTTGTGGGTCTCAGTGCTATAGTGCTGGGTTTTGGGGGGGGTCTCAGTGAGCTAGTGGTCTGTTCCAGAGTCTCAGTGCAGTAGTGCTTAGTTTAGTTTAGTCTAAGTGAGGTAGTGCTTGGTTTTGACGTCTCAGGGCTGTAGTGGTGGGTTTGGGGGGTCTCAATGACTTAGTGCTTTGTTTAGGGGATCTGAGGGCTTTAGTGTTGGGCTTTGGGGGTCTCAGTGCTGTAGTGCTGGGTATTGGGAGGTCCCAGTAACATAGGGCTGGGATTTGGGGGTCTCAGTGAGCTAGCTCTGGGTTTTGGGGGTCTCAGGGCTGTAGTGGTGGATTTTGGTGGTCTCAGCAACATAGTGCTGTGTTTAGGGGGGTCTGAAGGATGTAGTGCTAGGTTTTGGAGGTCTCAGGCCGGTAGTGCTGGGTTTTGGACGGGGCTCAGTGACTTAGTGCTTGTTTAGGGGGTCTGAGGCTTGTAGTACTGGGCTTTTTGGGTCTCAGCATGGTAGCACTACCTATGCTACCAAAACCCAACCACTAGCTCACTGAGACCCCCTAAAACCCAATACTACCACCCTGAGCTGCCCAAAACTCAGCACTAGCTGGCTGAGACCCCACAAAACCCAGCATTACCACATTGAGACCCCCAAAACACAGCACTAAAGCCCTCAGACCCCCCAAAATGTAACAGTAAGTCACTGAGACCCCCCCTAAACCAGCTCTGAGGCCTCCAAACCCAGCAGTACAATGCTGAGACCCGCCCTAAACCAAGCACTACAGCACTCAGATCACACAAAACGCACCACTAAGTTGCTGAGAACCCCCAAACCAAGCTGTACAGCCCTGAGATGCCCAAAACCCAGCACTACCAAGCTGAGACTCCACAAAACCCAGCACTAAAGTGCTGAGACCCCACAAATTCCAGCACCATGTCGCTGAGACCCCATAAAACCCAGAATTACCATGCTGAGACCCCCCAAAACCCAGCACTAGCTCAGTGAGACCCCCAAAACCCAGCATTACCGTAGAGACCCCACAAAACCCAGCACTGCAGCCCACAGACTCCCAAAAACACAACACTAAGTCACTGACATCACCACAAACCCAGCACTACAGCCCTGAGGCCCCCAAAACCCAGCTCTACTACCCTGAGATGCCTCAAAACCCAGCACTACCAAGCTTGGACCCCCTATTATCCAGCGCTACCTCAGTTAGACACCCCCCCTGAAACGGAGCACTGAGACCTCCAAAACCTAGCACTATAGCCTTCAGACCCCCAAAACTCAGAACTAAGCTGCTGAGATCCCCTCAAAATCCAGCACTACCTTGCTGAGACCCCCAAAAACCTAGCACTGTTGCTGACATCCCAAAACCCAGCATTAGCTTGCTGAGACCCCCAAAACCCAACACTACCACACTGAGACCCCACAAAGCTCAGGACTACATCACTGAGACCCCCCCCCCCAAACGCAGCACAAAGACGCTGAGACCCCACAAACCCACCACTTCAGCCTGAGTTTTTGGGACCTCAGTGCGGAGGAGCTGGTTTTAGGGGGTCTTAGCGAGGTAGTGCTGGGCTTTGAGGGTTCTCAGTAAGCTATTGGTCTGTTTTGCGGTCTCAGTGCAGTGTTGTTTCATTTCAGGGTGTCTAAGGGAGGTAGTGCTGGGTTTTGAGGGGTCTTGAAGTATGAGGGCCTTCAGGGGTCTCAGCATAGTAATGCTGGGTTTTCGGGGGTCTTATCGAGGTGGTACTGGGCTTTGGAGGTTCTCAGCACGATACTGTCGGGTATCGGGCATCCCAGTGTGGTAGTGCTGGGTTTTGGGGGGCCTCAGCGAGCTATTGGTCTTTTTTGGAGTCTCAGTGCAGTGTTGTTTCATTTAGGGGTATCTAAAGGAGGTAGTGCTGGGTATGGGGGAGTCTCAGCAAGGTAGTGCTGGATATTAGGGGGTCCAAGCTTGATAGTGCTGGTTTTTAGTCATCTCAGTGTAGTAGAGCTGGGTTTTGGGGGCCTCAGAGCTGTAGTGCTGGGCTTTGGGGGTCTCAGTGCGGTAGTGCTTCATTTTGAAGGGTCTCAATGACATAGTGCTGGGTTTTGGGGGGTCTCACTGAGCTAGTGCTGGGTCTTGGAGGTCTCAGTGAGGTAGTGCTTGGCTTGGGGAGGGGGGTTCAGCATTGTAGTGCTGGGTTTTGGGGGCCTCAGAGTTGTTGTGCTGAGTTAGGGGGGTCTCAGTGACTTACTGCTGTGTTTTGGGCGGGGGTGAGGGCTGTAGTGCTACGATTGGGGGTCTCAGTGCAGTAATGCTGGGTTTTGTGGCGTCTCAGCTTGGTAGTCCTGGGTTTTGGGGTTCTCTGTGTTGTAGTGCTGGACATTAGCACTACCTTGCTAAGACCCCCAGTGTGGTAGTGCTGGGTTTTGGGGGCCTCAAGGCTGTGGTTGGGGAGGTGTCAGTGACTTTGTTCTGCACTACCAGCTGAGACCCTGAAAACCCAGCATTAACCTGCTGAAACCCCTGAAGGCAAGACCTAATACTTCAAGGCGGCCCAAAACTACAGCAGAGACTGCACAAAACCCAGCACTATGTCACTGAGACCTTCAAAACAAAGCATTACCGCCCTGAGACCCCCCCAAAGCCCAGCACTACAGCCCACAAATGCCCCAGAACACAACACGAAGTCACTGACATCACCACAAACCCAGCACTACAGCCCTGAGGCCCCCAAAACCCAGCTCTACTACACTGAGATCCCTCAAAACCCAGCACTACCTCACTTGGACCCCCTAATAACCAGCATTACCTTGCTGAGACTCCCCCAGTATTGCTGTGTTTTGGGGGTCTCAGTGCAGTAATGCTGGGTTTTGTGCGATCTCAGGGTGGTAGTGTTGGGTTTCGGGGGGGTCTCAGTAAGCTAATGGTTGTTTTTTGGGGTCTCAGTGCTTTAGTGCTGGGTTTGGAGGTCTCAGCACAGTAGTGCTCGGTTTTGGGTGGTCTTGAAGTATTAGAGCTTGCCTTCAGGGGTCTCAGCATGGTAGTACTTGGTGTTGGAGGGTCTTGACGCGGTATTACTGGGTTTTGTGGTGTCTAACCATAGTAGTGCTTGGGTTTTGGTGGGGGTCTGCACAGTAATGCTGAGTTTCTTAGAGTCTTAGGGAGGTAGTGCTGTGTCTTTGGGGGATCTTGGCATGGTAGTGCTTGGTTTTTGGCAGTTTCAGCACGGTAATGGTAGGATTGGGGCTCTCAGGGCTGCAGTCCTGGGTTTTGGGGGGTCTCACTGTAGTAGTGCTAGATTTTGGGGTAGTCTTGTCATGGGAGTGCTGGGTTTTGGGGGGTCTCAGCAAGGTAGTGCTGGGTTTTGGATGTCTCAGGGAGGTAGTTCTGGGTTTGGGGGGTCTCAGCGTGGTAGTCCTGTGTTTTCAGGTGTGTCAGTGCATTAGTGCTGGGTTTTAGGAGTCTCTGTGATGTAGTGCTGGGGTTCTCATGTCTGTTCCCCAGGGTTTTGGTGGGTCTCAGCATAGTAGTGCTGAGTTTGGGGGGGATCTCAGATCTGTAGGGCTGGTTTTTTATGGGGTCTCAGCTAGTGGTTGGTTTTGGGGGTCTCAGTGCAGTAGTGCTGAGCTTTGGGCGATTTCAGCATAGTAGTGCTGGATATTGGGGGAGGTCTCAGGACTGTAATGCTGGGTTTGGGGGGGTCTCATCAAGTAATGCTGTGTTTTGGGGGTCTCAGTGCAGTAGTGCTTGGTTTGGAAGGGTCTCATTTATATATTTCTGGGTTCTGTGGAGTCTCTGTAGTAGTGCTGGGCTTAGGGGGGTCTCAGCACAGTAGTGCTGGGCTTTGTTTGTCTCAGCACGGTAGTGCTGGGTTTAGGGGGGTCTCAGCATGGCATTGCTGTGTTTGGGGAGGTCTCAGTGCAGTAGTGCTGTGTGTTGGGAGTCTCAGGGCTCTACTGCTGGGGCTTGAGGGGTCTCAGCAGGGTGGTGTTGGGTTTCTGGGGTCTCAGTGTGGTAATGCAGGTTTTTCCAGGCTCTTAGGATTGTAGTGCTGCTAGGTTCACAGCAGGGAATAGTCCTTTTTTCTCTTTATAAGGTGTATTTGATGTGATTCCTTTCCCAGTGTCAGAAACAGAAGCTGAGAACAAGCCAAAGCGTTTGGGTTACTCTGTGTTGCCCCTAACCAACCGTGTGTATCAGAGTCTTGTGGCAGAGAGCAACCGGAATGGGGTTCGTGTGGACGATGTTCCAATCCAGGTAACTGCTCTGGGTCCTGCTGAGGGCTAATCAAACACTGATCCTTTGTGTTCTGCTGGAAGGGTTCCTTGTGTAAGAATGAGTCATGTACCACCCACCTTCCTCTCTGATCCCGTTCTGGTTTGGCCTGGGTAGCTGAAAGAACTTAGAGTGAACAGAGCCAGCCAGGAGGAGATCTCATGCAAGAGTGAGGCACAGGGTAGAGGTGCTTTGTATGGTGAGAAGAGGTGTTTGCCAGACAAAGAAAAGAGAAAGGGATGGGGGGCTCGCTCATGGTGCGTCAATGGGGGGATAACACGATAAGCAGTACAATGAGGGCCGGGTGAGTTCACTCAGACAGAGGCAACCAGCAGAAGTCCTGGGTTCTCATCCAGGGAACAGCTCTTGGGGTGCAGGAGAAAGAGGAGGAATTGCGCCATGTGGAGTGCAGTGGGAGAACATCTGAGGTGACTCCAATGTCCCTGCAGATGGACATTGAGGCTGCATGGGGCCTCTGCAGCTAGCATTTGTTCTCATGTGTTCACCACAGTGCATGGGGTCTCACAGGATTGTCTGTGGGTTTCCACAGAGGATGAAAGGTCATTACTTCCTCCTCTATCCACAGGAGTGTTTCACTTGTCACTGCTGCCAGTTTGTCTGGTGTCTGCTCGGCCTGATCTGGGAACAATACTGTAGAGAAGTACTGGCTGAGCCTGGTGTCTGGGGACAAAGCCGGGTTCTTTCAGTTACATTCATCCCCAGCAGGGACTGGCGAACCAGAACCAGTCCCAACCAAGGCTCCTCAGATTGATCCAAACCAGCTAAATCCCTGCTTGCTCAACATATTCCTGCAGTTATTTTTCATGTTTAAGGCTGACCCCAGTAACTGCAGGGCAACTAATCCGTTACCTGCACTCTGAAAGGCTGACTTCAGCCTGCACTGACCCTGGAGTGTTTATGAGGGTGTTAACCCACCAACATGTGGTACCCGCTGCATGCTCACGGGCCCTGGCAAGCTAGGGGAAGCTATCATACATGTCTCCTGTAACTTAACCCCATGTTAAATAATTTCTAGGGAATTCCCCTTTCATGTCCATGGACTCCCACAAAGTTCTAAGAGGTGTTGAGTACCCACGATTCCCACTCATTTTTTGGGAGCTATGGCTGCTCAGCCCCTCTCTGGATTTGGCCCCTAGATGGGGAGTGTATAGCTGCTGGCACAGGGTTATCTCTGGGTGCGTGTAGTACCTGGGAGCAGGAAGTGATGCACAGACCTCACCAGCCATCTTTAGAAACAGGACCATAGAGGTGAGTGCTGGGGGGTTGACTTCTGATGTGTTATTCATTCCAGCTTATTAACTGCTGGCCCTGCACACCTGTAGCCACATCCTGCCAATGGCCTGTTGGGATCCCTGTGGAGTGTCATGGCAGCCCTGGCAGACCTGGTAGCCCCAATTTCCTGGCATGTTAAGCTGCAGCAGGGAAGCAAGCAACTTCCTTGATGGCTGCTGTCCATAACAGACTGGCGCCAGCCAGCCAAAGCTATTACAGGCTGTGGGTTGCTGTAGCTATGCAAAGACTCACCAGTGTGGCACCTCCTACTGGTCATCTTGGGAATTAGCTTTCCAGCATATGGAGTGCCCTCTGCAGGCTGGTGTCTCACCTGCCGCTGGCCCCGTGTCCCTCCCAGACCCTGGTGCCCTTTACTCAGGGTTCTGCCCCAGCAGTACCTCCTCGCTCTGGGTCTCCCCTCCCAGGGGAACCCCCAACCCTACCTTGCCTCAGTGGCTACTGCCAGTCATCATCTAGCCCCCATTCACTGGGGCAGACGGCAGTCTGTAACAGCCACTCATCATGGGCAAGGGGTTAGGACCTGCTGCCTTTGCCTATCCCCAGGCTACACCTCTGTAGCCCCAGCCCTTCATCAAGGCCTGCAGCATTACCAGGCTGGAGCGCCCCAGCTGCCTTTGCCTTTGCCTTTGCCTTTGCCTTTGGCTGCGCTGCGCTGCGCTGCGCTGCGCTGCGCTGCGCTGCGGCAGCTAGCCCTTCCCACTCCAGAGGTAGAGTAAGGCTCCTCCTGAGCTCTTGGCTCACAGCCCTTTTATAGGGCCAGCTGTGGCCTGATTGGGTGTGGCAACAGCTGTGGCTGCTTCCCCAATCAGCCTAGCTTTTCCCAGCCAAAGCCCTCTCCAGGGCTGCTTTTAACCCCTGCCTACTGGAGTGGGGCAGTTGCCATCTGACACTCTGATGTTCTCAGGAGCTGATGTTCTCATGTGGATTTTATTGACCTTGTCCTTCCTTGTGTTGTTTCTCCAGGGCACTAATCTGAGAACCACATCTGGTGTTGTTCCAACTGTTCAACTCTGCATGCAGCTGATCGGCTCAGAGGTGAGGGAAGTGGGAAGGAACAGATTAACTTTGGAGGCAAGGGGCCACCTCGGTCAATGGGGCTACATGGGTGAAATTTAGTCCATTGACATGAAAGGGGAATTCCCCTTTCCCATCATGGGGAAAGGAGAATGGGATATTTTTACTTTAGATAGGACCCAGATCTATACCCCCCTGAAACAAAGGAAATTTTGGTCCTGGTTCCAAAGGCGAATCACTGGGGTTTGCTGTTCCCTGCTAGGTAGCACCTGAGTGTTGGCATGCCCTATAGTTCACTCCAACGCCCTGCAAGGTTTCCACACAGATCCTCTGCCAGCTGAATGCCCATCCATCTCCTGCCCCAGTACCACCGTGGAGAAGGCTGTCCCATCCCCTGGCAGGCATGGGTGAGGAGGACAGGAGGGCAGTCATGCAGATTCCATGCCAATGGAGTTGAGACTGAATGGCACAAATAGAAACAAACTACAGGTGTCCAGGCTGCTGCCATATTGAGAGAAGGTTACATCCAGAGGCCCCTGTGAGACTTTTGGGGTTCCCCAAGGTGTCTGGGGTGAGTCACCATAAGTGCCGACTCCGTGGGTGCTCCGGGCCTGGAGCACCCACAGGGAAAAATTAGTGGGTGCTCTGCACCCACCGGCAGCCAAGCTCCCCTCTTGTTAGGGGCATTCCTGTGGTGGGGTGCCCACGGCAGTGGAGCAATTTTATTTAATTTCAGTGGTGAAATCCCTGAGTCCCACCCAAGGTTAGTCAAGGATAGTTTAGTATAGGGGTGAGTTAAGTACCCGGTCCTATACTTAGCTTTCAGCAGAGAACACCCCCACCCTTTTGGTGAAGCTGGTCAGACATAGGTGTAATAGGATTGCCTGGGCGTGTCTGGGCATGCTGTGTCACAGCCACTTGGGGACTACAGATGCAGAATTAAATAGATTTATAAAGTGTGTGTCCTTCTCCACTCCCCTCCTGTCTCCCAGAACTCATAAAGGAGCCGTGCTAGGATAACACAAGCAGGGAGATCTGACGGGCCTGGCTTAAGCAAAGGGCTGAAGCAGAGGCTCAGTCCATTGTGCTCTGTAACAAAAGGGGACAAAGGGGAGGATCCGGGAAGAGAGAATATAAAGTAAATCCCAGGCATGACCTTTGAACAGGGCTTCTGTGATGGGAAATAACATGGGCCATACAAGGGCAGAGGGGAGTTACACTACCCCATGGGGAGCTCACTATAGGGTGCAGCCTCGTTCCCTTGCCCCCATGTGGCTGGCTAGTAGGGTTGCCACCCATCTGGGTTTTACCGAGACAGTCCGTTTTTTGGCATCTGTGTCTGGGTGCCATTTGCCAGGTGCCCAGTTTTCAACTGGAAAGTCCAGTCAAAAAGGTGACCTGGCAGTAGGGTTGCCAACTCTCCCAGTTTCGCCAGGAGTCTCCTGGAATCTGGCTCTATGTCCCGGAGGCAACTGAAATCAAACTGGCAGATTTTAGGCTGCTAGAAGTTCAGCAGCACAGCCGGGCTAAGGCAGGCTCTCTGCCTGTCCTGGCCCTGTGCCACTCCCAGAAGTGACCAGCACGTTCCTGGCGGGGGGCGGGAACAAGAGTCTCCGCAAACTGCCTGCACCCAAGCGCTGACTCCGCAGCTCCCATTGGCCAGGAACTGCAGCCAATGGGAGCTGGGGGGGGGGGCGTGCCTGCAGGCAGGGGCAGCGCACGGTGCCCCCTGACCCCCAGAGCATCAGGGACATGCTGAAGGAGCGGCACGTGGAGGGAGCGGCACGTGGAGCATCCTAACCCCGCTTACCTTGGGTGGCTCCCAGTCGGCATTGCAGCGGGGCTAAGGCAGGCTCCAACCCCACAGTTCCCATTGGCCTTAGTTCCCAGCCAATGGTAGCTGCAGAGTTGGGGCAAAGGCAGCGCACAGATACCCCTAGCCCCCCCCACCCCCCAAGGGGCCTCAGGGACATCCTGGACACTTCTGGGAGCAACACGGGGCCAGGGCAGGCAGGGAGCCTTTTGGCTTTGCATAACAGATCTTTTTAAGGTATAATTGGAGCTTGGCCCTGACAAGGGCATGGTCAGTGTCACAATCAGTGCTATCTGTTGGTCGAACATAGCGATTGTTTCTGCAATGGATCAGGATGAGGTTAAGCTGATGCCAGTCCCTCCATGTGACCTTGCTGCGGCTGCTGCCAGCAAAATAGGTGTTCAAGAGGCACAAAGCTCAAGGACACTTTTAACAAATCCTTGGCCACCTTTCCAAATTGTTACTCATGGCTGCTAGGAGTGTCACACCAGTAGCAGGGATAGAACTCAGATCCTCTTGTTCCCAAAGGGGAATCGTCATTAGCTCTTAGCACTGTAGGGCCTAGGACACACAGTTGAGCATGTTTGAGCCAACCACTGGAGGGCCGTAACACACACATAGACTGGTCAATTCACTCCAGTCTTATTTATTACCAAAATCATAGTCCAGCATCAAACTATTCCCCCTCCCCACACAAAAATGATATCCATAAAGTTAATTTGGGATGGAACCTAATGTCATTCCGTTTATTTCATTGCTATTTTCACCTGGGGAGCTGCACCACTGGGGCATGGCTGGCTGGTTTGGTACTTCGGAGTAATTACTCGGGGGGGTCAATGAAAAAGGGTCTGTGTGTGATGAATTATTCACATGGGTGTCACTAAGTGCAGAATTAATCCCTTTCCTTCCAGCTGGCTGCTGCACTAAATTATCACTCCCGGTCATGTGGGAAAATGCCGCAGAATTCATTTAGCTGATTATTGTTTTGATCTGGGAGCTGCAATTTTTTTTCTCTTCTCCCTCCTCATACCCCAGTGTCGTCCCCCCCCCCAGTAACATATGAAAGAGTCAAAGCAGGAAACAAAAAGCACCAGAGTCAGACCTGTGTTTGGAATGTTTTTATTCTTTGTCTTTTAGAAGCTTGTTTCAGCAAATAGATCCATGCAACAATGCAACTGAATGAACGTGTTGCCACTGACACAAAGGAAAAGGAGAGGTTGGAACCTCTTGGCAGGTTCAAGCAATCTCAGCTTTGCAAAGCACTGATATATTTTTTATTTAACCCTTTGGAAACTACGCACATCTTCCTGAGCAACCAAGTTGGCTGGAAGTGCAGAATGGGCCAGCAGACTAAGGGTTACATTGAGTGAAAATCATGTTCATGTTGATAGAAGCGAGGGACTGAACACTAGCTAGCTGCGGGCATAGAGCTGCTGTGTAAGGTTCCTATGCCTAACGCCGCCAATGCAACTCATTCCTGACCTGCAGCCTCTCCTGCTATTCCCACACATAGCTCTGCCATTCACCTCTGTCCTGGGCTGCATCCCCAGTGCCAGGCTCCCACACAGCGAGAGCAATATACTTCAATCCTGATGTGCAGATCCTTGGCCTGTTCCACCCTTAAGCCCTTTCAGTGCCACCAAATATAGCTCTACCTGTGCATCTCTGTCCTGAACTCCACTACTTCCCCTGCCCCTCCCAGAGCTCTGCCAAGGCACCTTCATTCTGACCTGTGCCTCTTTCCTTGCAATGCCAACACTAAATCTCTACACAGTTTTGCCAATGCACCTCCTTTGTGATGCACAACAGCCCGTATCTCTGTTGTGCTAGATTGTGCCAAACCACGTGGTAGCTGGGGAGGTGGCACCTTCCCAACCATGGTGGGACCAAGCTGGGGCCCCCATCCCCTCTGTGGCCCTCGCCCTGTTCCTCCTCTTCCCCCGCAGGCCCTGCCCTCAGCCAAGTCGGAATTTAGATGGAATTAGGGTTGCCAACTTTCTAATTGCACAAAAATGACCCTTGCCCTTCTCCCTGTCCCGCCCCTTCCCTGAGGCCCTTCCCCTTCTCTGAGGCCCCACCCTCCACTCACTCCAGCCCCCTCTCTCCAGCACTCGCTGTCCCCCACCCTCACTCACTGGGATGAGGCAGGGAGAGGGCTCCAGCTGGGGGTGTGGGATATGGGGTAGGGCCAGACATGAGGGGTTCAGGGTGCAGGAGGGGTCTCCATACTGGAGAAGGGGGTTGGGGTGCAGGAGGGGGTGAGGGCTCCAGCTGGAGGTGTGGGCTCTGGAGTGGGGCTGGGGCCAAGGGGGTTGGCATGTGGGAGGGGGCTCAGGGCTGGGATAGGAGGTTGGGGTATGGGAGGGGGTGAGGGCTCTGGGAGGGAGTTTGGGTGTGGAAGGGTGTTCTGACCTGGGGAAGGGGGTTGGGGTGCAGGGTCTGGGAGGGAGTTAGGGTGTGGGCGGGGGTTCTGACCTGTGGCAAGGGGTTCGGGATGCAGGCACTTATCTCAGGTGGCTCCCGGTCAGTGGCCCAGCGGGGCTAAGGCAGGCTCCCTGCCTGCCCTGGCTCCGCGCTGCTCCCGGAAGTGGGCGGCATGTCTGGACCCTAGGCTGTGGCACAGGTCAGGTAGCTCTGCACAGTGTGCACTGCCTGCGCCCACAGGCGTCGCCCCCACAGCTCCCATTGGCCGCAGTTCCCAGCCAATGAGAGCTGCAGAGCCGATGCTGGGGGTGGGGTCAGCACGCAGAGCTTCCCTGATCGCCCCTGCACCTAAGGGCCAGACATGCCGGCCACTTCCGGAGAACTTCACAGAACCAGGGCAGGCAGGGAGCCTACCTTAGCCCCGCTGTACCGCCGACCAGACTTTTAATGGCTCGGTCAGCAGTGTTGATCAGGGCTGCCAGGGTCCCTTTTCGACTGGGCTTTCCAGTTGAAAACTGGATGCCTGGCAGCCCTAGCTGGACTCCAGAGTGGGCCGGGGAGCTGCAGACCCTTCACCTGCCCAAGGCATGTGTCTCCGCCCCCAGAACCCCGTGCCCAGGGCAGGTGTGGAATGTCCGCGGCTCTCCACAGCTGCCCGACCCTGCTCCAGCCTGCTTTGAAAGGCTGCAGACAATAGCAGACTTCAGTCTACTTGCATTTTTCTGGTGCTAGGACCTGCAAACAAAGGAGATGTTTCATAGCACAGCTCGCTGCTGTCCTTGAACTAATTATACCAACCAATTAGGATACAATCATCCTCTCAGCTCCCTTTCCATCCACACATACCTCCGCACCCCAGAAAGGCAGGAGCTTACCTTTAGTGAGTAATCATAATCTTAGGGTCTGAATTTTCAGTTACTAGGTTTAGGGCCTGATCTTAGAAAGTGCTGAGCCCCTTGTAAGGGGTTGTTGAGTGCTCTCAATTCCTTTGACTTTAATGGGAGTGGAGAGGGCTCAGCACTTTGCAAGATAGGACCCTGACTGGAAAAATATGTACCGTGAGTGGACAGCAATTGACACTATGTCAAAGTGCTATATTATATGGCTCTATCATGTTACATTAGGCCCACTAGAGTCACACCAGGGATGACTATGGTTTCATAGATATTTAGGTCAGAAGGGACCATTATGATCATCTAGTCTGACCTCCTGCACAATGCAGGCCACAGAATTTCACCCACCACTCCTGCAAAAAACCTCACACCTATATCTGTGCTATTGAAGTCCTCAAATCACAGTTTAAAGACTTCAAGGAGCAGTTTGGGGTAATATCTTCCAAAACAAGCTCAGATACTCTGGCAATAGGTGTGTTATAAAAATCTATTCCCCTTTGCAGGAAGGAGGCAGAGATTTGACCCAGAAAAGGGAGAAGAGCTGCAGACTCCACAAAGTCCACTAGGGACTTCGTTATTGCTATTGGTGTTATGTGGAAGGCACCCAGATACTATGGTGATGGGTGGCAGTATAAAACCAATAGATCCATCCATCCCTGAGTCTTCACTTTCAGACATGGGCAAAACCCCTAGGCCAGATCTGAGTATTTTCTCTGAATCTTTTAATAAGTTCATCTCAGGAGCTCCTCCCATGTTAATTAGCAATAAGCTCTTGGGCAGGCAGGCAGAGTTATAAGAAATGGAACTGCTTTAAATGTGCCAAAAAGCCACATGGATTGTGGATTAAAGTAACCAGAAAAAGGCCCTCTTGTTCCTGAATGAGTGTCTGCACATGGAGTTATTCTGGAATACAGTAGCTTTAAATTCACACCCTACCTTATTCCATGATAACTTTCATGTGTAGAATAGCTCTTCTTGCCGATGCTCTGCTGTGACATTCCCCTCTGGTGTTATCTGGACCAGTGATCTGCTAGGTCACTCCAATCCTTGACTCTGGGAACCAGCCTTACCCTGCTCTGCTGTGAGAACACCCACTCCCGGGCTGTTCATGCACAGCCTCTAGCATGTAAGCCACTCCCAGCTATGTGAGTGGACACTTTTGGACAGCCGCTGCTTGGATTGTGCAACTGAATGACATTAGCCAATATCTCTGGTCCCAGACACAACCCTAGGAACCTCCGTCTTGCAGTGTCCAGTTATGCGCACTGGACGCTGCAAGCTTATATGAGTTCATCAGTTTAACAAAGAAATTGATACGTACCAGGCTTGTTATCCCAAGGAGAGTCTCTGACACACTTCAAACCAAATGCACTGCTTCAGGTAGAATAAACAAACACATGTATTAACTGCAAAAATAGATTTTAAGTGATTATAAGTCAAAGCTCAACAAGTCAGATTTGGTCAAATGAAATAAAAGCAGAACACATTCTAAGCTGATCTTAACACTTTCAGTGCCCTTACAAACGTAGATGCTTCTCACCACAGGCTGGCTGGTTGCCCTTCAGCCAGACTCTCCTGTTCGATCAGCGCTTCAGTTACTTGGTGGTGGTGTTGGTAGATGGAGGTGGAAGAGAGAGAGACACCATGACAAATGTCTCTCCCTTTTATCATGTCCTTTCTTCCCTCTTGGATTTGTGTCGTCCCCCCCGCCCCCCGAGTCAGGTGAGCATTACTTCATTGTAGTCCCAAACTGACCAAGGGAAGGAGGGTGATTCACCTGAGAGTCCAACAGATCCTTTGTTGCTGCTTAGGATAGTGTCCTTTGTTCCTGTGAGGCTGGGCTGGGTTTATCCCATACATGTCCTGATGAGGTGTGAACTGCCCCTCTGCTCTTGGACAGTTTTGCTTGGGCCTCTGCTCCTGGAGAGTTTTTGCCTGGGCTTGTTTTAAGACATGAGGACACATTTTTGGCCTCACAACTATATACATGAAATTACAACCTATAGCATTACTATAATAACAATGCTCAGTGCATCATGAGCCTTCCGAAGACACCCGACATGACAGACTTTGCATTGGATACCACACAATCATACTATAAAGATGAGCATGGGGGTGCAGGGTGTTCCCCCTGAGGTACAAAGTGTCACATCTGCTCAGTCTCCCCTCAGCCAGCCCCAAGTTAAGGCCTGGTCCACAAACAGAGTTGCCCCAGTAGATCCTAAACTGTGAATTTAAACTGATGCAACCCTCTATGCAGATATTCTGATTTCAGTTGAGCATAAGCTTTCATTAGCTACAGCTCACTTCATTGGATGCATGTTGTGGAAAATACAGTGGGGAGATTTTATATACACAGAGAACATGAAACAATGGGTGTTACCATACACACTGTAACAAGAGTGATCAGGTAAGGTGAGCTATTACCAGCAGGAGAGCGGGGTGGGGGGTGGACTTTGTAGTGGTAATCAAAGTGGGCCATTTCCAGCAGTTGACAAGAACGTGTGAGGAACAGTATGGGGGGAAATAAACATGGGGAAATAGTTTTACTTTGTGTAATGACACATCGACTCCGAGTCTACTCAAGTCTAAGTTAATTGTATTCAGTTTGCAAATTAATTCCAATTCAGCAGTCTCTCTTTGGACTCTGTTTTTGAAGTTTTTCTGTTGAAGAATTGCCACTTTTAGGTCTGTAATCAAGTGACCAAAGAGATTGAAGTGTTCTCCGACTGGTTTATGAATGTTATAATTCTTGACGTCTGATTTGTATCCATTTATTCTTTTACGTAGAGACTGTCCAGTTTGGCCAATATACATGGCAGAAGGGGCATTGCTAGCACACAATGGCATAAATCACATTGGTAGATGTGCAGGTGAACAAGCCTCTGATCGTGTGGCTGATGTGATTAGGCCCTATAATGGTGTCCCCTGAATAGATATGTGGACACAGTTGGCAACGGGCTTTGTTGCAAGGATAGGTTCCTGGGTTAGTGTTTTTGTTGTGTGGTGTGTGGTTGCTGGTGAGTATTTGCTTGAGGTTGGAGGGCTGACTGTAAGCAAGGACTGGCCTGTCTTCCAAGATCTGTGAGAGTGATGGGTTGTCCTTCAGGATAGGTTGTAGATCCTTGATGATGCATTGGAGAGGTTTTAGTTGGGGGCTGAAGGTGATGGCTAGTGGCGTTCTGTTATTTTCTTTGTTGGGTCTGTCCTGTCCTGTCCTGTAGTAGGTAACTTCTGGGTACTCTTCTGGCTCTGTCAATCTGTTTCTTCACTTCAGCAGGTGGGTATTGTAGTCGTAAGAATTCTTGATAGATATCTTGTAGGTGTTTGTCTCTGTCCGAGAGGTTGGAGCAAATGTGGTTGTATTGTAGAGCTTGGCTGTAGACAATGGATCGTGTGGTGTGGTCTGGATGAAGGCTGGAGGCATGTAGGTAAGCATAACAGTGAGTAGGTTTCCGGTATAGGGTGGTGTTTATGTGACCATCACTTATTAGCACCGTAGTGTGCAGGAAGTGGATCTCTTGTGTGGACTGGTCCAGGCTGAGGTTGATGGTGGGATGGAAATTGTTGAAATCATGGTGGAATTCCTCTAGGGCTTCTTTTCCATGGGTCCAGATGATGTAGCTCACGAAAGCTTATGCTCAAATAAATTTGTTAGTCTCTAAGGTGCCACAAGTACTCCTTTTCTTGTTTTTTTTGCGGATACAGACTAACACGGCTGCTACTCTGAAACCTGATTTCAGTTGGAGTTGCTTTTTTTGGTTTAGCTTCAGTTTATTGGGACAAGATGAAGTCCACCTGAAATAAACCTCTTTCAGACCTAGACTCAACTTAAAAATTAGATCAACCTAGCCACACTGTGCAGGGCTGTGAATAATTTCTCATAGATAGGTCAACCTAACCCCCAATGTAGACATGGCTAAATTGATGGAAGAATTCTTCTGTGGAGCTAGCTACTGCCTCTCAAAAAGATGGATTCACTACTGTGACAGGGTCGGGCCAGATGGCTATAGGAGAGTAATAGAAGGCAGATATATTAGCCCCAGGCTAAGTAGGTCCCCTTTCCCTGTGTAAGGTAACAGGGAAGGTTGCAGAACAATCCGGAACCTTCTGGAGACAATTAAGACAGACAGGCTGATTAGAACACCTGCAGCCAATCAAGAAGCTGCTAGAATCAATTAAGGCAGGCTAATCAGGGCACCTGGGTTTAAAAAGGAGCTCACTTCAGTTTGTGGTGTGCGTGTGAGGAGCTGGGAGCAAGAGGCACTAGGAGCTGAGAGTGAGAACGCGGACTGTTGGAGGACTGAAGTGTACAAGCATTATCAGACACCAGGAGGAAGGTCCTATGGTGAGGATAAAGAAGGTGTTGGGAGGAGGCCATGGGGAAGTAGCCCAGGAAGTTGTAGCTGTCGCACAGCTGTTCCAGGAGGCACTCTAGACAGCTGCATTCCACAGGGCCCTGGGCTGGAACCCGGAGTAGAGGGCGGGCCCGGGTTCCCCCCAAATCCTCCCAACTCCTGGCCAGACACAGGAGGAGTCGACCTGAACTGTGGGTTCAGAAAAACGGCCAAGCTGAGGGCTGCCATGAAGCTCCAAGGCGAGCAAATCCGCCAATAAGCACAAGACCCACCAAGGTAGAGCAACAAGAAAAGGAGTACTTGTGGCACCTTAGAGACTAACCAATTTATTTGAGCATAAGCTTTCGTGAGCTACAGCTCACTTCATCGGATGCATTCAGTGGAAAATACAGTGAGGAGATTTATGTACACACAGAACATGAAAAAATGGGTGTTATCATACACATTGTAAGGAGAGTGATCCCTTAAGATAGCTGTTACCAGCGGGAGAGCGGGGCGGGGGGAGGGGGAGAAAACCTTTTGTAATGATAATCAAGGTGGGCCATTTCCAGCAGTTAACAAGAACGTCTGAGGAACAGTGCGGGGGGGAGTGGGGAATAAACATGGGGAAATAGTTTTACTTTGTGTAATGACTCATCCACTCCCAGTCTCTTTTCAAGCCTGAGTTAATTGTATCCAGTTTGCAAATTAATTCCAATTCAGCAGTCTCTCATTGGAGTCTGTTTTTGAAGTCTTCATATTGCGACTTTTAGGTCAGAGATCGAGTGACCAGAGAGATTGAAGTGTTCTCCGACTGGTTTATGAATGTTATAATTCTTGACATCTGATTTGTTTCCATTTATTCTTCTGTCCCTCCACCCCCACGAACATGATACGGTTCTGTGGTGACCCAGAATCCTAATTTCGACGTCTCCGACTCAAGGAATATTTCCAACGTACCTCTGAACAACATACTCATCCACAGAGACCTTCCTACCAACACTACAAAAAGAAGGATTCTAGGTGGACTCCTCCTGAAGGTCGAAACAACAGACTGGACTTCTACATAGAGTGCTTCCACCAACGTGCACAGGCTGAAATTGTGGAAAAGCAGCATCACTTGCCCCATAACCTCAGCTGTGCAGAACACAATGCCAACCACAGCCTCAGAAACAACTCTGACATCATAATCAAAAAGGCTGATAAAGGAGGTGCTGTCGTCATCATGAATAGGTCAGAATATGAACAAGAGGCTGCTCAGCAGCTCTCCAACACCACTTTCTATGAGCCTTACCCTCTGATCCTACTGAGGGTTACCAAAAGAAACTACAGCACTTGCTCAAGAAACTCCCTGAAAAAGCACAAGAACAAATCCGCACAGACACACCCCTGGAACCCCAACCTGGGGTATTCTATCTGCTACCCAAGATCCATAAACCTGGAAATCCTGGATGCTCCATCATCTCAGGCATTGGCACCCTGACAGCAGGATTGTCTGGCTATATAAACAGGTTTCAGAGTAAGAGCCGTGTTAGTCTGTATTCGCAAAAAGAAAAGGAGTACTTGTGGCACCTTAGAGACTAACCAATTTATTTGAGCATAAGCTTTCGTGAGCTACAGCTCACTTCATCGGATGCATACTGTGGAAAGTGTAGAAGATCTTTTTATATACACACAAAGCATGAAAAAATACCTCCTCCCACCCCACTCTCCTGCTGGTAATAGCTTATCTAAAGTGATCACTCTCCTTACAATGTGTATGATAATCAAGGTGGGCCATTTCCAGCACAAATCCAGGGTTTAACAAGAACGTCTGGAGGGGGGGGGGGGTAGGAAAAAACAAGGGGAAATAGGTTAACTTGCATAATGACTTAGCCACTCCCAGTCTCTATTCAAGCCTAAGTTAATTGTATCCAATTTGCAAATGAATTCCAATTCAACAGTTTCTCGCTGGAGTCTGGATTTGAAGTTTTTTTGTTGTAATATAGCAACTTTCATGTCTGTAATCGCGTGACCAGAGAGATTGAAGTGTTCTCTGACTGGTTTATGAATGTTATAATTCTTGACGTCTGATTTGTGTCCATTTATTCCTTTACATAGAGACTGTCCAGTTTGACCAATGTACATGGCAGAGGGGCATTGCTGGCACATGATGGCATATATCACATTGGAAGATGTGCAGGTGAACGAGCCTCTGATAGTGTGGCTGATGGTTATTAGGCCCTGTGATGGCGTCTCCTGAATAGATATGTGGGCACAGTTGGCAACGGGCTTTGTTGCAAGGATAGGTTCCTGGGTTAGTGGTTCTGTTGTGTGGTATGTGGTTGCTGGTGAGTATTTGCTTCAGGTTGGGGGGCTGTCTGTAGGCAAGGACTGGCCTGTCTCCCAAGATTTGTGAGAATGTTGGGTCATCCTTCAGGATAGGTTGTAGATCCCTAATAATGCGTTGGAGGGGTTTTAGTTGGGGGCTGAAGGTGACGGCTAGTGGGGTTCTGTTATTTTCTTTGTTAGGCCTGTCCTGTAGTAGGTGACTTCTGGGAACTCTTCTGGCTCTATCAATCTGTTTCTTCACTTCCGCTGGTGGGTGTTGTAGTTGTAAGAATGCTTGATAGAGATCTTGTAGGTGTTTGTCTCTGTCTGAGGGGTTGGAGCAAATGCGGTTGTATCGCAGAGCTTGGCTGTAGACGATGGATCGTGTGGTGTGGTCAGGGTGAAAGCTGGAGACATGTAGGTAGGAATAGCGGTCAGTAGGTTTCCGGTATAGGGTGGTGTTTATGTGACCATCATTTATTAGCACTGTAGTGTCCAGGAAGTGGATCTCTTGTGTGGACTGGATCAGGCTGAGGTTGATGGTGGGATAGAAATTGTTGAAATCATGGTGGAATTCCTCAAGGGCTTCTTTTCCATGGATCCAGATGATGAAGATGTCATCAATATAGCGCAAGTAGAGTAGGGGCATTAGGGGATGAGAGCTGAGGAAGCGTTGTTCTAAGTCAGCCATAAAAATGTTGGCATACTGTGGGGCCATGCGGGTACCCATATCAGTGCCGCTGAATTGGAATTCATTTGCAAATTGGATACAATTAACTTAGGCTTGAATAGAGACTGGGAGTGGCTAAGTCATTATGCAAGGTAACCTATTTCCCCTTGTTTTTTCCTACCCTCACCCCCCACCCCCCCAGACGTTCTTGTTAAACCCTGGATTTGTCCTGGAAATGGCCCACCTTGATTATCATATACATTGTAAAGAGAGTGGTCACTTTAGATAAGCTATTACCAGCAGGAGAGTGGGGTATTTTTTCATGCTTTGTGTGTATATAAAAAGATCTTCTACACTTTCCACAGTATGCATCCTCCTTTTCTTTTTGCGGATACAGACTAACATGGCTGCTACTCTGAAACCTAGCAGTAGGGTTAGTAATTCAGTAAGAGGGGCTCCTACCTGGGAGTTAATACTCAACCAAAGCCCCAGCATGGGGTTGTGTAGAGTTAGGCCAAAATTTCCTGACAGCACTGTCCCCTCAGAAAATGCTGATTTAACAAAACCAAAAGGTTTCACAGGATCATATCGATTTCTTCAAAAATTTCAACGAAAAATTTCCAGAATGTTTCATTTCAAAGTGATTGTTTCAACTGTACTATACTATATAAGGGTGACATGAAATTCAGAGATTTCAACTTTTCATTCTGCTTTGGGATGAAACCGAATTTTGAAATCTCAGCTTTTCCCATAGGACAGAAATTGCTTTTTCCAAGCAGCTCTAGTGTTGTGCAGCTGGCTTTCAAAGGAGAAGCTAAACCAAGATCCTAACTCACTGTTACTATTAAAACCCAACAGCGTAGCAATAGAAATGCTGGTGTCCCGGGGGAGTTGAGTCATATTTCTTGAAAAGCAAGATGCCTAGACAACACTACTGCTGTGTACACTGGTTCATCACAGGCCTAATTGATTTCAGGATCTAAAGCCAAACCTGGGCCAGCTCTGCCCCAATAGCATCCACAGAACTGCTAAGCATTTGTGAAATAGATGTACAAGGCCAGATCCTTAGATGTTGTACATTGGCGTAGATGCACTGAAGTCAGTGGAGCTTCATTGGTTTATACCAGCTGAAGATCTGGCTCAGCGTGTTTTGCGGAATGCAGATGCCCAGATTAAAAATTTAGCTCTGTTGAAATGTATGGCCTTCTGCATAAAATGGTTCAAAGGAGAAGATGTAAAGAGAAAGATTCACTTGACAAACCTCGTCTCTCCTGACATCTGGGGTGGGAGAGAAATACAATGGTGGCTAGATTCAGTTTGGTTACAGAGAGAGAGGGATCCATGAAACTGCAGCTGTTTGACCCCATCATTCAGCCTTTACAAGGGCAAATGAAAACCGCTCCACTGCCCACATTAGCCCATGCTTACCTTTTGGTGCATGCCAGTTAAGAAGGGACCAGGCAAATTCACCTACATAATGTATCTCCTCAAAAAAGGGCCTGAAAATGGAGCAATCTATCCCCTGACCATGCAATAAAGCTGGAGTCTCAAACATGTGGGTCGCGGGGTTATTTTCTGAGGCCCGCCAGCTCCCTGCAGCACCCCCGCATTTACCTAGAGCGGCTCCAGCCCAGCGTGCACCGGGCGCAGGGCAGGCTCCCTGCCTGCCTGCCCTGCCCCCGTGCTGCTCCGGGAAGAGGCTGGGACCTGGGGGAGCGGGGGGGGGGGAGGGGACAGGGGTCTGTGTGTTGCCCTGGCCGCTCCTCCAGGTACCTCCCCCAAAGCTCCCATTGGCTGTGGCTGTGCTGCCACGGCAGGAAGGAGGTGCACAGGGGAATGCTCAGTCTCTGGGTGAAGTTGCACAAAGCACTTTCTAGAGGAGGTATTTAAATGGCTCTGCTAATGTAGCATCTGAGTGCTTCACAATCACAAATGTATTTTACCCACACAACACCCCTGTGAGGCAAGGCAGAGCTACTATTCCCACTGCACAGCTGGGGAAACTGAGGCACAGAGGAACTGAGTGACTTGCCCAAGGTCACACAGGAAGTCTGTGACAGAGCAGGGAACCAATAAGCCATTCTTCCTCTGATTAGAGCAAGCCTGTAAAACTTGGCTATAGCCGACAAGAAAGAGTGGGTTTGGCTTTCTGTGCAGAGTATGGCTAGATTGTCACTCTAAAACCTGGCTGCGATCCACGGAGGAGGGTAGGTCAATTGCTGTCAACTGGAGAATGAGGGTCAGACTTCAGGGATATCTAGATTAGTAAAGGACCTAAGGCTCAGGAAAATCAAGCTGTGTCAAGAGAGTACAGTTAAACTGGGGACAAACCTTATTTAGAGGCTCTAGTTTCAGTTTAAGGGCATGTCTATGCTACAGCTGCTACAGCATTGCAGTTGTGCCACAGTAGTGCCATAGTGTAGACGCTTCCTACATTGATGGGATGGGTTTTTCTGGGTATGAAGTGTGACAAAGTTCCTGCTCTACCTTGTTTCAGAGTAGCAGCCGTGTTAGTCTGTATTCACATAAAGAAAAGGAGTACTTGTGGCACCTTAGAGACTAACCAATTTATTTGAGCATAAGCTTTCGTGAGCTACAGCTCACTTCATCGGATGCATTCAGTGGAAAATACAGTGGGGAGATTTATATACACAGAGAACATGAAACAATGGGTGTTACCATACACACTGTAACAAGAGTGATCAGGTAAGGTGAGCTATTACCAGCAGGAGAACGGGGCTCCTGGGGAAGAGCTGAGAAGAAAACAAGGGAAATCAGCTGTTGCCATCAGCTAATTAAACAACATATGCACAAACCTCTTAGGACACAAAAATCCAATTCTGTTCTAAAAAAAAGTAAATTTTATTAATTAGAAAAAAAGAAGAAAATACATCTGGGACTTAGGCTTTTGCTAGATTTAAAAAAAAATTACAAGGATTAAGCATCAAGAATAGCTCTCTTGAGGTCCAGTTTAAAGGTTACAAACAAAACAAAAGCACCTGGGGTTAGCACAGAGGAATCCACAAGCCATAAAGAAATAAAAGGGATAAACCTAAACCTAAAAAGGGGTAAACCTGTCTTGCTAGACATTTCCTGATCTACTTACATATCTGGAGTTTTAGGTGAGTAGTTTCTAGGTATGATACTGATAATTTTTCATACCTGGCCCAAGTTTCTCACAGCATAACTGCTTCCTGTCTGCCTCTTCCCGAGAATGACAACCGACCAACAAAAAGGGAGTCTTGTGTCAATTTTTAAAAGTTCTAGCCTTCCCATTGGCTCTTTTGGCCAGGTGCCCACTCACTTCCTTTTACCTATGCATAGCAGTGAGATTTTTTAACCCTTTACAGGTAGAGCAATTAGAGGACAGCTACTAAGAGGGATTTTATAGCTACTGGCTGGCTGGGTGTCCATAAAAGGGAGCAACCTCCCCCCTCTTTCATTTATCACAATGATACTGCCCTCCTTTGTAAAGTGCTGTGAGATCTACAGAGGTAAAGCACCACATAAGAGCTAGGTATTATCATAATCTCAACTGAGGGCTTTAGGGTCATATATTTAAATATGTAATATATTTAAATAAGGTAAAGAGGATGACTTGGGTAAATATAGGCCTTTCAGTCTGATATCAATCCTGGGCAAGATAATGGAGTGGCTGATATGGGACATGATCAATAAAGAATTAAAGAAGGGTAATGTAATTAATTCTAATCAACATGGTCTTATGGAAAATAGATACCATCAAACTAACTTGATATCTTCTTTTGATGAGATCACAAGTTTGGTTGATCAAACTAATAGTGTTAATGCAGGATCCCTGGATTTCTGTAAGGTGTTTGACTTGGTACCACATGACATTTTGATGAAAAAACTAAAATGATACAAAATTAACACGGCATAGATTAATTGGATTAAAAGCTGACTAACTCAAAATGTAATTGTAAACAGGTAATCATCATTAAATAGGTGCATTTCTAGTGGGATCCTGCAGAGATCTGTTCTTGGCCCTACACTATTTAATATTTTTATCGATAACCTAGAAGAAAACATAAAATCATTACTGATAAAGTTTGCAGATGACATGATAACTGGGGGAGTGGTAAATAATGAAGAGGACTGATACAGAGCAATCTGGGTGCAAGCAAACAATATGTGTTTTAATACTGCTAAATGTAAATGTATACATCTAGGAATGCAGGTCATACTTACAGGATGGGGATTCTATCCTGGGACGCAGTGATTCTGAGAAAGATTTGGGGTCATCGTGGATAAGCTGAATGTGAGCTCAGTGTGATGCTGTGGCCAAAGGGCTAACGCAATCCCGGGATGCATAAACAGGGGAATCTTGAGTTGGAGTAGAGAGATTATTTTACCTCTGTACTTGGCACTGTGGTGCAACTGCAGCTGTAATACTGTGTCCAGTTCTGGTGTCCACAATTCAAGAAGGATGTTGATAACTTGGAGAGGGTTCATGTAAGAGCCACAAGAATGACTAAAGGATTAGAAAACATGATGTACAGTGATAGACTGAAGGAGTTCAATCTATTTAGCTTAACAAACAGGAGGTTAAGGGATAACTTGATCACAGTTTATATGTGCCTACATGGGGAAAGGTAGAACATGATCCAATGTCTTGAAGTTGAAGCTGGACAAATTGAGACTGGAAATGAGGTGTATATTTTTAACTGTAAGGGTAATTAACAACTGGAACCATTTACCATGGATCAAGATTGGACGTTGTTCTAAAATGTATGGTCTAGGAATTATTTTGGGGCAGTTCTCTGGCCTGTGTTATGGAGGAGATCAGACTAGATGATCACAGTGGTCCCTTCTGACCTTGCAATTTATGAATTAATAAAGATTAATGAATCTGTACATTGTTCCATTCAACAGTGATACAAAGGACAGAAGAGAAAAACATACTTTTTTTCAGGCTAACCAAACTCAACCTAGATCCGTCATTGCCTAGGTAACTTTAATTTATTACACTGATACCATTTAAAAATGAAGGGGCAGATCCTCAGTTGGTATAAATTGTCATAGCTCCATTCAGCTGCCATAGCTCTGTGGAGCTATGACAATTACACCAGCTGACAATCTGCCCCCAAAACAACCTGTTAGGCAAACCTTTCTCTACCTGGAAACATGAGCTTGACATTGACAGGGGAAACATCTCTTATTTTTCTCACATTCTGTCACTTAAACATTGTAACCAAGTAACATGTTTTTTCTTTAACAAATAAGGGTTCTGGGCTGATCACATGTGTGTATCTTCATCTTACAGTCAAACTAAACAGCCACCATATGTAGCTCCTTTAAAGTGACAAATGGTGACAGACTGCTAAGTACAATGCAGGAAGGGCTGTAAGGAGACAGGATCAATTAGCCAGATAAAAGATCTGGGATAGAAAGGCCTCTTTGAAACAGTAGCATTTTTTTCAGTGTGTATGTGTATTTGCCTGTACAGGTAACTATGCATAATATTGTCAAACCTGTCTAGAGGATTTAGAAACAGAGTGAAATCCTGGCCTGAATGAAGTCAATGGCAAAACTCCCATTGACTTAAACAAGGCCTGGGATTTTCTCTGATTTTAATGGAAAAGACCTTTCTAAATCCCCTGTACTGCTTTGAAAGTCTCAACCTATACCCGCCTGTCTGTAGTGTTGGTGTCTATATTTATCCATGGGGGGGGGGGGGGGGAAAGAGAGAGAAAATAAATATTGCCAAAAGAAATGAAATGCCATTGAATGAATGGGCAGACTCCCAGGCTCTCTCATTATTCTCTGCCAGCTTCCTGCCTGCAATAATCCCAGCACTGCCTGACTAGACAGATCCCCTTATCGCAGTAGAAATTACATAAGAGTTATAGAATTGCTGCTGAAGGGAAACAGATTGGGCTGGGCTTGCTTTGTTAGATAACTAATGAGTGGGATACAGCAGGGCAAAGCCAAAAAGGGGGAGGGGGGAAATGAATATCTTTGTTAAAGAGAATTTGTCAGTTTCTGCCTGCTACTCCCAGAGGAGTGTTCTGGGGAGAGCTAATTGAATTAAGAACATGTGCACTTCTGCTAGCAAACACTCTTTATCTCCGTCGAGTGAAGATGGCAGGCAAAGAGATGGGATTCATGGTAATTTCAGCTCGGCCAACAGCAGCTGTATGCTGCAAACTTGTAATTGCAGAGAACATGATAAACTGTTGCATTTTGCATGATCCTGGTCCCCTGGGGAGGGCAGGTTCAGGGAAGGGCAGGAGGGATTTCCACTTGGCAGTATGGTGCCTTGCTTTCTTTGATGCCAGAGGAGACTTTCTGAGGTCAAGGCCCCCAGCTTAATGAAATGCATCAGCACAGAAGACAGCATCTGATGGCGTTAATGAGGCAGCAATTGGGAAGGTCATGAAGGCATCTTTAGAGCACTTGGAAACTTCCTTGTTCTGTACATAGTCTCCCCCAGTGGCAGCGGCTTTGGGGAATCAAGGAAGGAAAGGCACTCGGGCCAAAGGCTGCGGATGTGCGTTGTTTTGTGTCTTCAAAGACGGCTCCTCATTACTGAACTAACAAGATAGTGTCATCCACAGTCACGGAGCAAGACATAGAAAGGGCCATTTTGCCGCTTCCCATCACAGACACCAATCTGGCAAGTTAGAGGTGCATGATTACTTGGGCAGTGCTAAATGAAGAGATCGTCTGCAAGGCACACACCAATCCTGGGAGAGGGAGACTTGAGATTATTGCAATGAAAAATCCTCTGGCTCCATGGAGTTTGCACAGGCCCAGCTGAATCTTCTCCAATGAATGATCATTTCCCCTCTAGTTAAGGGCCTTTTGCCTTTCCCAGTTGTTTCGGCTTCTGGTGAATTTAAATCCCTAATATTAGCCGTGTAATTGAGCCCTAAACCCATGCCTGTATCAGCACAGGAACAACTCCAAGGGCAATGGAATTATGTCTGTGCATCTCACCCTCCTGAGCACAGGCCACTTCAAATGCAGACAGGGATTTGAGCTGATGATAACACGTTAGTCAAAAGTCAGGCCTACAGATTACTGCAGAGGGGGGAGCTGCCACAGTATCAGAGAAACAGGGTTACTCCTTTGGGAACCAGGTTACTGATTATTATGGGGGTGCCATGGACTTTGCTGATTATTCCAGTACAGAAGTGATGGCCCTCAGGGACTAATGTTAATATAGCCATTGGCATTCAGCAGCTTAGTAATCAGACACCTTGGAGAGCCATGGGACAAACTGTTGTTTGCCAAGAATGGGGTCACTAGATAAGACACAGGCTCTGGGGAGTGGAGTCTTTGGCAACTAGTGTCACTGGGTAAGCTAGACTCGGAGACACCTGGCCCAGATCCACAAAAGTATTTAGGCTCCTAACTCCCAGTGTCTGGCTAAGAACCCAGAGCCTGTCCCTTCCCCAGTGAACCTACTTACTGTCATGGGGAACAGTGGCACCTAGATTTGTTTTGTCAAAGAAATCACAAGCAGAGAAATGCAGAATAGCAGAATCAGATTGTGGAGGGAGTTGGCAGAGACATGGGGTCCAGGCTAGGGAGAGCAGAGATTGCTACAGCTCAGAAACCAGGGTGTGTGGCAATGTTTGGCAGAGGCCCTACACCAAAATACCAGGTCACGAATGAGGAGCATTGGCAGACCGGGGTACAAGCCCAACATTGCCACAGCATGTCACTGCTGAGCTGTGTTGTCAGAGGGGTGTGCCTGTTCATGGTATCCCAGCAGCTAGCCTCTGCCATGGGCCCAGTACTTACAGAAACCAAAACCTTCAAGTGGTGGAATAAATGAAACCAGGAAGAAGCTAAGAGCTGGGAGCCCCATCACCTCTGGGAGTAGCAGAAGGCAGGTGCTAATGCCAACGGTGGTGGAGGGTGGTTGTAATTCATCAGGCAAATTCTGCAAAGCATAAAGCCACCCTCCCCTCCCCCACCATCCTAACCATGACCCCTCTTCCAGGGCGGCAGCAAGGGTTGTATGGACTCCATTGTTTATTTCATTAGATCCAACTTCCCTCTCTAACCAGATTAGATGGCAGTCAATAAAACCCAGGCTGGCGGGGGATGGGGACAGAGCTGAGTGGCTGGAAATGAAAGAAGGGAAAATCGCATTACAGTCCTGAATTAGCATCTGGCTCAGGCCCTGGTTCTGCTTGCTATGTGCACCACGCCAATCCCTTGCAAAGCCCACTGTGCTGGGACTACCCTAGGGACGTTTGCCACCGTACCGTGACCTTGTATGCTCTTGTGACCTGATGCAAAGCTCACTGTAGATTATGGCAAGGCTCCTCTTGACTTCAGTGAGCTCTGGATCAGGCCCAGAGAGAAAGAGGAGCAGGATCATTTGAATAAGGCTTTGCCTTTCTGGGACACCCTCCCTCAAAGGGTTTCAAAGTCTTTTCCAGATCTCCAATTAAGCCTCACGCCCGCCTTGTGTGGTGTGGTCAATGGTATTATCCCCCACTGGATGGATGGCAAAGTGAGGAGGCCCAAAAAGGTGAGCTGGCTTGTCCGGAGGCATACAGCAAATGAGAGCAGAGCCCGGCGTCTTAGCTCCTATTCCCTCTTGTCCCTCCCTGTATGGTTCTGGAGAAAATCAGGGCACAAAACAATACAGCAAACTGTTGGGTCACAAGACTCACCAGCAATGAGCCTAGTCTCAATGGCTAACATACCCAACCCCCCTCAGACTCACCTGCAGGAACCTCCAAGGTGCTTTGCCTTCCCTGCATCCACAGGGGGAGCTGGTGTACACAGAGCAAAGGAAACCTGATTTTGGTCCTTCATTCTCCTCAAAGGTCTCCTCTCACAGAGGAAGGGAGGATGGTCCAGTCGTTAGAAATCCAGCTTCAGTTCCCTGCTGGGCCACATGCTTCCTGTGTGGCTTTGGGAAAGTTATTTTCTCGGTGCTTCAGTTTCCCAGCTGTAAAATGGGAGGATTAGTATCTGCCTCCCATGCATGCACTAGGCTAAATATGGAAAGAGTGTGAGCTGCTTGGATATTGCAGCAGTGGGGGTTGGGTAAGTACCTACAGTAGAAGCCCTCCATGTCGAGAGCATGGGCTGGGTTTGGGTTGGGTTCCATGTTGAGGGCATGGGCACATCACCTGTTCCAGTGGGAATCTTTTCCTTGCCATAGAGGGGTTGCTGGACAGAGTACTTCCTTCAGTCTCCTTTCCTGCACACATACAGCATGTAGACCAGTCCGCCTCCTCCACTCCTGCCTTGCAAGATTGATCCTTCAGGACCAAGTGCAGGGGCTGCTCTCTACCCAGACCTCTCTCCTATGCAGCCAACTTTTTCACTAGGAGGGTGGTGAAGCACTGAATGGGTTACCTAGGGAGGTGGTGGAATCTCCTTCCTTTGACGTTTTTAAGATCAGGCTTGACAAAGCCCTGGCTGGGATGATTTAGTTGGGGTTGGTCCTGCTTTGAGCAGGGGGTTGGACTAGATGACCTCCTGAGGTTCCTTCCAACCCTGGGGAGGCACAGTCAGCCAGAAGAGAAGTCAGCCCCCTTTCCCAGCATGGGGCTGATGAGATGGAAGAGACATAAAAACCAGCATGTAGGCCAAGGGGCCAGACTGGGCTGTGAACAGGCACAGGGCGGATCTGTTGAGAAAGGCAGGTGCCACAGATACCTACCAGCTCACTTCAGGGAATTAAGCCTCATAAGTCTATAGGCCTCGAACGCCACTGTGACACAGGGAGGGATTATTATCCCCACTTAGCAATAGAAAATTAGGGCCAGAGAGGTTAAGTGCAAGGCTCTAGCAGAGCCAGGAATCAGACCCACAACCATGTTCTGTGCTCCTAGTCCCAGGAGCCTTCCCCTCTCATTGGCTAGTTCACAGCTCCAGCAGGAGTCAGACAGAGCAGCACCTCTGAAAGTGAAGCCCATAGTGCCCAAGATCTGTTGTTTGACAGGGTTTGATTTTTTAGATTTTTCTCTGCCTGCTTTGTGTGCATGGCTATCCCAGTTGGGCACACCAACATGGCCAGAGCATGTGGAAATTAGGGACAGGATTGCTCTCACATTTCTGGAGGCAGCTGGGGGCTTCTGGGCTATTGAAAATCAGGCCCGCAGGGTCTTGATTTCTAAGAAGCAAACACAGGAGAGAATATGGGTTATTCAGAACCCAGCCCCCCTGCTCTATTCAGCTCTGATCCATTACCTACATCCAAGCTCTCTCCATCTAAGCTGTATTGTTGTTTTTTCCAGAGACCGGATATGTTTCTCACCCCATCCAACATTGACACCCTTCCCATCCTGGATCCCAAACTCCTCAGGAAGATTGGGGCAATCAGAGAGCCCTGGGCACAATCTTCCTCTCTTGTACCATATGCTTCCATCAAAGGGGACAAATCAAAGTTAGTACCTCAGCCCCTGGACAAGGTAAGTTCTCTCCTTTCCCCACTGACACAGATTGCCCACATAGGATTTAGGAGCATTGCATGGGAATCCAGGTCCCCCTGAGCAGGGTGCACTGCTGTCTATTAGCCAATGAGATTTTCTCAGCCCTGCACTGGATTTGAATGGGTCTCCGACCTACTATGGAGATAATAAAATGGCTGTTACCATTCTTTCTCTGAGACCCTTGGGGATGGCATGTGCCATTCATTCCTTTTTCTTTCTAAATTGCAAGTGGCTTTCGTGTTGATGAAAGCAGCCAGATAGCAGTATTTTACACTGATGTGGTAACTCTAATGCTCCCTAGATCTCAGAGCATTTAAGAAAGGAGGGTAAACATCATTCTCCCTAGTCTACAGGTGGGGAAACTTGCACGTGGACACCAGCCCCAAGATCACACAGAGCAGAGTTGGGAATGGAACCCAAGCCTCTGCACTTCCAAGTCCATGCACTATGTCCACAGGACCAAGCGGCTTCCTCCTCTACAGAGGCTTGAACCTACAGCTGCTTGCAACACAAGTGATTCTGCTGTGCATGCATTTTTTGGCTTTGTTCTCTAACTGTGGTTATCAAGAAGCTTCCCCATGGGCCATACTTGCCAGCTGCAGAGATTCTTACTCCTTCCCCTGACCACTGTCAAAGACAGGATACTGGGCAAGATGGCCCATGGGTCTGATAAGATCTGGCAATTAGTATAATCCCTTCTTTCTACAGGGACTCGGGTTTTCTTTCCTTTATCTAAGGGGACTGTTGGCCCCTTACTAAAACTTAGTGAGGGGGGGAGATTGGTTGGCCATCTCCCAGTACCAAAAGGAAGGGTTGGTGGGAAATCAGGCCTCTGAGACTGACAGTCCCAGCAGTTACCTGAAAGGCAGTGACCATGAGATGGTCGAGTTCAGGATCCTGACACAAGGAAGAAAGGAGAGCAGCTGAATACAGACCCTGGACTTCAGAAAAGCGGACTTTGACTCCCTCAGGGAACTGATGGGCAGGATCCCCTGGGAGAATAACATGAGGAGGAAAGGAGTCCAGGAGAGCTGCTGTATTTTAAAGAATACTTCTTGAGGTTACAGCGACAAACCATCCCAATGTGTAGAAAGAATAGTAAATATGGCGGGCAACCAGCTTGGCTTAACAGTGAAATCCTTGCTGAGCTTAAACACAAAAAAGAAGCTTACAAGAAGTGGAAGATTGGACAAAGGATGAGGAAGGAGTACAAAAATATTGCTCTGGCATGAAGGAGTGAAATCAGGAATGCCAAATCACACTTGGAGTTGCAGCTAGCAAGAGATGTTAAGAGTAACAAGAAGGGTTTCTTCAAGTATGTTAGCAACAAGAAGAAAGTCAAGGAAAGTGTGGGCCCCATACTGAATGAGGGAGGCAACCTAGTGACAGAGGATGTGGAAAAAGCTAATGTACTCAATGCTTTTTTTGCCTCTGTCTTCACGAACAAGGTCAGCTCCCAGACTACTGCACAGGGCAGCACAGCATGGGAAGGAGGTGACCAGCCCTCTGTTGGAGAAAGAAGTGGTTCAGGACTATTTACAAAAGCTGGACGAGCACAAGTCCATGGGGCTGGATGTACTGCATCCGAGAGTGCTAAAGGAGATGGCGGATGTGATTGCAGAGCCATTGGCCATTATCTTTGAAAACTCATGGCGACTGGGGGAGGTCCCAGACGACTTGAAAAAGGCTAATGTAGTGCCCATCTTTAAAAAAGGGAAGAAGGAGGATCCGGGGAACTACAGGCCAGTCAGCCTCACCTCAGTCCCTGGAAAAATCATGGAGCAGGTCCTCAAGGAATCAATTCTGAAGCACTTCGAGGAGAGGAAAGTGATCAGGAACAGTCAGCATGGATTCACCAAGGGCAAGTCATGCCTGACTAATCTAATTGCCTTCTATGACGAGAAGACTGGCTCTGTGGATGAGGGGAAAGCAGTGGACATGTTATTCCTTGACTTTAGCAAAGCTTTTGACACGGTCTCCCACAGTATTCTTGCCAGCAAGTTAAAGAAGTTTGGGCTGGATGAATGGAGAATAAGGTGGATATAAAGCTGGCTAGATTGTCAGGCTCAACAGGTAGCGATCAATGGCTCCATGTTTAGTTGGCAGCCGGTATCAAGCGGAGTGCCCCAAGGATCGGTCCTGGGGCCGGTTTTGTTCAATATCTTCATTAATGATCTAGAGGATGGCGTGGATTACACCCTCTGGAAGTTTGCAGATGACGCTAAACTGGGAAGAGAGGTAGATATGTTGGAGGGTAGGGATAGGATACAGAAGGCCCTAGAGAAATTAGAAGATTGGGCCAAAAGAAATCTGATGAGGTTCAACAAGGACAAGTGCGGAGTCCTGCAGTTAGGACGGAAGAATCCCATGCACCGCTACAAACTAGGGACCGAATGGCTAGGCAGCAGTTCTGCAGAAAAGGACCTAGGGGTTACAGTGGACGAGAAGCTGGATATGGGTCAACAGTGTGCCCTTGTTGCCAAGAAGGCCAGTTGCATTTTGGGCTGTATAAGTAGGGGCATTGCCAGCAGATCGAGGGACATGATCTTTCCCCTCTATTCGACATTGGTGAGGCCTCATCTGGAGTACTGTGTTCAGTTTTGAGCCCCACACTACAAGAAGGATGTGAAAAATTTGGAAAGTGTCCAGCGGAAGGCAACAAAAATGATTGGGGGACTGGAACACATGACTTATGAGGAGAGGCTGAGGGAACTGGGATTGTTTAGTCTGTGGAAGAGAAGAATGAGGGGGAATTTGATAGCTGCTTTCAACTACCTGAAAGGAGGTTCCCAAGAGGATGGATCTAGACTGTTCTCAGTGGTAGCAGATGACTGAACGAGGAGTAATGGTCTCAAGTTGCAGTGGGGGAGGCTTAGGTTGGACATTAGGAGAAACTTTTTCACTAGGAAGATGGTGAAGCACTGGAATGGGTTACCTAGGGAGGTGGTGGAATCTCCTTCCTTCCTTCCTTTTTAAGGTCAGGCTTGACAAAGCCCTGGCTGGGATGATTTAGTTGGAGATTGGTCCTGCTTTGAGCAGGGGGTTGGACTAGATGACCTCCTGAGGTCCCTTCCAACCCTGATATTCTATGATTCTAATGGGGAGAGGCCAGTGCTCCAGGTCAGCCTGACTGACAGGGCAGGCAGGGTAACAAGGGAGTCAGGAGGCCAGGGGAGTCCCGTCCTCCTTGTGAGCAGAACTGCCAGACACTGCAAACCCACAAAAAAACTGCAGAAATTGGGCTTGTTTTTGGCTTAATTGGCTTGTGAGTTGCTTGTTGGCTAGTTTTTTGCTTGTTGCTTGTTTGGCTTGTAGCTTGTTGCTTCTTCTTTTTTTTTATAGGCTCCCTGCAAGCAGGGGCAATGGGTGGGGAGAGAGTCAGGGGTGCACAGCAGCCCCACCACAGTCCCAGACTGCACGACGGGGGGATCCAGTCCCATAGAGTGTGGGGGTTCTTAGGGGGATTGGCTTGGTTTGGCCTTGTTTTGAAATGGGATTAGCTTGATTTTTGGCTTATTGTGAAACTTGGGGTGCTTATTTAGCACGTGAAAGTTGGCAACTGTGGGAACTGCCTGGAACAGAGTAGGACCAAACTAAGGAGGGAGCAGGGGCCTGAGCTGAGCTCGGGAGCAGGGCCTCGCCGGCCACAGAGAACCAGAGAAGCAGCCCAGGGAGCAAGTCAGTGCTGTGAGCAGAGCCACAGAAATAAGAGCCAGAGAAGCAGCCCAGGGAATAGGTCAGTGCTGGGAGGAGAACTGCAGCACCCAGAGCCAGAAGGGCCAGAGAAGCAGCCCAGGGGGCTGTAGGCAGAGCAGCAGCAGCGCTGGGGCTGGACTTGGGGTTGGAGCTGGAGCAGTACGGAGCTGGGTGCAGTGAGCAGCTGGGAAGAGCGAGGGGAGACCCTGGGCAGTGGGCTCAGTGCAGGGAGACCCCAGCCAAGAGACCTTGCAGGCCAGACTTGGAGGGGTATCATAACCTCGATTGGGGGGAGGGGCGGACAACGCTGTGGGAAAGGACCCTGCCACCTAGAGTCTGAAGGTGTGTGGTGACCACCAGAGCAAGCGTCTGACCCGCAGAATCCCTGCAGCACAGCCAGGGCCTGGGCAGGAGGCCTGGGACATGTGAGGAACAGACTGTGAATCATAGAAGATTAGGGATAGAAGAGACCTCAGAAGGTCATCTAGTCCAAACCCCTGCTCAAAGCAGGACAAACCGCAACTGAATCATCCCAGCCAGGGCTTTGTCAAGCTGGGCCTTAAAAACCTCTAAGGATGGAGATTCCACCACTTCCCTAGGTAACCCATTCCAGTGCTTCACCACCCTCCTAGTGAAATAGTGTTTCCTAATATCCAATCAAGACCTCCCCCACTGCAACGTGAGACCAGTGCTTCTTGTTCTGTCATCTGCCACCACTGAGAACAGCCGAGCTCGATCCTCTTTGGAACCCCCCTTCAGGTAGTTGAAGACTGCTATCAAATCCCCCCTCACTCTTTTCTTCTGCAGATTAAACAAGCCCAGTTCCCTCAGCCTCTCCTCGTAAGTCATTTGCCCCAGCCCCCTGATCATTTTCATTGCCCTCTGCTGGACTTTCTCCAATTTGTCCACATCCTTTCTGTAGTGGGGGGCCCAAAACTGGACACAGTACTCCAGATGCGGCCTCACCAGTGCCAAATAGAGGAGAATAATCACTTCCCTCGATTTGCTGGCAATGCTCCTACTAATGCAGCCCAATATGCTGTTAGCCTTCTTGGCAACAAGGGCACACAGCTGACTCATATCTAGCTTCTCATACACTGTAATCCCCAAATCCTTTTCTACAGAACTGCTGCTTAGCCAGTCAGTCCCCAGCCTGTAGCAGCACATGGGATTCTTCCATCCTAAGTCCAAGCCTCTGCACTTGTCCTTGTTGAATCGCATCAGATTTCTTTTGGCCCAATCCTCCAATTTGTCTAGGTCACTCTGGACCCTATCCCTACCCTCCAGTGTATCTACCTCTCCCCACAGCTTAGTGTCATCTGTGAACTTGCTGAGGGTACAGTCTGTCCCATCATCCAGACCATTAATAAAGATGTTGAAAAAAACCGGCCCCAGGACTGACCGCTGGGGCACTCCGCTTGATGCCGGCTGCCAACTGGACATCAAGCCATTGATCACTACCCATTGAGCCCGACATTCTAGCCAGCTTTCTACCACCTTATACTCCATTCATCCAATCCATACTTTTTTGACTTGCTGGCAAGAATACTGTGGGAGACCATATCTAAAGCTTTGCTCAAGTTAAGATATATCACGTCCAGTGCTTTCCCCATATCTACAGAGCCTGTTATCTCATCATAGAAGGCAATCATTTTGGTCAGGCATGACTTGCCCTTAGTGAATCTATGTTGACTGTTTGTGATCACCTTCCTCTCCTCCAAGTGCTTCAAAATTGACTCCTTGAGGAAGTGCTCCATGATTCTTCCAGGGACTGAGGTGAGGCTGACCGGTCTGCAGTTCCCCAGGTTCTCCTTCTTCCCTTTTTTAAAGATGGGCAATATATTTGCCTTTTTCCTCCCCCGATCGCCATGAGTTTTCAAAGATAATGACCAATGGCTCTGCAATCACATCAGCCAATTCCCTCAGCACCCTCGGATGCATTAGATCTGGACCCATGGACTTGTGCATGTCCAGCTTTTCTAAATAGTCCTCAACCTGTTCTTTCACCACTGAGGGCTGCTCACCTCCTCCCCATACTGTGTTGTCCAGGACAGCAGTGTGGAAGCTGACCTTGTCTGTGAAGACCGAGGCAAAAGAAGCATTGAGTACTTCAGCTTTTTCCACATCATCTGTCACTATATTGCCTCCCCCATTCAGTAAGGGTCCCACACTTTCTCTGACCTTCTTCTTGTTGCTAACATACCTGTAGAAACCCTTCTTGTTACCCTTCCTCTCCCTTGCTAGCTGCAATTCCAGTGATGTTTTGGCCTTCCTGATTACACCCCTGCATGCTCGAGCAATATTTTCATACTCCTCCCTAGTCATCTGTCCACGTTTCCACTTCTTGTAAGCTTTCTTTTTGTATTTAAGCTCACCAGAGATTTTGCTGTTAAGCCAAACTGGTTGCCTGCCATATTTGCTATTCTTTCTGCACATTGGTATGTTTCGTTCTTTAAAATACAGCCAGCTTTCCTGGACTTCTTTCCCCCTCATATTAGCCTCCCAGGGAATCCTAAGGGAGTCAAAGTCTGCTTTTCTGAAGTCCAGAGTCCGTATTTTGCTACTCTCCTTTCTTCCTTTTGTGAGGATCCTGAACTCAACCATCAACTGCCCTGACATTCCAGCGAGGGCTGTTTGTGGTTCCCTATGCCCACAGAGCAGGGTGACGGGTTTTCCTTTAACCTTTCCCATTTTTCCCTTATTTTTTGTAATTAGTTGCTGTTTAATAAATTGTATTTGCTTTGAACTATATGCAATGATCAGTGGGTCAGGGAAGCGTCCAGGGAGAGCACCCTGGAGTGGGGAAATCCTGCCCTGCCCTAAGTGACCACAGCAAGGTTGGGGGTCAAGCCCCCAGGAATCCAGATTTGTTGGGGTTATAAGGACTCTGCTACCCAGGAAAGTGGAAGGGGAGCCCTCGAGGTCAGGCAGGCCTCTGGGTAAAGGGAGTGGGAGCGAGGACTCAGATCCTTTCGCTAGCCCATTTCACTGGGGTAATGTATAAGCCAGGAAAGTTCCCCACTATAGCGGGACCATTCCCCTGCTTACATTTAGGTTTGACTCCTGTGGGTTCATTAGAAACATAGATGGTTATTCCTGGATCCAGCCCGAGAAGGGCCAGGGCTGTAGCTTTGGGTGACTGGCCAGGGAAATGGTCCAGCTGCCCAGCAACAGGGTAAGCGTTCCCCAGCTGGGTCTGGTCAAACAGGGGTCAGGGGGCACTGTCCTAGGGAGAAGAGGAGGCTGTCTGGTATTAAAGAGGGAGCTGGCTCAGAGAGGGTTGGGCTGGAACCCAGTTGTGGGGGAGAACTGCAAGAAGGCTTTAGTCCTGGGTTGGGGACAGAATGTCAGGGCAGGTGAGTGGGTACAACTTGGAGGAGACGTGAGGTGAGAAGACTCCATATCCTCTCCTATGGAGCAGACCCAGGTCCAGAAGTAGCTTAAGCAGAAGGCCCCTAGGGAATTGGGCAAGGACTAGAGGGCAAAGGGCCTCTGTGGGTCACTGAGCTGACAAAAGGATGGAGGGAGGCGGGAGGGCAGTGTGAGTTCTCAACCTGAAGGGCTGGGAGTAGGTGGTGAGAGTGCTTGATTGGTGCCACTCTGGGAAGAGACTGAGAAGACGTCCCAAAGCTTTGGGGTTGACTATGTGGGTGTTGATACTGTGAAGGAGGGGGGCCAGGTTCCTTAATGACCTGGCATAACTGACAATATTTCAGGCATGGAGCTCCTGGCTGAGAAGCGGGGCATGCGGGAAGGGGAGGGATCATTGCAGGCTGACCTTGGTGGGGACATGCTGTGTGATCCCTTCAGATGCAGGGGCATAGGCTGCTGAGCTCTCAATGCTGCTGCTCGGGACCACCATTACCCCACTGACTGCACAGATCCATGGCTCAGGAAAGAGAGGGAGGTGAAATGGGAAATGTGAGGAGCACGGGGGGGAGGCAGTAACTGTGCAGGTTGCACTGCCTCAGCTAGGAGGGGAGCTTTAGGCCTGTCCTGAGCACAGAAGCCGCCTGCTTTGTACCATACCCCAGGAGAGGAGTAGGAATAGTCATTAGTGCTTAAGGCTCTAGCTCAGGAGTTGAGACCTGGGTTCAATTCCCTGCTCTGGGGCCAGTCACTCCACCTCTCTGTGCAGTGGGGATGGCTGCCCTGTCCTGCCCCACTGGAGCATGTGAGGATACATCCTGTAAAGATTGTGAGGTGCTCAGATACTAGGGTTGCCAACTTTCTACTCACACAAAACCGAACACCCTTGCCCTGCCCCTTCTCTGAGGCCCGACCCCCTTCTCTGAGCCATGCTCACTCCATCTCTCCCTCACTCTCCCCACCCTCACTCACCCATTTTCACCAGGCTGGCTCAGGGTTTTGGGGTATGGGAAGGGGTGGGGGCTCTGGCTGGGGTGCAGGCTGCAGGGTGGGGCCAGAAATGAGGAGTTCAGGGTGTGGGAGAGGGCTCTGGGCTAAGGAATTGGGTTGGGATGCAGGAGGGGGTGATGGCTCTGGCTGGGGGTGCAGGCTCTGGTGTAAGGCCAAGGATGAGGGGTTTGGGATGCAGCAGGGGGATCCAGGCTGTTGGGTGGTGCCGAGGGACTCAGAGTATGGGAGGGGGTCCCGGACTGAGGCAGGGGGTTGGGGTGCAGGAGGGGGTACAGGCTCTGGGCTGGGAGTGTGGGTTCTAGGGTGGGGCCAGAAATGAGGGGTTCAGGGTGTGGGATGGGGATCAGGACTGGGGCAGGGAGTTGGGGTGCAGGGGGGTAAGGGCTCTAGCTGGCGGTGTGGGCTGTGGGGTGGGGCTGGGGATGAGGGATTTCATGTGCAGGAGGGGGCTCCGGGCTGGGGCTGAGAAGGTGGGAGGAGGATCAGGGCTGGGGCAGGGGGTAGGGGCACAGGAAGGGGTCAGAGGTGCAGGCTCCGGGTAATGGTTACCTCAAGCAGCTCCCAGAAACAACGGCATGTCTCCCCTCTGGCTCCTATGTGGAAGCACAGCCAAGCGGCTCTGTGCACTGCCCTGTCCACAGGCACCACCCCCGCAGCTCCCATTGGCCATTGTTCCCAGCCAATGGGAGCTGCAGAGCCGGCGCTTGGGGCAGGGACAGCGTACAGAGCCCCTTGGCTGGCCCTACACAAAGGAGCCAGAGAGGGGACATGCCGCTGTTTCTGGGAGCCGCGTGGAGCCACGGCAGGCAGGAAGCCTGCCTTAGTCCCACTGATCTGCTGACTGGACTTTTAACGGCCCAGTCACCGGTACTGACCGGAGCCGCCAGGATTCCTTTTCAACAGGGTGTTCCGGTAAAAAACCGAACACCTGGCAACTCTATCAGATACTGTGCTGATGGGGAAGGGGGCGTCCAAGGCCCTGAGAGAGCTCACACTGAGCCTCGAGGGGAAAGTAGTCCCTGGGTTCTCTGGACTGAGGCCCAGATGGACTGACTGGGGAAAAATCCCTCTGTGGCTAGTGCTGTAGTAAACCCGGGGGTTTAGAGACCCTGGTGTAATGCCCAGACTTACTGTGTCTCTTCCTGGAGCTCAGGAGATTGCAGCACTGCAGAAGCCATAGGCTTCTTCCATGGAGGGGAAGGCAGTTCAGCCAGTGTAGCCCATTGACTTTATATCAGTACTCAGGAAGCTCCTACGCACCTTCCCCTATCACAGGGGCATCTGCAACACAAAGGGTAGGGTGAGAAAGAGGCAAAACCCCACCTGGGGCACATAAGACCTGCGATGGGGAGAGGAAAGACCCTGAACTGTGGAGACTGGAGCATCACCAATCTGAATGCAGTTGTGATGGGTGTGCTGGTGCTGGGGCCATGCCATCAGAAGTGACATCTTGGAAAGCAGTTATTATGTGTATTGGCTTAGTGCCTTAGTGTGCTAGGTGCTGTGCAAGCATAACGATGACAATTCCCTGCCCTGAAGAGCTTACAACTGATGTCTCTAACAAACAGACAGAAGGGGGTAAAAGGTGAGGAGTTAAACTGCAGTCCTGAGCACTTGTGGTCATCAGAAATCTCCTGGCACTTTTCAGAAGAGCTGGGGTTTCAGCCCTCATGTTCTGGCCCAGTTCCAACTCAGGAATCAGATCATTGCAGCTATTTCAGTTGGATGCTCTCGTCTTCTTCACTTCTCTTCCTAAATGGGTGTAGCTGACTCTGTTAAACAGCTGCTGTGTTTCTCCCAGGAGATGGTTGAATTTCTATGGCAGGGGAATGCATGGAAAATCTGTACAGTTCTACCAGACCCTCTGAGATAAAAAGTGCTAGGGAGCTGAAAGGTAACAGTTAGGACTCTGGTATCAGAGGGGTAGATGTGTTAGTCTGGATCTGTGAAAGAGGCAAAGAGTCCTGTGGCACCTTATAGACTAACAGACATATTGGAGCATAAGCTTTCGTGGGTGAATACCCACTTCTTCAGTTAGGACTCTGGCCCTTGGAGTAGCAGTGGGGAAAGCACTGACCATGGGTGGCTTTATGCAGGAGCAATGCCAAGAACTGGGCCAGGGTAGAAGTGACATATCTACATGCAGGAGAGGGGCTGCTTGCACAGTGAGGCATGGATGTCACATGGGGATGGGGAAGTGCAGTGTTTTTCATTGGCTGCCAAAGCAGTGTCTGAAAGGTAGGGTGGGAAACTCAGAGACTATGAAATAATCATGGCTCACTGTAACTTATTCATGTAACTGTAACTTTCACTGTAAGTTTCACTGTAACTTTCACTCTTACCAGCAAGAGAGTGAGTTTGTTTGTGGGAGGGCGGAGGGTGAGAAAACCTGGATTTGTGCTGGAAATGGCCCAACTTGATGATCACTTTAGATAAGCTATTACCAGCAGGAGAGTGGGGTGGGAGGAGGCACTGTTTCATGGTGTCTGTGTATAAAATGTCTTGTGCAGATTTCCACAGCATGCATCCGATGAAGTGAGCTGTAGCTCACGAAAGCTCATGCTCAAATAAATTGGTTAGTCTCTAAGGTGCCACAAGTCCTCCTTTTCTTTTTAAAGAGCCTGGTGTTGATGGTTCTAATCCTGAACAACCCAACAAAAGCCTTTCCCAAGTCATGCCCTGTGTGTGCTCCCCACTATACCTATCCCCACCTCCCCCATTTCATTAGGGGAATTTCTTCCCTCCTTTCCTCCTCTCCACTGCTGGGCCCAGAGCTCTCTAGATCAAAACAAATGGGGGAGGAGGAAGAAAATGTTTGAACTAGGCCATTTGTGCCATGGCTTTAAATATTCATCAGCCCATCAATAATCCATGGAGCTAAACTCTGTTTGAATGTTGCAGTGTCTGCATGTGCCCAGTCGGAGATGAAGTTTGCTAACAAGACCTTTCCTGCAGGGAAGAGAACAGGGAGCTCAGCTCTTTGTTCACAACATGTTCGGTGGATTTTTTACCAAGAAAAGCAGAGCTCCTTTGAGTTCTTAAACCGGGAGCTCAGCTGCAAAGTGTTCTGCTGAAATACTTTTCACAGGAAGATTGGTGGGGATGTGGTCTAACACAGAACTCTCTGGGGCACATGTGGCACATAGGAACTGCCAGATTGGATCAGACCTGAGATCCATCTAGTTCAATGTCCCATCTTTGATGGGGCCAGCATCAGAGGCTGCAGAGGAAGGTGTAGGATCCCTCAGTTGCAGAAGTGGGATAATCTCCCCATCACATAAATCTCATCCTGAGCAACAATAAAGACTGGCTTAAGCTCTGAAGCATGAGATTTGATATCTCTTCAAAAACTTCATTAGCATCAATTATTCTAAAACTGGACGCCATTGTTATCCATATCAATGTTCAATCCCTTTGTGAATCTTGCTCTCATTGCTTAGTGGACCAGGACTGAGTCCATGTCTGTTCCGCACTGAGAGCAGGACCTGAGATAACCCCCATAGCCATTTGAAGTTGCTAGATCCATCTAGATGCCCCTCGATATCAGGGTTTGTTGTGCTGGGGCTATCCATACACACAGTGAGAGAGAGGCTCCTCCAAAGAGCTGACATTCTAAATAGACAGGGGGTAGTAGACAAATAGACTATGGCAGGGCAGTCTTAAACCCAAGTGTGAGAATAGCATAGTAATGACGCCATTCCTAGCATGGGACTCAGAGACAATAGACATCTGTGTAATTAGTTTTCTTTCAGATGGTTCCATTCCCTGACATATTGCATGGCAATATAAATATGTAGGTTTGCACATGTGCACATTGAGTTTAGATTCTTGCCCTTCCTCCAATATTTCCCTTTCTGCTGTTAAGTGTGAAGCCACACATCCTCTCTTCAGAATCAAATCCATCGCCCCCCTCCCAAAAAAAAACCAAGAAAAAATCAGAGTTCAGATCCAGAGCTTTGAAAAAAATTCCCCAGGCTTTGTAGGAAGGTTTGAGGGACAGAGAAAAACATAAACTGAAGGCTTGGTACCTTTTGAATGAATAGCTATATCAGAAACTTGAGGAGAAAAATCTCTTATTGCTTTATTAAAATATAGGAACATAGGAATTGCCTGAGTGGATCAGATCCAAGCTCCATCTAATGCAGTATCCCACTTCTGACAGTGGCCAGCAGCAGATGCTTCAGAGGAACATGGAATAATCTGCTCCCCACATTGGTCTCGTCCTGGTCTCTAATAGCTAGAGATTGGCTTAAGCACTGCAGAACAAATTTGTGGTCATTAATGACAACTCGGGATATTCTTGTTATCTATACAAATATCCAATTCCTTTTGGAATTTTGTTAAATTCTTGGTCTCAGCAGCTTCCTTTGGCAATGAGATCCAGTCTAAACACACTTCGTGTGAAATATTTCCTTTGATCAGTTTTGGATTTCACACCTTTTTATTTCATTGAATGTCCTCTGGTTTTTGTATGATGAAACACAGAGAACAGACACTCTGATCTCCCTTCCCTACACCATTCTTTATTTATATACTTTTAGCACATCCCTTCTTATTTGTCTCCTTTCTAAGGTAACACTTCAAATCTTTTCAATCTCTCCTCATAGAGTTTTTTCAGACCCTTGATCCTTCTCATTGCTCTTCTCTGAACCCACTCCAGTTCTGCACTATTCCTTTGGAGATGGGGTGACCAGTCCACCACACAGGATCCCAAATGAGGCCACATCATTGAATTAGATAAAGGTATTATAATATTTTTGATATTATTCTCCATCCTAGTCCTTATGCATCCTAACATCTTGTTTGCTTTTTTGACTGCAGAGGTCTCCATTGAGCTGTCTGCCTTGATGCACACATCCCCTTCTTGAATTGATAGCTAATTTAGAGCCAGTTAGATGTAAGAGAAGTTTACATTTCTCCCTCCCATGTGCATTACTTTGCATTTGTTGACATTAAATTTCCATTTGCCATAGAATCATAGAATATCAGGGTTGGAAGGGACCTCAGGAGGTCATCTCGTCCAACTCCCTGCTCAAAGCAGGACCAATCCCCAACTAAATCATCCCAGCCAGGGCTTTGTCAAGCCTGATCTTAAAAACTTCAAAGGAAAGAGATTCCACCACCTCCCTAAGTAATGCATTCCAGTGCTTCACCACTCTCCTAGTGAAAAAGTTTTTCCTAATATCCAACCTAAACCTTCCACAATGCAACTTGAGACCATTACTCCTCGTTCTGTCATCTGCTACCACTGAGAACAGTCTAGATCCACCCTCTTTGGAACCCCCATTTCAGGTGGTTGAAAGCAGCTATCAAATCCCACCTCATTCTTCTGCAGACTAAACAATCCCAGTTCCCTCAGCCTCTCCTCATAAGTCACGTGTTCCAGTCCCCTAATCATTTTTGTTGCCCTCCACTGGACACTTTCCAATTTTTTCCACATCCTTCTTGTAGTCTGGGGCCCAAAACTGGACACAGTACTCCGGATGAGGCCTCACCATCATGTTGCCCATTCACTTATCTTGTTTAGATCTCTCAAAAGTTCTCGACAGTCCTCTCTGATCCTTACTAGCCTAAATCACTTTGAGTCATCTGCAGATTTTGCTACTTCACTGCTCATTTCCCTTTCAAGATCATTAATAAATATATTAAACAATGTGGGACCTAGTATGAAACCCTGAGGCCCACACTGTTCACCTTTAGTCCTGGTAAAAATTCACCATTTAATCTTACTCTTTGCTTCTGCCTGTTAGCCAGTTTTTAATCCATGACAATACTTTGCCTCTCACTCTGTGACAATTTAGCTTCTTTAGTAGCCTCTTGTGCAAGGACCTTTTCAAAGGCCTTTTGGGAGTCTAAATAAATTATGTCAACCAGTTCTCCTTTATACACACACACACGTATGCTGTTGGGGACACACACAACTGCCCACTTCATCCTGCCCTGAATTCGAACAGCTTTATGCTAGGTTGGGTACAAAGCTATCCGAAAGCCAGCGGTTCTGTGTGATGGCTTGGCTGATGGCAAATGGGAGGGGAGGTGGCCCACAAAACAATCTCTAATGAAGATGTGATCCGCCTTTTGAGTACGTTGCAAATCCCTGTGCGAAGGGGAGCTGGGGTTTGTTCTGCTTCATGCATCATCACTGCACTATCAGCTGCATTCTGATTGTGTGTAAGTGGCAGGTTTTCAGAAGGATTCAGCCCACTGGATGGGTGCGGAGTCATTTTGAAAATGTGGCCAGAGGTGTCACAGAGAGAGCAGCTGGATAGTAAGGACTTTGGAAAATTGGCCCATGTTCAGATCCCTAAATGGGAGCAGGGCTCATTTCCAAATCTGGGCTGATGTGTCTAGATGATCTAAATGTTCAACCCTGAATCCATTTAGCAAATTCTTTCCTATTACAACTGCATTATTCTATGGACCTTCAGCACCATACAGCATCTACCTTTTAGCTCCATAAAACAGATGACTGCCATCTTCAAACCTTTGGTACTGATAAATTATACTGTTGTGTGAATAAATCACCCTGCACTGCAGTAATGCTTCATGCAATCTCTCCATCTGATTTTAAAATAACATGTCATTAAATCTCAGCCATGGTTATTAAGAATCGTGGGGGGTGGGTCAAGAAATAGTGTATTAGGTTGTATTTAAATGCACTAGATGTATGCAAGGCAGGGGGGCTGCAAAATCACTTAAGTTCAGATTTACCAAATTGCATGCACAAATATCCCAGTTCCAGACCTGGTCACTGCTCCTGCCGGTGGCTTGTGCGCACACTTCCAATAATTGCACATGGGCACAACTCTGCACGTCTGGCTCTTAGCATAAACTCAGGAAATACAGACTGAAACACCAAAAGGTAGAAGATGAAAGATGTGGGTGTGCGCATGATGTGCGTTGGTATGTGTATGCGTCCACTACAGTGTGCGTTGGTGGGTCAGTGGGTGTGTCAAGTACATAGTGTATGTGTGTGTGTGTGTGCGCATGTATCTAGTATGATTTGTGTGTCTTTTGTGTAAGTGTCTACTTTGGGGTGGGCATATGTCTAGTACAGTGCATGTGTGTTGCTTTGGTGTGGGTATGTGTCTACTGCCATGTCTGACACTAGTGTGTGTGTTTAGAATAGTTTGCATGCATGTTGTGTTGGTGTGGGTGAGCCTATGTGTGTTTTGCATTGGTTTGTGTATGTGCCCAGTACCATGTGGATGGGCGTAGATTTCTTGATGACATTAATGCTTTACTTTGTGAAGTCTGCTTGCCTGCACTCTGTCAAAACTCTGGTCCATTTCTCAACCATCAGCTGATCAAGCCCAGCCTTAAAAACACAGAGAGAGAGAGAGAGAGAGAGAGAGAGAGAGAGAGAGAGAGAGAGAGAGAGAGTGTGTGTGTTCCTGCTTGAAGTTCTTTCTGAAAAGCAGGAAAAATGCTGGCAATAAAAAAAAAGAAAAAACCCAACAACAATAAAACAACAACCTTGGAAAGAGCTATTTTTCCTCTAGCCTTTTTTTTTATTCCAACCAATCCATTGAGTTTTACTGCTTCATCTTTCATTACAGCATCCAGTCTTATACATAACATAATATAAATACATAATAAAACACATAGTGTATCAGTAGGTGGATATTGCTGGCCTAGCAAACCCTATGTAAATGCACTGCAGAGAGCATTCCAGCACCAGACGCATTGCAAGTGGGGAAGGGGGTTCAGAGGTCAGCTCTCAGTCCCTTGGGCTGGGTTTGAGATCTAATGAGCATAAGCTCTTAGCAGCCTCCTGATGCCATGGTGGGGCTAGAAATGCCCCTGGCTGGTGCAGTAATGGTGAGAGGAGACAAAGGGAGTGTGAGGAATGGCAGAGTAGGTAAAGCATGGGGCCCAGTAGGAGAGAGCAGACGCCAAGGTGGAGGTAGGGTCTGATTGCATCCCAGTGGACGGCAACACTGACATTGCCACTGAACAAATTCACTTTGCAGCCCTTCTTTTTCTTATGATTTCCTCTGCTCTCCATTCATAGCCTGCCAGAGCCATGAATGGCGGTGGCCCCTGTATTCAGCTATCTATAATAACACTGCGCACTTAGGACCAATCCAAAGGACACTGCAGCCAGTAGAAAGATTCTCATTGACTCCAGTGTTGGGCCAGACCCTTACATAGCACATTTACAAAGCTCTTTACAAAGCAGGAATATTACTGGGGTGCCACTGAGCCCCCTGACCCATCAGCCTGGGCTCCCTCTCACACTGTATTGCTGTAACAAGCTGCAAAGCCCTCCAGCCTACACTTTCACCAGCATTCATACAGGTAGGGACACAACCAGCTGCAGTTACACGCAGGCTCTCTAATCACCAGCTTCCCAGCCTGGGACCCCAGAGCAGTACCGTCCTGCCCTGGTCAAATCTGGCCCGTATATGGGTTTAATACCTGGTCCGCCTCTCCCTCAATTTGAAGAGGACCGTGTACACTTGTGATAACCAAGCTGAGATTTTCCCCAGACACCTTAGTCAAACACACACTGGTTTGGATTAAAACATAAAATAAATTTATTAACTACAAAAGGATAGATTATAAATGATTATAAGTGATAGCAAAGAGATTAAAGCAGATTACCTGGTAAATAAATAAAACTGCAAACTGAGTTTAACATACTAGATAGGTAGGATATAAATTAGCAAATTCTCACCCTGAGTGGTAAACAAGCTGGCAGATTCTTAAGGCATAAACTGCCTCAGCTTTGCAGCTTGGTTTTTTTTCCAGGTTTTTATACACAGGTTTTTAAATATAGAAATCCCTTTGGCCTGGGACCATCACTTTCCCCCTGTTCAGACTTTATTCCTCTGGTGTTTCCAGGTGTGTTGTTGTAGGGAGAGTGAGGTACCATCATGATGTTATTTTCCCCCTTTTATATATTTTTCCCACTTGCTGGAAAGCTCTTTTGCTGTGACCTGGGTCAAACAGTTCCCATTGTGTAATGCTATCTCTGAGAGGTTTCTGTTGTACACAGTTACTGGGGTAATCCTTGTGCTTGTGTGCATTGCCTCACAAAGCCATTAACCTTGTTTGGCCTTTTTTTACTGTTCTACCTGAAAGGCTTGTGGGTGTTTTCAACCTCACAACATGTTTCAGTAACACATACGTAGCCAAACTTCATTACTTCACATACAACGATAGCACATACAATCCAACAAGATATTAATGTCTAGAAGATCAAGACTTTTAGAATGATACCTCACAAGGCACACTTAGTACAAAACATGTCCTAATTACATGACAGTGGTGAATATTGGGGTGCCAGAGTTTCACACTGTGCACTTAGGGCCAATCCAAAGGCTGCTGCAGCCAGTGGAAAAACTCTCACTGACTTCAGTATTGGGCCAGACCCTTACATAGCACATTTTCACCATATTTTCATAGCACCAGCCCAATGGCTGTAAATAAAAGACAGGATGGTACCATCTGATGTATTGATGCTGATCTTAAACACAAAAAAGAAGCTTACAAGAAGTGGAAGATTGGACAAAGGATGAGGGAGGAGTATAAAAATATTGCTCAGGCATGCAGGAGTGAAATCAGGAAGACCAAATCACATTTGGAGTTGCAGCTGGCAAGAGATGTTAAGAGTAACAAGAAGGGTTTCTTCAGGTTTGTTAGCAACAAGAAAAAAGTCAAGCAAAGTGTGGGCCCCTTATTGAATGAGGGAGGCAACCTAGTGACAGAGGATGTGGAAAAAGCTAATGTACTCAATGGTTTTTTTGCCTCTGTCTTCATGAACAAGGTCAGCTCCCAGACTACTGCACTGGGCAGCACAGCATGGGGAGGAGGTGACCAGCCCTCTGTGAAGAAAGAAGTGGTTTGGGACTATTTAGAAAAGCTGGATGAGCACAAGTCCATGGGGCTGGATACGCTGCATCAGAGAGTGCTAAAGGAGTTGGCGGATGTGATTGCAGAGCCATTGGCCATTATCTTTGAAAACTCATGGCGATTGGGGGAGGTCCCAGATGACTGGAAAAAGGCTGATGTAGTGCCCATCTTTAAAAAAGGGAAGGAGGAGGATCTGGGGAACTACAGGCCAGTCAGCCTCACCTCAGTCCCTGGAAAAATCATGGAGCAGGTCCTCAAGGAATCAATTCTAAAGCACTTCGAGGAGAGGAAAGTGATCAGGAACAGTCCGCATGGATTCACCAAGGGCAACTCATGCCTGACTAATCTAATTGCCTTCTATGATGAGATAACTGGCTCTGTGGATGAGGGGAAAGCCGGGGACGTGTTGTTCCTTGACTTTAGCAAAGCTTTTGACACAGTCTCCCACAGTATTCTTGCCAGTAAGTTAAAGAAGTATGGGCTGGATGAATGGAGTATAAAGTGGATAGAAAGCTGGCTAGATTATCAGGCTCTATGGGTAGTGATCAATAGCTCCATGTCTAGTTGGCTGCAAGTATCAAGTGGAGTGCCTCCAGGGTCGGTCCTGGGGCCGGTTTTGTTCAATATCTTCATAAATGATCTGGAGGATGGCGTGGATTAGACCCTCAGCAAGTTTGCAGATGACACTAAACCGGGAGGAGAGGTAGATACGCTGGAGGGTAGAGATAGGATACAGAGGGACCTAGACAAATCAGAGTATTGGGCCAAAAGAAATCTGATGAGGTTCAACAAGGACAAGTGCAGAGTCCTGCACTTAGGACAGAAGAATCCCATGCACCGCTACTAGGGACCGAATGGCTCGGCAGCAGTTCTGCAAAAAAGGATCTAGGGGTTACAGTGGATGAGAAGCTGGATATGAGTCAACAGTGTGCCCTTGTTGCCAAGAAGGCCAGTGGCATTTTGGGATGTATAATTAGGGGCATAGCCAGCAGATTGAGGGACGTGATCCTTCCCCTCTATTCGACATTGGTGAGGCCTCATCTGGAGTACTGTGTCCAGTTTTGGGCCCCACACTACAAGGATGTGAAAAAATTGAAAAGTATCCAGCAGAGGGCAACAAAAATGATTAGGGGACTGGAACACATGACTTATGAGGAGAGGCTGAGGGAACTGGGATTGTTTAGTCTGCGGAAGAGAAGAAAGGGGGCAGGGTTTGATAGCTGCTTTCAACTACCTGAAAGGGGGTTCCAAAGAGGATGGATCTAGACTGTTCTCAGTGGTAGCAGATGACCGAATGAGGAGTAACGGTCTCAAGTTGCAGTGGGGGAGGTTTAGGTTGGATATTAGGAAACACTTTTTCACTAGGAGAGTGGTGAAGCACTGGAATGGGTTACCTAGGGAGGTGGTGGAATCTCCTTCCTTAGAAGTTTTTAAGGTCAGGTTTGACAAAGCCCTACCTGGGATGATTTAGTGGGGGATTGGTCCTGCTTTGAGCAGGGGGTTGGACTAGATGACCTTCCAACCCTGATATTCTATGATTCTGTGACTGGGAGACGTAAAGTAGCCTGGTTTTGCTCTGCATCTGGATTCTTGCAAACATAATGCAGAAAGACAATGTCACCCCTTTTGCAAAAAGATTGTGGCTTCAAACAGCAAAATTCTCCCCCAGGGCAAATCCACGTCTTTCTGTGCCTCTTCTGTTTTTCTTAGTGACAATGTCTATTTTTGTTCCTTTGCACAGAACAATGGGGGACGGGGTGAGCACTTTTTAGTCTGTGAAAACTTGATTTTTTTTTCCACCTAAAGTGAGAATTATTTTCACTTGGCTTCAATTAGAACAGAAGGGCTTTCAAGAGATTTCCAGATGCACTAGCTGGGTTTGTTGTTTTAAGTACCTGCAGCTATCCTTTCAAAATACCTCTGTGTGTCTGAATAGAAACAGGTTCCTGACAGTGCTGTGAATCAGGACTGGCACCTGAGAATAGAGCAGGATGTCCATAAGATACTATAGGAACATTTACAGTCCCATTGACAATCTAGCTCTCCTAGAATGTTTCAGGTTCAGGGACTGGGAAACACTCATCTGATCATAACCAAGTGTTGGTTTGCCTGCTCAGCCAAACTTAACAACTGGGGCCTGTAATGCAGGTAAATCACTTCCCATTAACATGCCTGGATCCATGGTACTTTGAGGAGCCTGTTCTGGATCTTCCAGTTATTGCTTTAATTAGATACAAACTAGAAAGCGAGGGAGGAGGCTGGAGTAAGACATGCACAAAAACCTCAGCCCAGGGATAAAAATACAAGTTAGGGGACCAGATCTTCAGCCAGTTTAAAGCCACTGATGTCAATGGATCTGGCCCCACATGGCCCAGTGACAGGAGTGGGCAGCATGCTCCATTAGCACATAGCTCATGGCCTTAGGTTATCATCTGGAATTCTATCTCAGAGAATGTTCCCCACGGCCAGGTGAGATGAAAGGATCCCGGTGCAGTTTCTGTTAGGGAAACAAAATATGTTTGCTTTGCCAGTAGAGTTCTGTACCAGTGCAATGCCACTGGGGGTGAGAGGGAAGTCAGGCCTGCTGCATCTGCCTGTCTCTGCCTCTCACTGAATAGATTTGTAATAGGCTACAGGGCTCTCATATCAGGAGATGAATAATTTAGAAGTGGTATTTAAAGATTCAGTAGAGTTTTTCCAGACTCTTCAAACTGGTGTAATTTATTTATTTTTAAAGGATTTTCTTTCTGCCTTGCCACTCTTAGTTCCTCATCCTTAGGTTCCTTCAGGCTCCAGATCCTTTGTTCTGCTTCCTTGAGCAGTTTTTTTGTTTGTTTGTTTTTGGCTGTGCCAGCAGAGGTGTGTCTGGTGGGACTGACTGCCATTCATTCCCCTACTGGCATTTCTTTCCCTCCACTGTGAACTTTCCATGCATTTAATCAAATTATGTTATTAACTCAGCTGGGCATACCACCACAAATACATGGTAGAATCAGGCCCTAGATACATTCATCTTGTCTCAGATTCAGCTGCTTAGATTTATCTCATTGAAGCTGGGAATCTTGTCAGTTCCATGCCATGTAGCTGTTTGGTGTGTGAAAGCTGCCCATCTGTCCTGTCGATTTCTAATCACCATGTGATCTATTGGGGAGGAAGAGAATGCCAGCCATATGGGCTGGGTGAAGGGCAGTGGGGAGGCATGATGAACCCACAGAGTGGTGCCTCAGAGCCACTCCTTGGCTTGGCGCAATCAGAAGCCACACTGGAAAGCGGCAGAGGGTTTGATTGTTGCACATTCCAAAGCTTGCCAGGGGAGCCCAGGGTGCCTCTGTGTGCAGCTGTCACAATGCCATCTAGTGGCAAATAATAGCATTCCACAGCCCAGCTAGAAACCTAACCAAAGATATTTCAGCTTCTTATACTATAGTGATTGTTGCTCTATAAATACCAAGGAGAGGAATGGGCCTGGGTTCCCAAAGATGCAGGGCCTGATGAGGGCTTTTTAAGCCACTGGATGGAGTGAGAAGGGGCTGCCCAGTACCTGGAGGAACTCTCACTGACTCAGCCAGAATTCCAGCTGGGTCTCCCAGGCAAAGCACACTGGTGCTGTGATTTTACCATCCTTTGGAAGGGGGCAGCATGCATTCTCAGGTAGTCTTGTGGAGCGGGGGCAGGGGCATACCCTCTCTTGTCCCTTTCTAGGCACAGACTAGCTTTGACAGCCCTAGCCTTATACAGTGCCTTCACTTCCCCCAGTTTGATTGTGGCTAGCCCAAAAGGGAGGGAAAAGGTGGCCTTGTACCTTCTCTGTACCCCATCTTTACCATGCAGGACCCGCCAGAATCAGCACATGGGTGATGGGAACATCCCACGATTCACAGCATCAGTTCAGGGAACCACTCAGAAGCCTGGATGTTTGCCAGTGCTATGTGAACCTGACAGATCTGCAAAGCTCGCGCTAGAGATGGCCCTCTCAGGAGGTCTCCTGGTCAATGGCTATGGACAGCCTGTAGCTTTTCTGCTTCCAGCAGGACCAGAACCCAGAAGTGCAGCTGCACTGAGAAAGTGAAAACAGGACGTTAGCCAGACTTCTTTGCTTCAGGAGGCCTTGCTCAGTCACATGGGTATTCATCCATTGTGTGCTTCCCAGGAAGGTTCAGTTCCTGTATGTATGGGGAGGGGGATTTCCATGGATCCAAACCAACCTGAAATGTGAGAAAGTTTGGATCTGGATCCCCTGCTAAGAGCTGCACACAGGAAGCACTTGCAGCGCATAGTAACAGCATGCTGCAGCTTTATTAGTCCTACAGGCTTGTGAACAATATAAGAAGCCCTGCCCAGAGGCTCCAACTCCGCCCCAGGTCTTGCCCCCCCTCCACCCCTTTCCCCAAACCCCTATCTCCACCCTGCCTCTTCCAGCCCCTGTTCTGCCCCCTCCCACTCCTCTTCCTGCCCCCTCCCCCCCAGTGCTTCCTGAACACCACTGAACAGCTGATCACAGCAGGCGTGAGGCACTGGGAGGGACGGGGAGGTGCTGATTGGTGGGCAGGAGGGCTGGCAGGGGAGGAGCTGATCCGCAAGGCTGCCGGTGGGTGCTGAGCACCCGCTATTTTTTTTTTCAGCGGATGCTCCAGCCCCAGAGCACCCACAGAGTCGATGGCCATGGCCCTGCCTCAATAGCAGGTTAAACCCAACCTGGGTCCCAGCAGTCCATGAACCTTGGGAAAGGGCAGCTTTGCAAAGGCTTTTCTTTCCCGTGCATGGTGTGTTTGCTTAGGGGGAGAGGGACAGTTGGTGGCATATCAGTTTCTTGCATCCAGTCAGGGGAGCTGAAAAAAGATTCCAGCACCATCAGGGACAAACCATCCCGCTGTGTCGAAAGAATAGTAAATATGGCAGGCGACCAGCTTGGCTTAACGGTGAAATCCTTGCAGATCTTAAACACAAAAAAGAAGCTTACAAGAAGTGGAAGATTGGACAAATGACCAGGGAAGAGTATAAAAATATTGCTCGGGCATGTAGGAATGAAATCAGGAGGGCCAAATCACACCTGGAGCTGCAGCTAGCAAGAGATGTTAAGAACAACAAGAAGGGTTTCTTCAGGTATGTTGGCAACAAGAAGAAAGCCAAGGAAAGTGTGGGCCCCTTACTGAATGAGGGAGGCAACCTAGAGACAGAGGATGTGGAAAAAGCTAATGTACTCAATGCTTTTTTTGCCTCTGTCTTCATGAACAAGGTCAGCTCCCAGACAGCTGCGCTGGGCATCACAGCATGGGGAAGAGGTGGCCAGCCCTCTGTGGAGAAAGAGGTGGTTAGGGACTATTTAGATAAGCTGGATGTGCACAAGTCCATGGGGCCGGACGCGTTGCATCCGAGAGTGCTAAAGGAATTGGCGGCTGTGATTGCAGAGCCATTGGCCATTATCTTTGAAAACTCATGGCAAAGGGGGGGGGGGGGAGCGGGGGGAAGTCCTGGATGACTGGAAAAAGGCTAATGTAGTGCCAATCTTTAAAAAAGGGAAAGAGGATGATCCTGGGAACTACAGGCCAGTCATCCTCACCTCAGTCCCCGGAAAAATCATGGAGCAGGTCCTCAAGGAATCAATCCTGAAGCACTTACAGGAGAGAAAAGTGATCAGGAACAGTCAGCATGGATTCACCAAGGGAAGGTCATGCCTGACTAATCTAATCGCCTTCTATGATGAGATTACTGGTTCTGTGGATGAAGGGAAAGCAGTGGATGTATTGTTTCTTGACTTTAGCAAAGCTTTTGACACGGTCTCCCACAGTATTCTTGTCAGCAAGTTAAAGAAGTATGGGCTGGATGGATGCACTATAAGGTGGGTAGAAAGTTGGCTAGATTGTCAGGCTCAATGGGTAGTGATCAATGGCTCCATGTCTAGTTGGCAGCCGGTATCAAGTGGAGTGCCCCAAGGGTCAGTCCTGGGGCCGGTTTTGTTCAATATCTTCATAAATGATCTGGAGGATGGTGTGGATTGCACTCTCAAATTTGCGGATGATACTAAACTAGGAGGAGTGGTAGATACGCTGGAGGGCAGGGATAGGATACAGAGGGACCTAGACAAATTGGAGGATTAGGCCAAAAGAAATCTGATGAGGTTCAACAAGGATAAGTTTAGGGTCCTGCACTTAGGATGGAAGAACCCAATGCACCGCTACAGACTAGGGACTGAATGGCTAGGCAGCAGTTCTGCGGAAAAGGACCTAGGGGTGACAGTGGACGAGAAGCTGGATATGAGTCAGTGTGCCCTTGTTGCCAAGAAGGCCAATGGCATTTTGGGATGTATAAGTAGGGGCATTGCTAGCAGATTGAGGGATGTGATCGTTCCCCTCTATTCAACATTGGTGAGGCCTCATCTGGAGTACTGTATCCGGTTTTGGGCCCCACACTACAAGAAGGATGTGAAAAAATTGGAGAGAGTCCAGCGAAGGGCAACAAAAATGATTAGGGGTCTGGAACACATGACTTATGAGGAGAGGCTGAGGGAACTGGGATTGTTTAGTCTGCAGAAGAGAAGAATGAGGGGGGATTTGGTAGCTGCTTTCAACTACCTGAGAGGTGGTTCCAAAGAGGATGGTTCTAGACTATTCTCAGTGGTAGAAGAGGACAGGACAAGGAGTATTGGTCTCAAGTTGCAGTGGGGGGAGGTTTAGGTTGGATATTAGGAAAAACTTTCACTAAGAGGGTGGTGAAACACTGGAATGCGTTACCTAGGGAGGTGGTGGAATCTCCTTCCTTAGAAGTTTAAGGTCAGGCTTGACAAGGCCCTGGCTGGGATGATTTAATTGGGGATTGGTCCTGCTTTGAGCAGGGGGTTGGACTAGATGACCTCCTGAGGTCCCTTCCAACCCTGATATTCTATGATTCAGTTTGTTCCTCCTGCCAAGCATCTGGAAAGCCCCCTTCTGGAGCTAGCCTGAGCTAGGCCATAGCAAGGAAAGAACACTGTCAGAGCCTGCGAAGTGGCTTTCTGTTGTGTGCTGCTGATTTGGGGCCATATGCACCCTCCCCTGTGTCCGATTGCCCAGAAAGGGAGCACTGAGCTGCCTGCAACAAGGCCTGGGCTGGGCCACCACTGGACCAGGTAACCTTTGGTCCTGAGTCACAACGTTCACTAGAACAGGATTCCATCCATGTTCAGGGACTTGCCCATCAGCACTTGTCCCCAGCCCTCCCCTGCACCAGCCTGTGTCCCTGCAGTGCTGCTCCCCTGACTAATCCCCAGGGCCTAAAAATCCTCCAAGGAGCAGTCACTGATACTCCAGGCACCAGGAAGAGAAGACTCCTACAGCTGTCCTGAGAAGGGATGGTGGCCTCTGGAGTAGATGTTCCCCAGACTCTGCCTCCTCTCCCTTCAGCTACTGCCCATGGCCATGCAACAGATAGGATATTATAGTACCACTTGGGCATCTCTCAGTGCAACTGATTCCCCTCCACATCACAGAGGGAAGCAAACAATATGTAGCCTGTGTTATAGGTTCCCCTGGGGTGCCACCTGGAATTGGGGTCCATTGAGCCCCCTGACCCACCAGCCTGGGCTCCCTCTCACACTGTGCTGCTGTGTCAAGCTGCAAAGCCCTCCAGCCTGTACTTTCACCAGCATTCACACAGGTAGGGACACACCCAGCTGCAGTGATACACAGGCTCTCTAACCACCAGCTTCCCAGCCTAGGACCCCAGAGCAGTTCTTGCCCTGGTCAAATCTAGCCGGTATATTGGTTTAATGCCTGATCCACCTCTCCCTCAATGTGAAGAGAACAATGCACACTTGTGGTAACCAAGCAGAGATTTTCTCCAAGCACTCCAAAACTCACTGCTTTGGATTAAAACATAAAACAAGTTTATTAACTACAAAGATAGATTTTAAGTGATGGCGAACAGATCAAAGCAGATTACCTAGCAAACAAAAAAAATGCAAACTAAGCTTAATATACTAAATAGATTGGATATGAATTAGCAGATTCTCACCCTGAAAAATGATACAAGCAGACTGCAGATTCTTAAGGGGCAAGCTGCACTTGCTTTACAGTTTGGAATCCCCAGGTCTTTCATACACAGGCTAAGAATCCCTTTAGCCTGGGTCCAGCATTTCCCCCAGTTCACTCTTTGTTCCTCAGGTGTTTCCAGGAGTCTTCTTTTGTGGGGAGTGAACACCACCAGAGGATGTTACTCCCTGCCTTATATAGCTTTAGCATATGGTGGGAACCCTTTGTTTCAAAACTTGATTCCCAGACCGGTTTGTGGAAAAATACTGACATCCCAAGATGGAGTCCAGAATCATGTGGTCTGGTCACATGTCCTTGTAGAGTCATAGAAGCCATTACTTACAGGCTGTCTGGAGTGTTCTCAGGAAGGCTCACTAGGTGGGAAATAAGCTTCTCCTAAGGCCTATTGTTTTTCCTAATGGCCCGTTTTCCTGAATAGGCCCTTCCCAACCAGCTATCTAGACTGAAAGCATTTTGTATAGTGGGTGTTACCCATGTGTAACTACATTTGAAGTACAGATACATAGTATTTATAACTTCAGATACAAAAAATGATACATGCACACGAATAGGATAATCATATTCAGCAAGTCATAACTCTTCCAATGACATCTCACATGACCTGTACTGCATAAAATGCATCATAATTATGCTTAACCATATCATATCATCACTATGAAGAATATGGTGCAGTGTCACAGCCTGTAGTCTAGCAGAGACAGAATGGGAGCCTCTGGAGAGCGTGCCTCAAACTTCATAAGTCACAAATGAAATAGCCTAAGGAGCTATCGTGTACCCTTCTCTTGGGGGCTGTTAATCCAGGTCCCACTGTCTGGTGCAGGAGGAGCCTGTAGTCTGGAGAGGCCCTAGGTCAGTTGGGTGCAGGAGTGGCTGAAGATCAGGAATAAGGAGCCATGTGAGCATGAGGGGGAGATCACACAGGTCAAAGGATCAGGTATGTGGGCATGTTTGAATGTTCAGACTGCAAGATCTAACTGCAGTTGAGAGAGAGAGAGAGATCATTTTTATAGCTCTATTGAGAGGTATTCGTCCATCAAATTATTCTCTCCTTTTGAATTAATATCCGTCCTGTTCTACACTACAGATGCATTCCAGTGTAGCTATCCCAGCAGCACCCCCTAGTGTAGACACACTGTATTCCAACAGAAGGGGTTTTTCTGCAGGTGTAGTAACACCAGCTTCCTGAATGACATTAGCCATGCCAGAAGCACTTTGCTGTTGGCATAGCTGCATCTGCACTTGGGGTTTGCCGGCATAGCTCTGGTGGCTAGGGAGGTTTTTTTTTTTACCCCCCTGTCTGACAGATGGATATGCCAGCAAAATTTTCTAGTGCAGACCTAGCCTCCCTCTAAAAACCTCAAGACCATCATTCTCCTCCTAGTCATCATCTCCCAGCACTCCAGCAAGGATAGCAGGGAACTAGTTAGACACTTTAGGCCAAATTATGGTCTTAATGACACCCCCTGTGCAGCGTCAGTTCAGCCATACAAGAATATTGGGCAATGTATGGCCTTGTGGGTTTTGAACACATCAGGTCAGATCAGTGAGCATCAAATGCAGTGAAGACCTAGGACATTCAGAGGCTGCCTGCCTTCTTTGGGTGTCCATCGGACCAGGCCAAAGCAGCTCTCACTCTCCACCAGGTGGGATTCATCTCCACGAAGGGGGTGATTTCCATGTGATCTCAGTGCTGGATGAATGAGGAGTGGGGCCCCCAGCACATCTGTCATGCAGGGTTAAGCAGATTAATAAGGGAGACCTGTAAATCAGCTAATGTGAATCCGGGAGATATTTATGGCCTTGTTTCACTTCTCAAAGGGATTAAGTGTTGGGCAATTTATTTCCCTCCCATCCCCCCCGGCAATGATTAACCAAGAGCAAAAGGCCCTGAGCTAAGCTCAGAGCCAAGGAGGATTTAAAGAGACTGGACAGCAGATCAGACCCAAAGAGCTCCTAGAAAAGATACTATTTTCCAGACCATTTTGGAGCTGGATGGTCCAGACCACATGGTACAAAGTTGCCAGTGATGGTGAACTACCAAAGCTCTGGCAGATCAATATTGAGAAGGCCCCAAAAGGCTGGAATGATTTCTTAAGCTTTTCAGGTGTGTTCTTTATTGGCCTGGGAACCATTTTGCATCAGGGTGTAATGATGTACTGGAGGTGTAGTGTCACTCTGCTGACTCAGGCTGGCAACCAGACTCTAGCTCCAGTGCAGATGTATAAGGTTGAGTCTCTCCAGGGCAAGCAAGAGCTAAGGAGAAGGACAGGAGACAGCTCTGGAAGCATCTCAGACCCAAGTCTGACTTAAAGCCTTGTCACTGTTAGGATTAATGCCAAGTCCCATGACAGGGATATGGACGTGGACATGGTGTGCTGAGGGAAATGGGGGAGGGACTTGACCCTCTGTGTGCCATCCTGCATAGCCAGTAGGAGGCCTGGAGCAAATGCAGGGCTCTTCAGCTGGACTTTGCAGGCTGAATCGATAAAACTCAGGCACATCCTGCAGATTTCAAGGTGTTGACCCCCATTCCTCCCGAGTCCCACTTGGTTGCTTGGATAACACTTGCTCCCATTGACACGATCTGCTGTGCTGGGGCTAAAAGAGCTCCCATGGCAGAGGCCTGTAAAGGTAAACCAGGAATGTATACATAGAATATCAGGGTTGGAAGGGACCTCAGGAGGTCATCTAGTCCAACCCCCTGCTCAAAACAGGACCAATCCCCCACTAAATCATCCCAGCCAGGGCTTTGTCAAGCCTGACCTTAAAAACTTCTAAGGAAGGAGATTCCACCACCTCCCTAGGTAACCCATTCCAGTGCTTCACCACCCTCCTAGTGAAAAAGTTTTTCCTAATATCCAACCTAAACCTCCTTCACTGCAACTTGAGACCATTACTCCTCGTTCAGTCATCTGCTACCACTGAGAACAGTCTAGATCCATCCTCTTGGGAACCCCCTTTCAGGTAGTTGAAAGCAGCTATCAAACCCTGCCCCCATTCTTCTCTTCTGCAGACTAAACAATCCCAGTTCCCTCAGCCTCTCCTCATAAGTCATGTGTTCCAGACCCTAATCATTTGTTGCCCTCTGCTGCACGTTTACCAATTTTTCCACATCTTTCTTGTAGTGTGGGGCCCAAAACTGGACACAGTACTCCAGATGAGGCTTCACCAATGTCGAATAGAGGGGAACAATCACGTCCCTCGATCTGCTAGCAATGCCCCTACTTATATATCCCAAAATGCAACTGGCCTTCTTGGCAACAATGGCCCACTGTTGACTCATATGCAGCTTCTCGTCCACTGTAACCCCTAGGTCCTTTTCTGCAGAACTGCTGCCTAGCCATTTGGTCCCTAGTTAGTAGCGGTGCATGGGATTCTTCTGTCCCAAGTGCAGGACTCTGCACTTGTCCTTGAACCTCAGATTTCTTTTGGCCCAATCTTCTAATTTGTCTACGTCCCTCTGTATCCTATCTACCTCTCCTCCCAGTTTAGTGTCATCCGCAAACTTGCTGAGGGTGCAATCCACACCATCCTCCAGATCATTAATGAAGATATTGAACAAGACTGGCCACAGGACCAACCCTTGGGACACTCCACTTGATACTGGCTGACGACTAGACATGGAGCCATTGATCACCACCCGTTGAGCCCGACAATCTAGCCAGCTTTATATCCACCTTATCCATTCATCCAGCCCATACTTCTTTGATCTGTGGCAAGAATACTGTGGGAGACAGTGTCAAAAGCTTTGCTAAATTCAAGGAACATGGCCACTGCTTTGCCCTCATCCACAGAGCCAGTCCTCGTCATAGAAGGCAATTAGATTAGTCAGGCATGACTTGCCCTTGGTGAATCCCTGCTGACTGCTCCTGATCACTTTCCTCTCCTCGAAGTGCTTCAGAATTGATTCCTTGAGGACCTGCTCCATGATTTTTCCAGGGTCTGAGGTGAGGCTGACTGGCCTGTAGTTCCCAGGATCCTCCTTCTTCCCTTTTTTAAAGATGGGCACTACATCAGCCTTTCCAGTCATCTGGGACCTCCCCCAATCGCCATGAGTTTTCAAAGATAATGGCCAATGACTGCAATCACATCCGCCAACTCCTTTAGCACTCTCGGGTGCAGCACATCGGGCCCCATGGACTTCTGCTCATCCAGCTTTTCTGAATAGTCCCAAACCACTTCTTTCTTCACAGAGGGCTGGTCACCTCCTCCCCATGCTGTGCTGCCCAGTGCAGCAGTCTGGGAGCTGACCTTGTTCGTGAAGACAGAGGCAAAACAGTACATTAGCTTTTTCCACATCCTCTGTCACTAGGTTGCCTCCCTCATTCAGTAAGGGGCCCACACTTTCCTTGATTTTCTTCTTGTTGCTAACATACCTGAAGAAACCCTTCTTGTTACTCTTAACATCTCTTGCTAGCTGCAACTCCAAGTGTTATTTGGCATTCCTAATTTCACTCCTGCAAGCCCAAGCAATATTTTTATACTCTTCCCTGGTCATTTGTCCAGTCTTCCACTTCTTGTAAGCTTTTTTTGTGTTCAAGATCCACAAGGATTTCACTGTGAAGCCAAGCTGGTCGCCTGCCATATTTACTGTTCTTTCTACACATCGGGATGGTTTGTCCCTGTAACCTCAATAAGGATTCTTTAAAATACAGCCAGCTCTCCTGGACTCCTTTCCCTGTCATGTTTATTCTCCCAGGGGATCCTGTCCCTCAGTTCCCTGAGGGAGTCAAAGTCTGCTTTTCTGAAGTCCAGGGTCTGTATTCTGCTGCTCTTTCTTCCCTGTGTCAGGATCCTGAACTCAACCATCTCATGGTCACTGCCTCCCAAGTTCCCATCCACTTTTGCTTCCCCTACTAATTCTTCCTGGTTTGTGAGCAGCAGGTCAAGAAGAGCTCTGCCCCTAGTTGGTTCCTCCAGCACTTGCATCAGGAAATTGTCCCCTACACTTTCCAAAAATTTCCTGGATTGTCTGTGCACTGTTCTCTTGCTCTCCCAGCAGATATCAGGGTGATTGAAGTCTCCCATGAGAACCAGGGCCTGTGATCTAGTAACTTCCATTAGTTGCATGAAGAAAGCCTTGTCCGCCTCATCCCCCTGGTCTGGTGGTCTATAGCAGACTCCCACCACGACATCACCCTTGTTGCTCACACTTCTATACTTAATCCAGAGACTCAGGTTTTTCTGCAGTTTCATACTGGAGCTCTGAGCAGTCATACTGCTCTCTTACATACAGTGCAACTCCCCCACCTTTTCTGCCCTGCCTGTCCTTCCGGAACAGTTTATATCCACCCATGACAGTACTTCAGTCATGTGAGTTATCCCGCCAAGTCTGTTATTCCAATCACATTATAATTCCTTGACTGTGCCAGGACTTCCAGTTCTCCCTGCTTGTTTCCCAGGTTTCTTGCATTTGTGTATAGGCACTTGAGAGAACTTGCTGTTTGTCCCGCTTTCTTAGTATGAGGCAGTAGCCCTCCCCCTCACACTCTCCTGCTCGTGTTTCCTCCCGGTATCCCACGTCCCCACTTACCTCAGGGCTTTGGTCTCCTTCCCCCGGTGAACCTAGTTTAAAGCCCTCCTCACTAGGTTAGCCAGCCTGCTCGCAAAGATTCTCTACCCTCTCTTCGTTAGGTGGAGCCCGTCTCTACCTAGCACTCCTTCTTGGAAGACCATCCCTTGGTCAAAGAGTCCAAAGCCTTCTCTCTGACACCACCTGCGTAGCCATTCGTTGACTTCCATGATTCGATAGTCTCTACCCAGGCCTTTTCCTTCTACGGGAAGGATGGATGAGACCACCACTTGCGCCTCAAACTCCTTTGTCCTTCTTCCCAGAGCCACATAGTCCGCAGTGATCTGCTCAAGGTATTCAGCACTCCACTCAAGCTCCATCTTCTAGAGGGAATCAACAATCTGCCTAGGCCCTGCTTCCTCAAACAGTTCAGTCACAGTCCAATGCCAGATGGTCACAGGATCCTTCCCCCCCCCCCCCCCCCAAGTGCTGAGTGGAGGAAGATGCAATATTTAAAGGGGATCATTTTGCATTAAAGATCCCATTGATCAGGCATCACTTCCACCAGGACTATGGAGTGTGGGGGCAGGGTACAGATTTCATGAGAATCTCTGTTAGAGAGGAAAGAGCAGCAGCAGATGCTGAGGACAAGGCAGAATAGCAGAGGTCGGGTGTGGAGAGAGGAGTGACAGAAGGGAGCTGTAATAGCTACTGCCATGGGGTCCCTGGGGTGCAACCTGGGGGGGACCACTGTGCTGCCTTAACTCACTAATCTGGGTTGTCTCTCAAGGCCTTACTGGTAACAAGCAGCAAACCCCTCCAAGGGCCGTTACCGCTCAGTATAACCGCCTGTGGAGCCCTATACCCAGCCAGATTGCATGATCTGCTTCCAGAGCCACTCCTGAATCACACACAGCAGGACACCAGCCAGATTTTTGCACCTCAGGAATACGCCACCTTGGACTGCTCAGGACCCCTTCTTGAGCAGTGCAAGTTTATTAATTGGTTCACCACTTCATCAATGGAAAGTGGACATACACCAGCCTTTGTAACCTGAGCAGATTTACCAAGCACTTCAGTCAAACCCACTGGTAAGGATAAACATAATAAGTTTATTGATTATAAAAAGATAGATTTTAAGTGCTTATAAGTGATAGGAAAAAAAATCAGAGTATTTACCAAAAGAAAATACTAGATAAGCATGCAGTCTAAATCCTCAACCTCATTAGACTAAGCAATATCTGGACTAAGCAGTTTCTCACCCCACTGAATACTGCAAGTTGGTTACAGTCTTTCATATGCAGGCTCTCCCTGTCAGCCTGGGGACCAGTCTCCCCAGCTCCAGCATTCTCGTTATCTTCAGCATAGGTGGGGGAAGAGACAGGACAGACAATGTGGCCTCTGTGCTCTCTATTTTAGATCCTCTTTCCACATGCTTGGAGAACACAAGTCCAGGCATGTCTGGTAGGCATTCCTGAGTCAACAGGCAAGGTTGAGCAATCCCCCTGGTGTGGCCTTATGCAAATGAGTCATTGAATTGTAACTCGCTTGCTGGACAATTGGTTGTTCGATACCTGCCCAGGTGTTGGTTAGCTCTCTTGTTGTTGTTTCTGAGGAGCTAATATCTGGGCAATTCCCCAATTTACAACATATTTTAGTGACAATCTTACAACATAATCTCATAACTTCATATGCACTAATGATATACATATTTAGATAGAACAATGGCTTTCAGCAGATCATAGCCTTTCCCACAATACCTTATATGGCATGCTTTATATGAAGTATCACACATATACATGATGAATCTAGGGGTTACAGGGTGCTCCCCTGAGGTACAGGTCCCCTGTTACAGCCACTACGCAAAATTGTTTTTACTGGGGGAAGAGTGTTTTTGTACATTATGACACAGCACTAAGCCTCAGCATATCAGGCTTCCTGACAGATCTTGGGCAGGTCACTTTGCCTCAGTTTTGCCATCTGCAAAATGAGGAAATGTAATCAACTCTCAGAAGGGTTGAGTGAGGTTATATTCATGAATGGTTGGGAAGCATTTTGAGCTCAACAGATGGAATACGCTAAGAGAAGGACAAAGTATTATCTGGCTCAGCCCTCATATTAAGCCTTATATATGGCTTATAAAGGGTTAATAATCAATAGGGGATTATAACAGTTGATTAAGCAGTTATTAAGAGTCCCACAGGTCAATAGACTGTTTATAATTGTTTAATTTAGCATGCCTTCTGCCCTTGTGCTAGACTCAGCTATGTGTTATAACCATTCATAACACATCGTGCTCATGTCTGTAACATGTTTATAACATCCATTCATCATTTATTACCCTTTGTAAGCTAGCTATCAATGAAACCTGCATCTAAAGTGTGGACACTATATGTAGTGATGAGCTGCCAAAATCTTAACAACCGGTTCCCTCCTCACCCCACGAAGGGGTTGTAGCCCATCCCTGCCCCCCCGGGACTCCTGTCCCATCCAACACCCTGTGTTCCTTGACACCCCACCCCAGGACCCCTGCCCCATCCACCCCCCTCCCCTGTCTGCCCCCAGAACCAGGCAGGAGGGTCTCGTGGGCCACTGTAGTGTGTGCCCACCCTGCCCCTAAGAGCCAGAGGGACCTGCCGGGGGGCAAGGTGGGGAGTCCCGGCGTTGCTTACCTTGGGCAGCTCCCAGGAAGCATCTGGCAGGTCCCTCTAGCTCCTTGGGGTGGGGTAGTGTAGCTGGGGGGGAGCAGCCGCTCCCCCCACTGATCACATCAAAAGTGGCGCCTTAGGCACTGACTCCGTGGGTGATCTGGGGCTGGAGCACCCATGGGGAAAATTTGGTGGGTGCAAAGCACCCACCAGCAGCTCCCTACCCCACCCCGACCCGCACCTAGCCCCAGCTCACCTCCGCTCCACCTCTGCTGCCTCCTCCTCTGCACGCACCGCCCCGCTCTGCTCCTCTGCCTCCCCGCCCCCAGCTTCCCGCAAATCAGGTGTTCACGCAGGAAGCCTGGGAGGGCTTTGCACTCAAGCCCAGGGAGGCGGAGATGAGCTGGGACGGGGAGCGGTTCCCCTGCGCCCCACCCCCGGGTTACCTGCTGCGGCACGGGTGGCCCTCCTCACACCCCCCCGCCAGGTCTGAGCACGAACAGCTGATTTGCGGGAAGCCAGGGGGGGTCGGAGAAGCAGAGCAGGGTGACATGTTCAGGGGAGGAGGCGGAGCGGAGATGAGCTGGGGCCAGGCGGGGAGCTGCCAGTGGGTGCTCTGCACCCACCAAATTTTCCCCATGGGTGCTCCAGCCCCAGAGCACCCACAGAGTCAGCGCCTAAGGCGCTACTTTTGACCAGTTGTTAAATTTAGAAGCCATTTTAGAACCGGTTGTCCCTCGTGAGGGACAACCGGTTCTAAAGAGGCTTCTAAATTTAACAACTGGTTCCAGCAAACTGGTGCAAACTGGCTCCAGCTCACCACTGACTATATGTTGTATTCTCTGTAGCAAACCAGACCACAACTGGGGTTGCATCCTGGAGCCCTGCCTTTGCTCTCTTGTTTTCTAGTGGTATCGGAATAACCCCTCAAGGGAATGGAATGTATCAAGCCAAATTCCTCCTTGGTGCATGTGACAGGGTGGGGGTCCCCAAGCACCCATTTCTTTGGGGTAGGATGCTCAATGGACTTCCACTGATAAGACTGTCCTTCTTTGAAGGACATTAAGGCCTAAGGGTCGTAGTCAGTGGCAAATCTCTGGTTTGTGGGGTAGGCGAGCCTAGCGGCCAGAGTCAATGAGGAGTCCACCAGGCCGCAGGGTAGGCAGGCCTAGCAGCTAGAGTCAATGAGGAGTCCCTGATTCACAGGGCAGTGGGGCCATCCCCTGGGGGAGGGTGGCAGCCTAGGGTAGGGGGACCCAGACCCTCCCTACTCCACTGGGAGTCAGCCCAAGGCCCTATTAGTGGCAGAGGGTTCTGCCACTGAGGTCATCAGGGATCCAACCGCAAAACACTGCCTATGTCCCCCCCAGGCTAGTCCCCCCAGGCTACTTCCTACCGTGGTTCTGGTGGCAGTAGTTGAGGCACCTTCAGGTTGCTTGGCTGGGGCTGTTCCCGGTGTCTCCGCCTCCTTCTGTGTATCAGCGGGTGTCTAGGCATCGGCTGGGGCCTCAGCACTTTGGGCTTCCATAAAGTGAGTTGATAGCTACTCCCTGGCAAAAGCCTGTAAGCTATGTCCTTCCACTCTGGAGGTCAGCCCCAACTGAACTGGGCTTCCTGCCTTTATAGAGCCATTGCACCTGGAGCATGCCCAGTAGGGCCATGGGGGCATGGTTTCCTTAGCCACCAAGGAAGAATTAACCCCTTCCTGTCCAGTGCGGGGTGAGTACACCCCATCACAGTGCAACTCCCCTGAAATCATAGATTCCTAAATTTGGAAGGGACCGTGGTGATCATCTACTCTCACCTAAGAATGTGGGGGCCTTTCACTTTTGCAGACCAAGACATAAGAAGATACAAGGGCTAGGAGTCAAAGTTAAACAAATTAAACTTTGAAATAAGGTGAATTTTCTTCGAGACAGAATCTTTAAGCACAGGAGCACCTTACAGGGATGGTGATGAACTCACCGTGGCTTGGAGTCTTTAGAACAAGATTAGATCTCTTTCTAGCAGACATGCTTTAATCCAGCTTCTGGGAGAAATTCTACAACCTATGTCCTTGGGGGGTGGGGGACAGGCAGGGCTGGCTCTAGATTTTTTTTGCTGCCCCAACCTCCGAGAGCACAACTGCCCAAGCGAAAAAAAAAAGCGGAATGCCGCCCCTGGAATTGTACCGCCCCAAGCACATGCTTGCTTTGCTGGTGCCAAGAGCCGGTCCTGGGGACAGGTCATACTAGCTCATCATAGTGGTGTCTTTGGCCTTAGCCTATGAATCCATATCACAGGCCAAAGAACCACACCTAATAATTTCTGCATCAAGCCCATCACTTCTGTTTGAGCTAGAGGCTCTCTTCTAGGAAGGATCCACTCTTGACTTAAAGACTGCAAGTGATGGAAAATCTACCACACCCCCAAGTGAACTGGTCTGATGGCTAATTACTATCACCCTTAAAACATGGTGCCTTATATCTGACTTTGTCTGCTTCAGCTTCTAAACCTTAGCTCTCATTACTCCTTTTTCATAGAATATCAGGGTTGAAAGGGACCTCAGGAGGTCATCTAGTCCAACCCCCTGCTCAAAGCAGGACCAATCCCCAGTTTTTGCCCCAGATCCCTAAATGGCCCCCTCAAGGATTGAACTCACAACTCCAATGCTCAAACCACTGAGCTATCCCTCCCCCTGCTAAATTAAAAATCTCTTCCCACATAGGCATTTGTAGAACATGATCAAATCACTACTCTAGCATCAGCAATTGGTCTCTCACTGTAAGACAGGTTTCCCAGAGCTCAAATGATTCTTGTAGTTCTTTTCTGAACTGTCCTTTCAATAAACTACATAAACAAGTGTTTGCATCAGGGATGAATTTGACCTCATCCTGTCCACTTTTGCAGGGCCTGTAATTCTGTCCACAGCTTTCCAAGTGATGACCACATCCTGGGCCAAACACAGGGCTGTGAACGTTACCAGATTAATGGTGGGAGAGCTGGGTGTGAACAGAAACCATCTATGAGGAAGGAAACAAAAATACATGGCAGATTCGTGGGGGTGCTCAAATACAACATACCCTTTCCATTTCCATGTATGATGGGCTTTTGACATGATTTTACCACCTTCTGCTCCACATTATTCCTCTTCTTTTTAAGGATGGAAATTGCCCCCTCTTTTTGTCCAGGGCAGTTAAATGAAATTAGGGCATTGTCCCTTACCTAGAGGCACTTGCTGAGCAGACAATAGGAGCTGATGCATTTCATGGCAGTGAATAGCACCATCAGATATGGCTCTCTGAAGTGCTTTGCATTACAGCCCTAATCCCCAGTTAATATCACCCAGCACGTGTCTGCCTGAAGGCTAGTTATTACCGAGTCACAATTTTCAGGCATCCTGTGCTGATTCCCTATTGAAGCGTCACTTTGGAGAGAGGCTCCCAGGCAAGGGCAGTGAGAAGGGGCTAAGAGGTCAGAACTCAAACCAGAGTGAGACGCTGCTTCTTGGGGGAAAGTGGGGACTTATTTTCTTGGACACAGATCCACAGAGATGGCCGAGGAGAGAGACGTGGGAGCAGCAGCATTCAGGGGATGGCTCATGGCTGTTTCAAGCAGGATCTCACAGACGGGGATGTGGGGACACATATAGAACCTGCTCCATGGCATCAGATACTGGGTTAATGCACTGCCCTGAGCAGCTCTGCAGCAGGTATCTGCCCTCATGTTACCAGCTTCAGTGATCTGGCCTCTCCTGAAGACGGCCCACTCCTGCAGCCCTGCCTTCAGCAAAACCACTCCTATGAGAGAGGCCCGCAGGATCAGACCCTTGGCACCTACACCGCAAGAGAACACCATGATAGCCTGGCACTGAGGGAGACCTGCTGCCCTTGGGGGAAAAGAGGAGCCTGGGGAGTTGCACAGGTGCCCTAAGATCCTAAGGATTTCTCTGTGGATGTCAGAACATGGGGATGACTGAGGTTGGAGAGCCGTGCCCTGTGCTGCCCAGCTAGCCTAGTAACTTTACACATGGGAGGGTACAGTTCATCCTGCAGCTGATGGTGTGCTATGGAATGAAAGGTGACATGTAAACTCAATCATTCTTATTGTTCAACACTGAACCAGGGCTCCCATGATCCTCGTTGCTTCTTAATGATACTGCACTCTTTATGTATTCAGCATGGCACTGCTAGATGTACAGTACTAATCATACCTAGCTCTTGTAATATTTTTAATCAGTAGATCTCATCATCTTTTCAAATGTAGTCAGTATCATTATCCTCATTTTACAAGTGGGGAAATTGAGGCATAGAGTGGCAAAGTGACTTGCTCAAGGTCACCCAGCAGGCAAGGAGCAGAGCTGACAATAGAAGCCAGGTATGAGTCCCAGACCATAGCTCTATCCACTAGGCCACACTGCAGTACTAGCCCCTGTCAGTGGTGTCTTGACAGTATCTGTGGCTCTTACTCTAGAATGCTGGAGTCAGGTGCCTTGGCTGCTCTAGGGGTTCAGGATCAGAGAAGAAGTAAAGCGGGAGGGCCAGATTCTCTGTGGCTGGTGTCAATGGATGAAATTCCACTGAAGTCAGTGGAGCTGCACCCATTTACCCCAGCTGAGGATCTGTCCTGGAGAACTTACTGGCTAGGCGGGGTGGGGGAACCATAGGGAAGAATGAGCAATGCCTTGTCCTCCATAAACATCAGTGAGGAAATCATGGCAGTTTTATCACTGACTTCAGTGGATTTAACCCCAAAAGTTTTACTCTCTTTGGGCCATTCAGGGGCATGTGAGCAATGTGTTGGGTCGTTTTCAGTCCAACTTCCAGGCACCCATATTACAAACACTCTGCGACAGTTGGTCCCCTTGTTGACAGTATCCACAGAAGGGTAGAAGAGAACAGTCCATGGAGATTGAATTCTCCTTTGAGTTCAGGCGAGGCCCCTCCAGGAGACACATATGCAGGATGGTACAGTTTGTGCTGTGCAGTAGTTGAATAGAAAGCTGGCTAGATCGTCGGGCTCAATGGGTACTGATCAACGGCTTGATGTCTAGTTGGCAGCTGGTATCAAGCGGAGTGCCCCAGGGGTCGGTCCTGGGGCCAGTTTTGTTCAACATCTTCATTCTGATCTGGATGACTGGATGGATTGCACCCTCAGCAAGTTTGCAGATGACACTAAGCTGCGGGGAGAGGTAGATACGTTGCAGGGTAGGAATAGAGTCCAGAGTGACCTAGAGAAATTAGAGGATTGGGGCAAAAGAAATCTGATGAGGTTCAACAAGGACAAGTGCAGAGTCCTGCACTTAGGACGGAAGAATCCCATGCGCTGCTACAGGCTGGGGACTGACTGGCTAAGCGGCAGTTCTGCAGAAAAGGACCTGGGGATTACAGTGTAAGAGAAGCTGTATATGAGTCAACAGTGTGCCCTTGTTGCCAAGAAGTCTAATGGCATATTGGGCTGCATTAGTAGGAGCGTTGCCAGCAGATCAAGGGAAGTGATTTTTCCCTTCTATTCAGCACTGGTGAGGCCACATCTGGAGTACTGTGGGCCCCCACTACAGAAAGGATGTGAACAAATTGGAGAGAGTCCAGCGGAGAGCAACAAAAATTATTAGGGGGCCGGGACACATGACTTATGAGGAGAGGCTGAGGGAACTAGGCTTATTTAGTCTGCAGAAGAGAAGGGTGAGGGGGGATTTGATAGCAGCCTTCAACTACCTGAAAGGGGGTTCGAAAGAGGAGGGAGCTAGGTTGTTCTCAGTGGTGGCAGATGACACAACAAAGAGCAATGGTCTCAAGTTGCAGTGGTGGAGATCTAGGTTGGGTATTAGAAAAAACTATTTCACTAGGAGGGTGGTGAAGCACTGGAATGGGTTACCTAGGGAAGTGGTGGAATCTCCATCCTGAGAGGTTTTTAAGGCCCAACTTGACAAAGCCCTGGCTGGGATGATTTAGTTGGGGTTGGTCCTGCTTTGAGCAGGGGGTTGGACTAGATGACCTTCTGAGGTCTCTTCCAACCCTAATCTCCTATGATTCTATGAATAGCTTCAACCTCCAGGTACCTCCCGACAGCCTGACCCCCAAAGACACACAATGGGTTTGACCCTGCTGGAGCAGCTGAGCCCTCAACACCAGACAAATTCATTGGAGGAGCAATTGGTTCTATCAGCTGCTCAGGATCAAGCCCATAATAAAGGCTCCTTCCAGGTGTTGCCCTGTACAGTGCCAGTGCCAGGCAGATATGACTGCAGGTCCATTGAAGGCTCTGGGGCATTGCTAAACCGCATTGAATTAGGCTATGTCTACACTGTGCACTTTACAGTGGCACATCTGTGCCACACAGCAGTGCCGATGTAAAGTACACAGTGTAGCCGCTCTTTGTCAGCAGGAGAGAGGTCTCCTACTGACAAAATAAATCTACCCCCAATGGGGGTGGTAGCTTTGTCGACTGGAGAGCGTCTCCCACTGACAAAGCACTGTCCACACTGGCACTTTTCGTCGCTAAAACTTTTGTCTGTCAGGGATGTGTTTTTTTCACACCCCTGAGCAACAAAAGTTTTAACAAGGAAAGTGCAGTGTAGACATAGCCTTAGTCGCTTAATAGTTAATAAATCCTGGCTTTACTAGTAACTTTGTGAGCCAAGACGACCTTTTCTAGTGCTAATTAACCAGCAAATAAGCCTTGTTGGTGTCTGTTGTTTTTCCATTTTAATTAACAAGCCCAAATTATTTTGAGCTGATTAGGAGAATCAGCCAAGCAGGGTGGATCAGCTGAGCAACAGCCACCCTCTCCACAGCTAGAAAGGGCTGAGGCTGGTTGGCATTGTGGAAGTAAATTGAATGGCTAAGGGGTGAGATGTCACACATTTTCAGTTCATTAGCTAGGGTAGCGCTTTGACATTAGTGCTGCTGAATGTGGCCATTTTATCGACTGATTCACACTCTCTGATTGAATGGAGGAGGAGAGTTTTGTCCGTAAATAAAGTCCATAAATAAGCAAACATTTAAAATATATGGACACAGAGCAATCAATAAATTGCCTGCAGTGTGTGGGGGTGGGGAGATCATTACATCAATGCCTGTAAATTAGAGATGGGAGGGAACAGTGAATTTTTATACCTCTTTGGGCAATGATTTCCCAAATGTTGGGGGAGCCAAATGCTTAGTGATCTCTTTGAAAGCATAGGCCTAAATTCTGAAATGCAGTTAACAACTTTTGAACATTAAGTCATTGAGATCCAGTGTAGAGGTCTCAAAATGGAGCTGGACCTTCGAGTAAATTACACTGGTGCTTTCCATACTGCCATATCGCCAGCTAGCCCGATGCTATTGCAAGTCTTGCATTAGTTGTTTTTTCTTAAAGCTTCAACTCCTGGAGTCATGTGATTGTTGGTTTTCCTTTTAAAAGAACATTTCTAGCAGAGAAAAGCTTGAAAATGTGACACCCCCCCTTAAAGGGTCTCACACAAGGATGATGATATTTAAGCCAGTCTCGTGACTCTTTAAGTCAGTCTCAAGGATTTTTTTTTTAGCCCAAACTCGTGATTTTTGAACGCTTGTGGCTGGCAAAACTGATGCTCTATAATGGCAAAGTGTTGTCAGGCCCTCCTGTATGGGGGTGGGGGGCAAGGTGTCCGAGTGTTTTAGTGTTTTAGACTCCTGCTGTGCCTCTCATCCTAAGAGATCAAAGCACCATGCAAGCACTAATCGGCAAGACACACCACTCCTGTGACTGGGAGCTCACAGAAGGGGAAATTGTGATACAGAGAGATTGAGTGTCTTGCCCAAGCTCATACTGCTGGTCAGTGACAGAGGTCCCTAACTCTCTGTCCCCTGTTCTGACCCTCTCTCTTCCATGCCAATGGTAATCCAGATTCTGATCTGTTAGTTACATTGGTGTAAATCCAGAGTTACTGTGAATTTACACAAGTAAAACAGAGATCAGAGTTTGGCCTACTGGATCTGAAAGTTTCACAGCTCAGAGTAAAGCCATCATGGCCCCAAGCCCACAGTTAGATATGTGTACATGAACTCTTGTACCTGCACAGAGCCACTGCAGGATCAGGGCCCAAGCCAGCATGTCAGCAGGCCAGGTTGTCAAACACCTGTTCACGGATGGATGGCCATTGACTCCAGGGAGGGGAAAGGCCTCCCAGGCTCAGATACTTCAGTGATGAGTCTACTTACGGCAGCGATTGAAATTATAGGTAAGTGAGAGAGATTCATTACTCAGTTAATAAATTATTCATTACGCAATTAATAAATTATATATAAATAATAAATAATTATAATAAATAAATTAAATAATAAAGGTGCCCTTGTGGCTAAAGCACAGGACTGGCAGTCAGTTGATCTGTGTTTCCCATTTCTGACTCTACCACTGATTCACTGAAGGTATGTCTACAGAGCAAAGATAAACCCACCACTGGCCCATGCCAGCTGACTCGGGCTGTTTCATTGCTGTGTAGACTTCTGGGCTCTGGCTAGATCCTGGGCTTTAGGACACTGCAGTGGGAAGGTTCCAGAGGTCAGGCTCCCTCCCAAGTCAGTTGGCATGGGCTAGCTGCGGGTATCTGGTTGCTATGTAGACATACCCTGCATGACCTTGGGCTGGTGACATATCTTCTCTGTGCCTTTGTTTCCTTATCTGCAAAATGGGGATAGTGCTTTCCTACCTCCCAGTGAAGTTTATTACTGTCTATAAAGTGCTTTGAGATCCTCATATGGAAGGCATTATGGAAGGGCAAAGTGTTATCATTAATATTCCAGAACTGGGAAGGCCGATTCTTAACACCAACATATGTAAACATGAAGTGATGAGTTTAATATATTAACTGTATGATTTAAACAGTAGCTAACATATCTTGGAAAGCTTTGAATCCCATATATGTTTCCTTTCCTCTCATTCTTAACTACAAGGCACACCTGGGGAAAAGCAGGACCTTCTAAGATGTCACCTGATCCTGCTGCTCGTTTCCCCCAGCCTTCTCCTCTGGTTGTTGTGACACAACAATCACAATCATGAGGTCTTAGTCCGAAGACCTTGCGTTCATCTGGAGAAAGAAGCAGCAGGACAGGACCTCCCAAGCAGTCCACATCCTTTGTTGATCCAAACCTCTCTAGTAATGAAGGAAGAGAGATCCTAGACTGTCAAAATCATTCAGCCAAATTGTTCTTCCATAGTTTTCTTTTTCACATTTCCTGCACAGGAGCAGGTGACCTTATACAGTGTAACAAATTGAAAGATTATCAGGAATGTGTTTGAATGCCCCTTATTGGATGGAATCAGAACTTATTAACTCCCTATCACTGCCCGCATTGGATGGAATCAGAACTTCTCAACTCCGTATCACTGCCCCTTATTAGATGGAATCAGAACTTCTTTGCTGCCAAAAGATTAACTGCTACAGAGCAAATGCATTTGTCTGTGGAGCCTTATTCCATGGCTGTGTGGGCATAGTAAAAACATCTCCTGTAAACCCTGGGTATTTGTTAGAGATGGCCCCAGACCAGAACCTGAGATCTAAATCTCCACCTCCACCCTCATTTGGGCATGGGGGAAGCTGTAACTGAGTGCACAGGTCCAAGACAAACCACTACAGTTTTATTTCCCAGCTCAGATCCAAAACCAAAAGGGCTTTATTTGTCATTTGGATGCAGCTCAAGATGGTGGAAATCTTTCAGAAGCATCTGATTTCATGAGATCTCCACCATTCAAGATGGCAGAATTCTTGAGAGACTTCTGCCAATTTGGAGCTGAAACTGAGATGTATGTGCTACTGAATCCAAACCTGAATTTCAACCCCAATCCCACCCTAAGCTTCATTCACATCTACACACCAGCTTCTCAGGCCCAGGCTAGGACTTATGAATCATGCAACAATTGCCTTTTGCCATCCTGATTTGAAACTCCCCAAAAGGGTGCAAGTCCCTTTTCCTTCTGGCATTGGCCATGAAGTCATGAGCCAGTCACTCTGTACCTTCCAGAATCTTATGGAATAAATAGTTTGTGGAGTGAGGGAGAAAAGTTAGCAGAGCGTCCATAATCAGTGCTGGTTCTGGCTGACATCATGCAAAAAGCCAGGAGACTTTTTTTCTCTATGGAGGGATGGGTTTTATTGTTACTATTCCTTTATAATTTTTGTCAGAGATCCATGTCTTTGAGACGAAGCCAATTTGTTTGCCAATAACAAATCTTTGAGCTCACCCAGTCAGAGGCGACAGGAAAGTCATTCTGGCAGCTTTCAAGTCACCCCAATGCTCTTAGACATTTCAAAAGAAATGGGAGGGATAGAAAGCAGCAGTGACATAAAAACTAGATGGGGGAATCGTGATCTTTGCTGGCTGGAATAGCTGCTTTCTGAGCCTTATCTTAACGGAACAGACAGGGGAGTAAGACACAGAGAAGCTAGTGTACTCTGCAGAGAGCTTGTCGGCTCAGGGAGTTTACCAGTGTAATCTGGAAGCTTTTATTTCCTTGTTAAATATGATATCAGCAAACGGCAGCTGGGACTGAAGCAGAATGATGATGGCAATCTGTGCTCCCCAAAATCACTGGCCAGATGCGGGCGGGGAGCATGGATACAGTGTCTCTATTAAATCGAACTCATCTCAGATTAAATGCTTTTCAATCCAATCCAATTAACTCTCAAACTGACTAGTAATGCTTTCGCTAATATACCCCCTTCAGCACATTTTTCCCCTTTCCTGTCACAGACTGCTGCTGAAATGTAATCAGGGCTGTAGATTACCATGTGTGGGAAATGAGAGTTCAAACCTGGTTTAATCAGATAAAAGGGTGGTTAATTGCAGCCTCAAACCAGCTGACACAGGGGGCTGAAGGAAAGGGGAGAGGGCAAGTGGCATGCAGTGTTTGTGTGTGGCTACGGATGGGCTCTGTGTTAGAACTGCTCAAAATGCCCATTCTTGCTCTTGAGAAATTTCAAATATTGTTCTGGGGTTTTTTTCTTTTCAAAATTTCCCACATTTTTTCTATGACAAAAGCCAAAATATTTTGGGTTTTTCCAAAAACTGTTTTTGATTTTAAAAAAATTCAGTTTTTGAAAACTGAATATTTTTGTCTTTCAGTTTTTCATGGAAAAAACAGAAAATTTCAACCAACATTAAAATTTTCTCTGAAAATGTTCATTTTGGTCAAAAAGTCACTTTTCGCCAGAGGAATATGTTGATGGAAAAGTGTTGACCAGCTCTGTTATCAATAGAGCCAGGGATCACATTACTCCTTCAGTGCGGGTTGGTTGGCTGATTGTTTCTCAGGTGCGGGGGGTGGGGAGAATAGACAAAATGGGACCCTGAAGAGCTACCTCTATCTCCATGTCTCCCCTCATCATCTGATCACCTCAAACTTCCTAATGATGTCATCCCATGAGAAGCACTGAAGTGTTATCATCCCCATATTCAGATTTTGCAGCCAGCCGGGCCCATTAGATCCTCTAGTCAGACCTCCTGGATAGCACAGGCCAGAGATCACATCCAGCTTCTCCTATACTGAACCCAAGAATTTGGGATTGGCTGAGCATCTCTTCCAGAAAGCCTTCCAGTCTTGATTTTGAAGACATCAAGAGATGGAGAATCCACACTGGACTAGGACTCAGGAGAGCTGAGTTGTGTTCCCGCTCTCTCACTGGGTGACCTTGCGCAAACCACGTCATCGCTCAGTGCTTCAGTTTCCCCATCTATAAAATGGGGATCTGATGCTGCCCTCCTTTGTAAAGTACTTTGAGAGCTACTGCTGAAAAGCACCATATGAGAGGTAGATATTATTACAGATGGGGAAACCGAGGCACACACAGAGATTGACTGTGCCGGTGACTCACAGTCCTGTCCTGCTCCAGACCTGTCTCCTTCTGCCCAAACTGAAATCTTGTCCTGTCTCACTGACATCTCCTCATAGAATCAAAGAATCATAGATTTTAAGGTCGGAAGGGACCATTATGATCAGCTAATCTGACCTCCTGCACAAACCCCAAACTTATGTCTGAGCTATTGAAGTCCTCAAATCGTGGTTTAAAGACTTCAAGGTTCTACTGAAAATACCTTGCCTGATGCATCCCAAGACCGCATTAGCTTTTTTCATGGCCATATCACATTGGCAGCTCATAGTCATCCTGTGATCAACCAACACTCCGAGGTCCTTCTCCTCCTCTGTTACTTCCAAATGATGTGTCCCCAGTTTATAACAGAAATTCTTGTTATTAATCCCTAAATGCATGGCCTTGCACTTTTCACTATTAAATTTCATCCTATTACTATTACAGTTTACAAGGTCATCCAGATCTTCCTGTATGATGTCCCGGTCCTTCTCTGTATTGGCAATACCTCCCAGCTTTGTGTCATCCGCAAACTTTATTTGCACATTCCCACTTTTTGAGCCAAGGTCGGTAATAAAAAGATTAAATAAGATTGATCCCAAAACAGATCCTTGAGGAATTCCACTAGTTACCTCCTTCCAGCCTGACAGTTCACCTTTCAGTGTGACCCGCTGTAGTCTCCCCTTTAACCAGTTCCTTATCCACCTTTCAATTTTCATATTGATCCCCATCTTTTCCAATTTAGCTAATAATTCTCCATGTGGCACGGTATCAAATGCCTTACTGAAATTGAGGTAAATTAGATCCACTGCGTTCCCTTTGTCTAAAAAATCTGTTACCTTCTCAAAGAAGGAGATCAGGTTGGTTTGACATGATCTACCTTTTGTAAAGCCATGTTGTATTTTGTCCCAATTACCATTGACCTCAATGTCCTTAACTACTTTCTCCTCATGGATGTCTGGTCACCAGCTCAAGCTCAGTATGCCTAAAACAGAGATCCTCCCCCTCAAGCCCTCCCTGCTACCTCCTTTCTTGAGCTCTGTGGACAACAACACCATCCTCCCTGTCATGCAGACCTGTAACCTGGGCGTCACCTTCAATCCGGACCTCTCTCGAGATCCTTACGTCCAGGTTGTGTCTAAATCTTGAGGATTCTTTTTGTATAACAGCTCTAAGATACGGCCTTTCCAGTTCATCCATGCAGCTAAAACTCTTGTCCAAGCTTTCATTGTTAGGGGGGCTTATTCCTTCACCCTCTCACCTCCCTGTCCTTCTCACATGAACAGAGAGCAACAATACCCGAAGTCCGAAGGTACAAACAATTTGATGTTTATTGGGGTGAACTTTTAGCAAGCAATGATTCCAGTTTCCTTCCTCAGTATCCCCCTCCCCAGCTCTGATGCCACAGAGCCTTGCCTGTGTCCCTGTTCCCATTCCCCGCACTTAGCAAAACACGATTCCAATTCCCCGCTCCTTACTTCCTGATTGACTGAAGACTATATAGTTAAACTTGAGTTCTGCTTAGCGATACTTTAACCAATCATTTTACTGAAATTTAATGAACCAATCCTAACATATTGTAACATGATTATCTAACCAATTATATTCCACCACCTTAATTGGTTTACACCCAACAAAATTAATTATACAGCAGACAGAAACAATCACAGAACCAGACAGAGATTATAGAGACAAATATTAGGGAAGTGGGGACTACAGTGATAGAACAACAAAGAAAGGAGGACAAGTTTCAGAGTGGTAGCTGTGTTAGTCTGTATCAGCAAAAAGAAAGAGGATACTTGTGGCACCTTAGAGACTAACAAATTTATTTGGGCATAAGCTTTTGCGGGCTAAAACCCACTTCATCAGATACATGCAGTGGAAAATACAGTAGGAAGATATATATATACAGAGATAATGGCAACCCCCATTTTTTCATGTTCTCTGTATATATATATATATATATATATATATATATATATATATCTTCCTACTATATTTTCCACTGCATACATCTGATAAAGTGGGTTTTAGCCCACAAAAGCTTATGCCCAAATAAATTTGTTAGGGTATGTCTACACTACGAAATTAAGTCGATTTTATAGAAGTGAGTTTTTAGAAATCGATTTTATACAGTCGATTGCGTATGTCCACACTAAGCGCCTTAAGTCGGTGGAGTGCATCCTCACTACCTTGGCAGGCATCGACTTTTGGAGCAGTGCACTGCTATCCCACAGTTTCCCCAGTCTCTGCCGCCCAATGGGATTCTGGGTTAAGCTCCCAATGCCTGATGGGGCAAAAACATTGTCACGGGTGGTTTTGGGTACATGTCGTCAGTCGCCCCTCCCTCTGTGAAAGCAACGGCAGACAATCGTTTCACACCTTTTTTCTGTGCAGACGCCATACCATGGCAAGCATGGAGCCCACTCAGTTCAGCTCATTGTCACCCCTGCTGTAGTGTCCTGGGTGCTGCTGTCAGCAGATTGTGCAGTACGACTGCTAACTGTCATCATCCACCACTTCTGCTGCAACTCTGCTCTCCTGCTCGTGTAAATGAGCTCAGTCTCAATATTAAATTTCTCCATGTTGTTGTCATCCACCGCTTCCACTGCAACTCTGCTCTCCTGCTCTCCTGGTGCCAAGAATCCATCTCGCAGGTCCTCTCGTCATTCTGTATAAATATCTATTCTCGTGGCATCTGTCGTCATCCACCGCTTCTGCTGCAACTCTGCTCTCCTGCTCTCCTGCAGGTGCCATACCACAGCAAGCATGGATCCCGCTCAGCTCATTGCTGCTGTTGTGAGCATCGTAAACACCTCTCACATTATCCTGGAGTATATGCAGAACTGGGCTAAGAGGCGCCAGCACAAGGACAATTTTGATGAGGACATGGACACAGACGTTCCTGAAAGCACAGGCTGTGGCAATTGTGACATCGTGGTGGCAGCGGGGCTGGTTGATACAGTGGAAAGCCAATTCTGGGCCCAGCAAACAAGCACAGACTGGTGGGACCGCATAGTGTTGCAGGTATGGGATGATTCACAGTGGCTGCAAAATTTTGCATGCATAAGGCCACTTTCCTGGAACTCTGTGAGTTGCTTTCCCCCACTCTGAAGCTCAGGAATACCAAGATGAGAGCTGCTCTGACAGTTGAGAGGCGAGTGGCAATAGCCCTGTGGAAGCTTGCTACACCTAACTGCTACCAGTCAGTCGGGACTCAATTTGGAGTGGGCAAATCTACTGTGGGGGCTGCTGTGATCCAAGTAACCGATGAAATCATTGATGTTCTGTTATCAAGGGTAGTGACTCTGGGAAATGTGCAGGTCATAGTGGATGGCTTTGCTGCAATGGGTTTCCCTAACTGTGGTGGGGCGATAGATGGAACGCATATCCCTATCTTGGCACTGGACCACCTTGCCAACCAGTACATAAACCACAAGGGGTACTTCTCAATGGTGGTGCAAGCACTGGTGGATCACAAGGGACGTTTCACCGACATCAGCGTGGGATGGCTGGGAAAGGTGCATGATGCTCGCATCTTTAGGAACTCCGGGCTGTTTGAGCAGCTGCAAGAAGGGACTTACTTCCCAGACCAGAAAATTACCATTGGGGATGTTGAAATGCCAGTAAAAAGAAAAGGAATACTTGTGGCACCTTAGAGACTAACAAATTTATTTGAGCATAAGCTTTCGTGAACTACAGCTCACTTCTTTATCCTTGGGGACCCAGCCTAACCCTTGCTCCCATGGCTCATGAAGCCTTACACAGGCAGCCTGGACAGTAGTAAGGAGCAGTTCAACTATAGGCTGAGCAAGTGCAGAATGGTGGTAGAATGTGCATTTGGATGTTTAAAAGCACGCTGGTGCAGTTTACTGACTCGGTTAGACCTCAGTAAAACCAATATTCCCATTGTTATTACTGCTTGCTGTGTGCTCCACAATATCTGTGAGAGTAAGGGGGAGATATTTATGGTGGGGTGGGAGGTTGAGGCAAATTGCCTTGCCGCTGAATACACGCAGCCAGACACCAGGACGATTAGAAGAGCACAGCAGGAAGCGCTGCGCATCAGAGAAGCTTTGAAAACCAGTTTCATGACTGGACAGGCTTCAGTGTGACAGTTGTGTGTATTTCTCCTTGATGCAAACCCATCCCCCTTGGTTGATTTTAATTCCCTGTAAGCCAACCAACCTCCCTCCTTTGAAATAAAGTAACTATTGTTTTGAAACCATGCATTCTTTCTTTATTAATTAAAAAAAAGGGAGATAACTGACAAGGTAGCCCAGGTGGGGTGGAGTGGGGGAGAAAGGAAGGACAAGGCCACATTGCTTATTGTAGCCACACTACAAATCAAACTGTTTGAATGACAATGTTCTGTTGCTTGGGCCATCTTCTGGAGTGGAGTGGCTTGGTGCCCAGAGCATCCCCCCGCATTCTTGGACGTCTGGGTGTGGAGGATATGGAACTTGGGGAGGAGGTCCGGCAGTTGCACAATGGATGCAGCGGGGGTCTGTGCTCCTGTTGGCTTTCCTGCAGCTGCACCAGATGCTTTATCATGTCCGTTTGCTCCCCCATTAGCCTTAGCACCGCCTCCTGCCTCTGCTCTTCACGCTCACTTAATACTTTCCTAGGCTCTAACACTGAATGCCTCCATGCATTCAGCTGTGCCCTATCAGTGCGGGAGAACTGCATGAGCTCAGAAAACATGTCCTTGCGAGTGCTTTTTTTTTTTTTTTGCCTTCTAATCTGCGATAACCTCAGGGATGGATATGATAGGGGAAGCCTAGAAACATTTGCACCTAGGGGGAGATAAAAAGGGAGAGTAAAATTTAAGATGATACATTTCTGAGAACAAAAGGGAGACTCTCAGTGAATCAAGCAATTCACAGCAGACAGCACATGTGCTTTAGGTACAAGGTCACATTTTGCCTTTTATATTAAGTGCCTGCTGGTATGGTGACACATAACACACGGCTGGGCAATAGAATTCAGTTTCCATGCAGCCATGGTAAGGCAAAGGGTACGTGGGGTTGGCTTCTTTCGCATAACATGTGGGAACGGTTTCAACTCCTTTCCCATAGCAAGCAATGGTTTGGGTTTCACATTTAAAAGCAGGGGCTGCGGTTTTCGGGTGAAAGTGCAGCACACACCTCCCCCGACCCCACCACATGGCTATTCTCCGGGATGATCCCTTTTAGCCAAGCGCAAACAGCCCAGCATGAACGGGATCCTTTTACTGTTCCCTTACAAAAATTCCCCTATTAGCTCTAAGATACAACCACGTTTGCTCCAGTCCCTCAGACAAACACCTACAAGATCTATATCAAGCATTCTTAAAACTACAATACCCACCTGCTGAAGTGAAAAAACAGATTGACAGAGCCAGAAGAGTACCCAGAAGTCACCTACTACAGGAAAGGCCCAACAAAGAAAATAACAGAACACCACTCGCTGTCTTCCTAGGCTTCCTAGGAGGAGTCCAGCTAGAATCCTTCTTTTTGTAGTGTTGGTAGGAAGGTCTCTGTGGATTAGTCGTTGTTCAGAGGTGTGTTGGAAATGTATTTCCCATGTTTATTTCCTTCCTTCCCCCACCCCCCCCCCCGGCCACTGTTCCTCAGACGTTCCTGTTAACTGCTGGAAATGGTCCACCTTGATTATCACTAGAAAAGGTTTTCTTCCCCCGCCCCCTGCTGGTAATAGCTCATCTTAAGTGCTCACTCTCCTTACAGTGTGTATGATAACACCCATTTTTTCATGTTCTGTGTGTATATAAATCTCCTCACTGTATTTTCCACTGAATGCATCCGATGAAGTGAGCTGTAGCTCACCAAAGCTTATGCTCAAATAAATTGGTTAGTCTCTAAGGTGCCACTAGTACTCCTTTTCTTTTTGCGAATACAGACTAACACGGTTGCCACTCTGAAACCTGTCAATATAGATAAGGATAATGAATGACAAACAGTGAGCAGAAGTTATAATGTTGAAGCAGTGCAAGTTTCAGTGATTTAAGCAGCAATTGGATTGAAAGTGAAACTCAATTAGCCAGTTATTGGGGTACCTGGTTTTATGAATGAATGTAGTTTCACTCATAAAACTTTACTTATGAAGTTATATTAATAAAGTGAACAATTAAAAACAATTTCATTGATCAGTTCTACACCAAGAACCTATCCTTGCAACAAAGCCTGATGCCAACTCTGTCCACATATTTCTTCAAGTGACACCATCATAGGACCTAATCACATTAGCCACGCCATCAGGGGCTCATTCACCTGCACATCTACCAATGTGTTATATGCTATCATGTGCCAGCAATGCCCCTCTGCCATGTACATTGGCCAAACCAGACAGTCTCTATGCAAAAGAATAAAGGGACACAAATCTGACATCAGGAATCATAACATTCAAAAACCGGTAGGAGAACACTTCAAACTCTCTGGCCACTCAGTAAAAGAATTAAGGGTGGCAATTTTGCAACAGAAAAGCTTCAAAAACAGACTCTGTCATAAATATGAAGGGAAGGGTAACCACCTTTCTGTATACAGTGTTATAAAATCCCTCCTGACCAGAGGCAAAACCCTTTCACCTGTAAAGGGTTAAGAAGCTAAGATAACCTTGCTGGCACCTAACCCAAAATGACCAATGAGGGGACAAGATACTTTCAAATCTGGAGGGGGAGAACAAAGGGTTTGTCTGTCTGTGTGATGCTTTTGCCAGGAACAGATCAGGAATGCAGCTTTACAACTCCTGTTAAGTTAGTAAGAAATCTAGCTAGAAATGCGTTAGATTTCCTTTTGTTTAATGGCTGGTAAAATAAGCTGTGCTGAATGGAATGTATATTCCTGTTTTTGTGTCTTTTTGTAACTTAAGGTTCTGCCTAGAGGGGTTGGATAAGGGGAAGAGGGTCCTTGGGGGCAGTCAGGGAGCAGGGGGCAGTTGGAAGGGGGTAGGGTCCCGGGGAGGCGGTTAGGGGCAGGGGGTCCCGGGAGGGGGCAGTCAGGGGATGGGGAACACGGGGTGGTTGGATAGGGCAGAGGTTCTGGGGGGGGGGCAGTCAGGGGACAGGGAGTGGGGGGGCTAGATGGGGGTGGAGTCCCGGGGGGCGGTTAAGGGTGGGGGTCCTGGGAGGGGGCGGTCTGGGGACAAGGAGCGGGGGCGGGGTTGGAAGGGGTGCTGGGGGGGGGGGGAGCCAGTCTGTTTGGGGAGGTACAGCCTTCCCTACCTTGCTCTCCATACAGTTTCGCACCCTGTCAAGGTTCCTCCCCCACTCTGAACTCTAGGGTACGGATGTGGGGACCTGCATGAAAACCTCCTAAGCTTACTTTTACCAGCTTAGGTTAAAACTTCCCCAAGCTACAAATTAATTTTATCCTTTGTCCTTGGAATATCCACTGCCACCACCAAACTCTAACTGGGTTTACTGGGAAACGTAGTTTGGACACATCTTTCCCCCCAAAATCCTCCCAACCCTTGCACCCCACTTCCTGGGAAAGGTTTGGTAAAAATCCTCACTAATTTGCATAGGTGACCACAGACCCAAACCCTTGGATCTTAGAACAATGAAAAAGCATTCAGTTTTCTTACAAGAAGACTTTTAATAGAAATAGAAGCAAATAGAAGTAAAGGAATCACCTCTGTAAAATCAGGATGGTAGATACCTTACAGGGTAATTAGATTCAAAACATAGAGAATCCCTCTAGGCAAAACCTTAAGTTACAAAAAAGACACACAGACAGAAATAGTCATTCTATTCAGCACAGTTCTTTTCTCAGCCATTTAAAGAAATCATAATCTAACGCATACCTAGCTAGATTACTTACTAAAAGTTCTAAGACTCCATTCCTGTTCTATCCCCAGCAAAAGCAGCATACCAACAGACACAGACCCTTTGTTTCTCTCCCTCGTCCCAGCTTTTGAAAGTATCTTGTCTCCTCATTGGTCATTTTGGTCAGGTGCCAGCGAGGTTACCTTTAGCTTCTTAACCCTTTACAGGTGAGAGGATTTTTCCTCTGGCCAGGAGGGATTTTAAAGGGGTTTACCCTTCCCTTTATATTTATGACACACCCCCAATGTGGCCCTCGGACCAAAAAGTTTGCCCACCGCTGTTATAGGTCATTTAATCAAACTCTATCATACAATCTCTATGGATAGAAATTCCATGCTCTAATAATAATATAGCGGTAGGGATATATTACCAACCACCTGACCAGGATGGTGATAGTGACTGTGAAATGCTCAGGGAGAGGCTATTAAAACAAACAATTCAATAATAATAACAGGGGATTTCAATTATCCCCATATTTGACTGGGTACATGTCACCTCAGGACGGGATGTAGAGATAAAGTTTCTTTACACCTTAAATGACTGCTTCTTGGAGCAGCTGATTCTGGAACCCACCAGAGGAGAGGCAATTCTTGATCTAGTCCTAAGTGGAGCACAGGATCTGGTCCAAGAGGTGAATATAGCTGGACTGCTTGGTAATAGTGACCATAATATAATTAAATTTAATGTCCCTGTGGCAGGAAAAACACCACAGTGGCCCAACACTGTAGCATTTAATTTCAGAAAGGGAAACCATACAAAAATGAGGAGGTTAGTTAAACAGAAATTAAAGGGTACAGTGCCAAAAGTGAAATCTCTGAAAGCTGCTTGGAAACTTTTTAAAGACATCATACTAGAGGCTCAACTTAAATGTACACCCCAAATTAAAAAACATAGTAAAAGGACCAAAAAAGAGCCACTGTGGATAAACAACAAAGTAAAAGAAGCAGTGAGAGGCAAAAAGGCATCCTTTAAAAAGTGGAAGTTAAATCCTAGTGAGGAAAATAGAAAGGAGCATAAACACTGCCAAATGAATTGTAAAAATACAGTTAGGAAGGCCAAAAGAGAATATGAGGAAGAGTTAGCCAAAGACTCAAAAAGTAATAGCAATTTTTTTTAAGTATCATTAGAGATATCATTAGAGGAGGTTTTGGAACAAATTGATAAATTTTAAAAAGGGCTCCAGAGGTGATCCCAGCAAATACAGGCCTGTAAGCCTGACTTCAGTACCGGGAAAACTGGTTGAAACTATAATAAATAACAATATTGTCAGACATATAGATGAACATAAATTGTTGGGAAACCATGCCTCACCATTCTACTAGAATTCTTTGAGGGGGTCAACAAGCATGTGGACCAAGGAGATCCAGTGGATACAGTGTACGTAGATTTTCAGAAAGCTATTGACAAGGTCCCTCACCAAAGGCTCTTAAGCAAAGTAAGCTGCCACGGGATAAGAGGGAAGGTGCTCTCATGAATTGGTAACTGGTTAAAAAATAGGAAACAAAGGGTAGGAATAAATGGTCAGTTTTCAGAATGCAGAAAAGTAAATAGTGGTGTCCCCAGGGATCTGTACTGGGCCCAGTCCTATTTAACATATTCATAAATGATCTGGAAAAAGGGGTAAAAAGTGAGGTGGCAAAATTTGCAGATGATACAAAATTACTAACGATAGTTAAGACCCAGGCAGACTGCAAAGAGCTACAAAATGATCTCTCAAAACTGGGTAACTGGGCAACAAAATGGCAGATGAAATTTAATATTGATAAATTCAAAGCAATGCACATTGGAAAGCATAATCCCAATTATACATATAAAATGATGGGGTCTAAATTAGCTGTTACCAGTCAAGAAAGAGATCTTGGAGTCATTGTGGATAGTTCTCTGAAAACATCCACCCCATGAGCAGTGGCAGTCAAAAAAGCAAACAGAATGCTGGGAATAATTAAGAAAGAGATAGATAATAGGACAGAAAATATCGTGTTGCCTCTATATAAATCCATGGTACGCCCACATCTTGAATACTGTATGCAGATGTGGTCGCCCCATATCAAAAAAGATATATTGGAATTGGAAAAGGTTCAGAAAAGGGCAACAAAAATTATTAGGGGTATGGAATGGCTTCCGTATGAGGAGAGATTAATAAGACTGGGACTTTTCAATTTGGAAAAGAGACGGCTAAGGGAAGATATGATTGAGGTCTATAAAGTCATGACTGGTGTAGAGAAAGTAGATAAGGAAGTGTTGCTTACTACTTCTCATAACACAAGAACTAGGGGTCACCAAATAAAAATAATAGGCAGCAGGTTTAAAACAAATAAAAGGAAGTATTTCTTCACACAACAAACAGTGGAACTCCTTGCCAGAGGATGTTGTGAAGGCAAAGACCATAACAGGGTTCAAAAAAGAACTAGATAAATTCATGGAGGATAGGTCCATCAATGGCTATTAGCCAGGATAGGCAGGAATGGTGTCCCTAGCCTCTGCCTGTCAGAAGCTCAGAATAAGCAACAGGGGATGGATCACTTGATGATTACCTGTTCTATTCATTCCCTCTGGCACACCTGGCACTGGCCACTGTTGGAAGACAGGATACTGGGCTAGATGGACCTTTGGTCTGACCAAGTAGGGCCATTCTTATGTTCTTATGTCATTGAGGCCTGGTATGAATGACGCGTGCTTGACATTAATACGTGCGTTGCAAGTTAACAACCAAAGCAGGAACTTAAGGTCAAGGACTATTAGAACTATTTGTGCAAAAACAATCTTGTTATGTGCTGAGAAAAATCATAGAATATCAGGGCTGGAAGGGACCTCAGGAGGTCATCTAGTCCAACCCCCTGCTCAAAGCAGGACCAATCCCCAATTTTTGCCCCAGATCCCTAAATGGCCCCCTCAGGGATTGAACTCACAACCCTGCGTTTAGCAGGCCAATGCTCA